>NC_034599.1:113131261-113191743 GCF_900095145.1 Mus pahari | reverse complement strand
AGATTCAAGGTAAACTATGGCAGGTCTTGGGGGGAGAGGTGGGGTGGGGGGGGCAAGGTGGGAATGAGGGGGGCAGAAGAGCTTAAAATTCATATTCAAGTCTAAAGGGTCTGGAGTGGATATGAAAGTTTTGAAGAAAACGTTTTAGGTGGGATGATTTATTCCAAAGTTTTGGTAATTAAGTAAACTGGTATTAACCCAGGAATCACAAGACAAATGGGACAGAACAGAGACAAAAGACAGATCCAAAAGAAAATAGAACCAAAATCAGTACCTGGCTGAGACAGCAACAGATAAATGAGAAAATAACAAATTACTCATTCCATGATAACAAGATAGATGGTTTCCATTACAGAAAGCCATCAGACCTCTGCCTCAGATGACACATAAATATCAACGTCAGTGGAGTCTCACTTCAGAACTGCATAGGCTGTGGACTTCCACAAAGGCTGTATCCTAGGGCAGACAGCGGTTGAGCCAATTCTGGTACAGCTGGCCTGGTGGGATCAGCTATGGGAGGGAGGGCCCTTCTCATGATGACTGCAAGTACCTCTGAGGTCACAGGCGATGGACAAGCATTCCATTGTCTCGATCACTGTTATTATTAAATTACCATTATTAGTCTGACCTGGACCCAGAAGAGGAGTCTGGGAGTGAGTGGACCAAGACATATGGTTCAGAGGTGAAAAAGCCCTGCAGTGAGAAAGGACAGAAGGCAGAGAGAAAAATAAGGTAAACTTCCAGGGGTCTATACGGTGTTAGAGCTTCCAGGACAGTCACTAAGATTAATCAAACCTAAACCAGCCACAGTGGGACACGAGAAATAGGAACTCCCAACATGGTATAGTGGAAAGAGGAGAGACAAAAACCAAACCTCACTGGACAAAACGCCACAGAGAGGCTGGTCCAGTACTATCCAGTCTGGGGAAGCAGACACTAGACACTCACTTATGACCAAGATTTATCAAGGACATTTACGGCAAACAGTAGGAATCTCTTATTGTCCACCAATGGGTAATGTTTAAACCCAGGTGAATTAAAGATGAATCACAAAGGCCTAAGTTCAAATCCCCAGAAGCCATATAAAGAATCAGGCACTGTCGGCGACCCTCCCGCCAGCAGGAAAGACGCCACACAACAGGATCCTTCTGCACACGTTTATTGGGAGAGCTTGATTGCTGAGGCGAAAGACCCCGAGCCCTAGAACTAGCACTGCTTTTATAGGCCTAGGACTGGCGTGGCCATGTCTGATTGGTTCTGCTTTCAGTCCTGAATTTACATGCCCCGGGACGGGCTGTGACTTGGCGAGAAACCCATTTGCACCTGCGCACATTGGTTGTTTACCCGAAATACACGGGCGGTGGCCAGTGGTAGCCAATGCCATCTTGTAAGGGCGTTACGTGGCTTCCCACAAGGCACCACAGCAAACATCTGTAACTCCTGCTGCACTACAGTGAGCTGAGTAGTGGCGGTGAGCAGCACCCAGAAGGTCACGTGCCAGCTTGCCTGTCGAAGGCAGCTGTAAACATCAAAAGACTGTTTCAACCAAGGCGGAGTGTGAAGACCAACACTAAAGTTGTCCTCTGACTTCCACACACACGTTTGGTATGAGCAGGCCTGCAAACAGACGTCAAACACACACACACACACACATATTATACATACAAACCCACACATTATATATACATACATATATGTATACATATATATATACACATACATACACACATATACACAAATACATAAGTCATACATACACACACAAAGTATTTTTGCTTTTTGTTGTTGTTTTATAAGGATGGACAAAACTACTGTGGTGGTTTGAATTAGAAATGCCACCCACAGGCTCAAATATTTAAACACTTGGTCCCCACTTGGTGGGGCTGTTTGGGAAGGTTATAGAGCCTTCAGGGCATGGAACCTTGCAAGAGGAAGGAGGTGGTGGTGGGGGGCAGGGGGCAGGCTTTGAAGGTTGAGAGCCTAGCCTTTCTTCCTCTTCACACTCTTGGCTTCCTGTATGATGAAATGTGATCAGTCGGCTTCCTTCAGCCATGCCTTCCCCAGCATTAGAGACTCACTCCCTTTCTGGAACATTAAGCCAAAATAAACTCCTTGTCCCATAAATAGCTTTTGGTAATGGTGTTTTATCACAGCATTAAAGCTAACTAATAAATCTACACTGGTCAATGAACATCAACACATCTTTAGAGGTTAAAAATAATCATAACAACACAGAACTAGGTAAGACAGTCTTCCATGACAACTGAATTTTAACGCAAAGAGAAAGCAGCTACTGAAAGGCACACACTTGGTCTCAACGTGGCAGGTGGCATGAATTTAACTCCAAGTCCTCAACATCCCTGTCGGAACTCCCCCCCCCCCCCCATGCTCAGGAAGAGTTTTCTATCTCTGGCTGCTAAGTACAAGTAACAGATGCCAAGGAGGACACAGAGCGGCAGGAAGCTCTCACCACCAGCCCAGTAGGAGGATACTGCCATCTGGGGAAGCTGACTTGGAGACTCAGCCCCTGACCTTCACCTTGACTCAAATAGCGTGTACACTTGGAAAGAGCACTGAACTTTTGGTTTTTAAAAGGTTTGTTTATTTATATGAAGGTGTCATCAGACACACCAGAAGAGGGCATCAGATCCCATTACAGATGGTTGTGAGTAATCATGTGGTTGCTGGGAATTAAACCCAGGACCTTCGGAAGAACAACCAGTGCTCTTAACTGCTGAGACATCTCTCTAGCCCAATACTGAACTTTTGAAGTCCAGATTTGTCTATAACTAGAAAGGCCATCATTCTCGGACCTGGAAAGAGGAAGGTGCTGTACAGTACCCAGTCCACACAAATACTGCCCATTCTCACCCCCATGTGCTATATCTTCATTGTCAACTGCACCTCATTTGGAAGCATGGGAGACACGCCCCTGGCCTGTCTGTCAAGGGTGTTTCCAGAGAAATTTAACTGAAGAAGGAAAAGCCAACCTGAAAGTGTGTGGCACTGTACCAGGAACTAGAGTCCCAAGAAAACTGGGTGGGCACCAGCATCATCTCTCCACTTCCTGACTGCAGATGCAGACGTGAGATCAGCAACTGTACTGGCTGGTTTTTGTGTGTCAGCTTGACACAGGCTGGAGTTATCCCAGAGAAAGGAGCTTCAGTTGAGGAAATGCCTCCATGAGACCCAGCTGTAAGGCATTTTCTCAGTTAGTGATCAAAAGTGGGAGGGCCCCTTGTGGGTGGTACCATCCCTGGGCTGGTAGTCCTGGGTTCTATAAGAAAGCAAGCTGAGCAAGCCAGGGGAAGCAAGCCAGTAAGAAACATCCCTCCATGGCCTCTGCATCAGCTCTTGCTTCCTGACCTGCTTGAGTTTCAGTCCTGACTTCCTTTGGTGATGAACAGCAATTTGAAAGTGTAAGCTGAATAAACCCTTTCCTCCCCGACTTGCTTCTTGGTCATGGTGTTTGTGCAGGAATAGAAACCCTGACTAAGACAGCAACCTTACAGTCATGATCCCGCAGCCATACCTACCCAGTCATGACAGCGAGCATCCTGGGACTGTGAGCAAAACAAATCCTTCCTTCCTTAATTGCTCTCATAAGGAGTTTTGTCACAGTGGTGAGAAAGAATACAGTCACCAAAAGAACACAACACTCCAAACAGCATCTGATGACTCGATAACACTCATCGACACAGGCAATGATACAGGGCTGCCTCACTTAGCCTTCTCCATGCCAGATCCCACATCTCCTCCTCCTCCTGATTTGAACTCTCCCTGCAAGATGCTGAGGGAACTTATCCCAGTAACCTATCCATTCCTTAAAACTCAACATAGATAGTGCGCTGCGAAAGGAGCCATTTGGCCTTATGAAAGAGAAACTCCAAACTGTTGGGGGATTCTAGGTTGATATATAGCACATATACCTAACCAAGCTTTCTCTAATACCCCAAGGATGTGCCACCATAGTCCCATAGGACTGAGGAAAAGGCAGCATCGGCTCAGCTCACAAAACAGCCCCCAAGCCCCAGATGGATTCTATCCATGGACTTAGTAGAAGGGACCAAAAAGGTCCTTCCAATCAGAGAGCAGAAGACATTATTTGTAAGAACTTTCTGGAGATCCTGGGCTCTTAGATTTTATCCCTGTCTGGTGTGTGTCTGGGTTCTCCAGCCAACATGTGGCCACTATTTGGCAACAGCCCCACATGTTATGATTCCATCCAACTTTTAACTTTGAGGAATTAGAAATAAAGCCATTCATATTTTTCATTCATATCGCACCATTTAAGATGAGCACCATTCAAATGTACCCAATGGAAGAGAGATACAGGGAGTAAGCTGAACCCCACTGGTCAATGTCTGCTATACCTGGGGTCTTCTTTTCACCCCATCAAAGAACACTGATCATCCATGGATGGTGGGACAGCCAACCCAGAGCCTAAGATCAAACTTTTTCTATTAGTTGTCTGCCGTAGATAAATGACTCTTGGTTTGAGCTTTTTAGAAAGGAAGGTTAAAAAAAAATTAAGCCAGAGATGGCTCACACCATTAATCCCAGTACTCCAGAGCCTGAGGCAGGGGGACACCACAGGTTTGAGTTCAGTCTGGACTATATAGGGAATCCCATAAACCCTGAGCTATAGGTAAGACACTGTCTTAAAGGACATAGAACTAGGAAGCTCTTATTTCAGCTTGATAGGCAAGTGATGTGATAAAGATGAAGTAAATGTTGCCTGGCCAAACTAAACCAGGTGACAGCTGCCCCTGGGGCTGCTGCCTTTCTTGAGTTACAGGGAAACAACAAAGCTTTTTGTTCTTAGTCTGGACACCAGACACACAGGTGTGGCTAGTCTATTAAAAGCCATCAAATATACACTCTAAATATTTACTCATTTTATTTTATCTGTGTATACATGCCTGGGTGTATATATGTATGCCATGTGTGTTCTATGCTTGCAGAGGTCAAAATAGGATGTCAGATCCCCTGGAACTGGAGTTACATATGGTAGTTCGCCAACATGCAGGTGCTGAGAACAGAACCCAGGTCCTCTGTAAGAGGAACCAGTGATCTTAACTGCTGAGCTGTCTGTCCAGTCCTAAATATACACTTTCGAGCTATAAAACTTTTTGTAATTATACTTTAATAACATGTTAAGACAAATTGACCAAGGGCTGAAGACCTTGAGTTCTGCTTTACCTGAACTCTGAGATAAGACCATTTCAAACATAATCACAACTAAGCAGGCAAAAATGGAGGTGGTGGAGGGGGTGCTACTGTTTCTATGAGGCACTGTTTGGCCAGAGAGAATCAAATTGATCTGAATACCAAGTCGCAGTCATGTTTTCTTCCCCACTCCCCCACCTTACCACCACCCCATCCCACCCCAGACATGATCTATAGGACCACACTATGCTAGTCTAACACCAGATGTGGCTAGCAGTTCATTTTCCCAAAGATGAGTGAATTCCATCCTTCCCCCTCCCACACAGAAAGATAAAATCCAGATCTCAAAAAGACTCCTGCCACAGACATCATCTTCAACGAGACATACATGCTTGACTATATATACACACACATGCCCAGAAACAACCATACACCATGAAGAGGAGGGAGGGCAATTTCTCCTTATACCTCCAGAGAGTCCCCAGCTAAAGAGGCACAACTTCTAGTTCAGAGGCACCCCCCCCATAGGTGGGGGGAAGATCAGGAAAACAGCTACCCACTGATTCCAACCTGAAGAGGGAAAGCAGTCTTCAAAGCTTTACCAAAACTAAAGATCTCTGGAAAAAGATACTTAGATCTGCAAACAGGGTCCTGATATTGCTGCCAAATCCTTGAAATCACCTCATTTCCATACCACTCCTCCCAAAAGATCCCTTGCAACATCTTCCCTCTACCTGGTACCACAACCCCCAGCGCTTTTTCACATCATACCCCAGGAGTCCCAAGAGCGGGGGAGGGGGAGAGAAATAAAGAAAAAGAAAAGAAAAAAAAAAAAAAAACCCGCCTGTCAATTATCCCAGGACTATGTGTAACATGTCATCACTGAGTATCAAAACTGCGGCTGGAGGTCAGAGGGTGAGAAGGACATGTGGGAACAGGGAAATGGCAGGGCAGGAGGAACAATCTCTCCCTTCCCTGGGAGAGTCTCAAGATAATAAACAAAATGTATATTATAGGTAAGGGGTGGGGCAGACAGAAATGTAGTCCATTTTCAAGGAATTTTAGGAGCGGATGGGAGAGATCCTCAGAGAAAGCTGCCTTTCGGCGTGTCAGCTCCCTCCCTTTGATGTGTCTTGGAAGAGCTGGGACACACGTTTTGAGGACAAGATTTATTTGAGAGACCAGAAGCCAAACACAGCCTATGTAAGCCCTGGCGCTTAGCAGAGTCCTCGACTCCACACTCTGCAGAAACATCAGTCAATTGAGTGACTAGAAGAGGATGGAGCCTCGGATGCGGCAACTGTGAGGGTTCCCACCACACAAACGCTCCACAGCACGCTCACAAGGAAGACGTTACCCCCGAAACCTCTATCGAGACCCTACGGATGAGCTCGAGATCTCAACAAGTCTCCTGTCTTTGAAGATAGGAGAAACCGAGAAAGAGAGCAGGATGAAGGGACACCTCGCCCAGTGCCTCACCAGCGCACCTCTTCTCCTCAGGCAACCAGGGGTTGAGCCTAGACGCAGTCTGCCTTGGGGGGTTACCGCTGTGCCCTGGCCGTGACCTTCGGCGAGTCCCTAATTAGCCCCATTTTACAAACATTAAGAGTCTAAAAGAGTCACGTGGTCCGTGCTGGCCGGCTGCCGGCTGCGCACCGGGTGGTTTGAGGCGCCCGCCGGTGCGCGGATCCCTTAGCAAGGTGCGCGGCGCACCGCAGCCGGAGCGCTACGTGGCCATCGGGGGAACGCAGGGGTCAGCTCTCGCCCCCGTAGCCACGGAAAGAGGCGGATCTGACTCTGTCGAGGATAAGTCCAAGTCCCCACCGTCCCCTCCGCACAGACAGGCTGGCCATGTCCCGCAGCCCTGGCCCCAGACGCGCACCAGGTGCGGGGGACCGCGCGCGCGACATCTTCAGACACCCACCCCAAAAGTTGCGGCAACGTGGCAGGGGAGCATGGCATCGAGCTGCGGGCGCGGAGGGGAGGGCTCGAGGACTCACCCGGGGTGGCCGGCCTGGAGTGGGTCCGCGGCGGAGCTCATGGATGGCGGCCAGGCTCAAAGCCACCGCGCCTCTGATGGCCCCGGGTCACCTGCCGCAGCCTGCGTCCAGCGCGCGATCCCGAGGCTGCAGATCGCCGGTGCGCCCGAGCTGGGGCCGCAGTCACAGCGGGAGCCGGGCAGCGCGGGCAGGACGAGGGCGCGCGGCGGCGAGGGAGGCACCCGCTCCAGGATTCCAGCCAGCGCCAGCCCAAGCCGCTGCGGCCGCCGCCACCTGCGGGCCCCGCTGACCGCCAATCACAGGCGCCCGGGGCGGCGGCGCGTGCGGAGGCGGGGCGGGGGCGCGTGCGGGGCGGCTGGCGGGAGCAGCGGCGACACCAGCGCGCCTGCGCCGGGACACCGGCCGCCTACCCCGCGGGTTCCTCGCGAGCTCCCCGGGTGCGCGGGTGGCACGCGCCGGGAGGGGCGGGGCGCATAGGGAAGAGGCGGGGCTGGGGCTGCGCGCACCCGGGTCGCTGCGGGCTGCGGCGTAGTACGGTGCGGGGGTCGCGATCGTGAGCACCCCCACTCAACCAGCCCTAACTTCAGGTCATCCCTAGTATTGAAGTCAGGCTCTGCATCCTTGGAGACCCGCCCGCTTGAGGGATGGGTCACCGCAACCTGGGCCTTCCTAGTCCTAGGAACAGCGCGATCTGCTGGCTCCTGCCTCACCAAAGACTCATGGTCCGCCTGCATCAACATCTCTCACTTCACTGCCCCCCACCCCAAGTTATTTTTAAGACACCGTTGTGATTCCGGTTCTTCTCCAGGGAATTTACTGAGCTAGCCACACTCGCTCATTCAACATACACTGACTACCTAGCACTTGGCTCCGGGTGTTCTAATCCCGTGTGCGCCCCCATAACCGCTGCACGTCTGGGGTAGTGAGTCCTCGACTACTGCCAGTGCATTGGGGCGCGTGCTTGCAGTCCATGGTCCCCAAAGGATGACTAGAAGTTGAGATTGTCCTGCAATCTAGAGCCGCACTTGCTCATCCAACAAGCCCAGGGCCCCGGATATTGAGACCAACTACTTAAGCCTCAGCAGCGTTGACTGGGGAACACCTGTCAGTGTCAACTGCCTGGCAGCAATGACTCTGTCAGAATAAAGCTTCTATAGCGCTACGGTGGTGATTTCAAAATCTCAGGTCTAAATCTCAGTTCTAAATCTCATAGGTCAATGCGCTGAGGTTGTGTCCTATGTAAATGCATGCAGGGTAGATGGGGGGGAGCGCCTTTGCGGAGCAACGAAGGAGGAAAATTAAGAAAGTGTAAGGCATTGAATTGGTTTCTCTAAAGAATCGGTTTCCTCCGTCGAGGGATTTTTAAACTGCTAAAATGAAAGAAAGCTTATTTTGTGTGCATTTTACTTATTTTCCATTCTAAATCTGTTTATGTAGGCCCGGTTAGTATCCACACAGTCCAACATTCAACCGTTCACAAGACTCCCTCCTACCTTTGTCTCCCGGTGTCTCAGCTCCTGCCACTGAGCACAACCAAAGTGTGCTCTTAGTGAGGGAAATCTGTGTGTAATGATTGTGATGATTAATCGAAACTGTCAACTTGAGACGAACTAGAATCACCTGTGAGGTGGTCCCCTGGGCATCCCACCCCAGGATTATCTTGATTATGGGAAGACCAGTCGGCTGTGGGCAGAATTACAAGAATTCCCTGGGCTGGAATTACAAGATTCCAGGACTGAGGTCAGTCCTTTGATTCTCAGAGTGCATGTTACATCATCCAACAAAATCCCCCTGCCCTGGGCTGGAGAGAGGGCTCATGGGTTAATAGCATGGTCTGCTCTTTCAGAGGACCAGAGTTTGATTCCCAGCACCCACATGTCAGATCACAACTATCTGTAACTCAAGTTCCAGGGAATCTGAAGCCTTCTGACCACATGAAGAAGACATGCAAATAGCAGGCAGACCTACACACAGGCAAAATACTCATAAAGTAAAAATAAATTAAAACACCTATGTACTTCTTGAACAAATCCAAGCTGGAAGCACTGTAAAGGCTGCAATGGTTTTTAAATATTTATTGTATGTGTTCATGGGCATTCAGATGGCAAGGCATGCACGTGGAGGTGTGTGGTTTTGAATGAAAGTGGCCCCCATAGGCTCATAGGGAATGGCACTATTAGCAGCAGTGACCATGAAGTAGGTGTGGCCTTGTTGGAGGTGTGTCCCTGGAGGTGGGCTTTGAGGTTTCTGAAGCCCAAGCCAGGCCCAGTGTCACTCTCTCTTCCTCTGCCTGTGAATCCAGTTGCAGAACTCTCAGCTACCTGTCCTGCACCATGTCTGCCTGCATGCCACCATGCTTCCTGCCACTACAGTAATAGAATAAACCTTTGAACCTGTAAGCCAGCCCTAGTTAAATGTTTTCCTTAATAAGAGCTCCCATGGGTATGGTGTCTTTTCCAGCCACAGAAACCCCACGGAAGTAGACAACATTTGAGAGTTGGTTCTTGTCTCAGTCAGGGTTCTATTCCTGCACAAACATCGTGACTAAGAAGCAAGTTGGAGAGGAAAGGGTTTACTGAGCTAACACTTCCACATTGCTGTTCATCACCAAAGGAAGTCAGGACTGGAACTCAAGCAGGTCAGGAAGCAGGAGCTGATGCAGAGGCCATGGAGGGATGTTTCTTAGTGGCTTGCTTCCCTAGACTTGCTCAGCTTGCTCACCAACCCAGCTATGGCACTGCCCACAATGGTCCCTCCCACCCTTGATCACTAATTGAGAAAATGCCTTACAGCTGGATCTCACGGAGGCATTTCCTCAACTGAAGCTCCTTTCTCTGGGATAACTTCAGCTTGTGTTAAGTTGACACACAAAACCAGTCACTACAGTTCTCTTCTTACAGCATGTGCAGAGATTAAATGTTAGGTCATCAGGTACCCTTTACCATTGAACCATCTCAAGGAACCAAGACTGGGGTATTCCAACAGTGAGTAAGCCAAGAAGATGAGATGGACAGGGTGGTGAAAACCAGCCAGTGTTTACCTCTTGCACCTGCCCTCTTACTGGGGATTCACACCCCCTTGCTGGGGAGCCATGCCCCCTTGCTGGCCAACAGGGAGCCACTTTACCTCTCAGGAGGCCATTGCAAATTCTCTGACCTCTAAGAACACGCACATACACACACACACACTCACACATACACACATTTACATACATATACACACATATTCACCCTCACATACATACACACATATTCACACTCGCACACATACACACAATCACACACTCCCACATACATATTCACACATACACACTTATATATACATTTACACACACATAAACATATTCATACATACACATATTCACACTCACACACATATATACACATACTCATACTCACACACATACTTACACACACACAACACACATATTCACACTCACACACATACATTCACACACACACATATTCACACACATACATATTCACACACATACATATTCACACACATACACACACACTCTCTAGAATCTAGGAGTCACATATGAGAGATAATATACATCATTTCTCTTTCTCTGCCCTGGTTAACCTCACATGATATTTTCCAGAGCCATCCATTTTCCCACGAATTTAATAATTTCATTTCCTTCTCTGATGAGTATTTTACACCACATTTTTATTACCCATGCATCTGTTGATGGACAGGTAAGCCAGCTCCATCTCCTTGCTGTTGTGAATAGATCAGCAAGGAGTGTGGATGGATGAATGGTGTTTCTGAGGTAGGATATAGAATCCTTTGGTTGCATGCCCAGAAGTGATAGGGAGATTCATTTTCACTCGGCTTCCGCAGCTGGATCCCAATCCTGAGGTAGCTTTGGGAGTGTAGACTGTCACGGGCTGCTTCCTAACAGTGGGGGCTGGGCTCAGAGGTTGTTTGACATGGTGCCAGTCTTTGCAAAGCTGGTTTGGCATATAACTGTCCCATGCAACTCTCAGGGTCTAAGTCTTATCCCTTACCTAAGGATTTTGAGAGACAGGCAGAATTGCTAAAGGATTTTTAGCAAGATCTCAAGTAGGAAGAAGTGAAACACACACACACACACACAAAAAAAACAGAAACTCGCGGGGCAGAGGGGGTCCTGCCCCTCCCGTGGTCCTCCATTATGTGAAGAGATCTGCTTTGATTCCTCACCAGAGATAATACTGATTTTTTAAAATGTGTTTCTGAAAGGTTCAGCATCTTGAAGATAACTTGGGTGTCCAGGAGAATGGCAAACAAAACAAAACAAAACAAAACACGTCCTAAACGGTGACTTCTGTCTTCCTTTCATCCTGAGCTGTCATCCAGCAAAATTCTGCCAAACTCAAGTAAGATTCATTTCCTCCAGGGACTGAAGAGATAGCTCCATAGCACCTGCTGTTCTCACTGGGGACCTGAGTCTTGTCTCTAGCAATTCCATCAGGTAGCTCACAACCATTTCTAACTCCAGTTCTCAAGGATATAGCTCCCTCTTCTGACTTTTGTGGGTACCTGTATACATGTGGCATGCATATATACAAACACATAAGTAAGAAAAATCCTAAGCCTTAATTTAAAAAAGAATAAACACACACTTACCCCATCTCTGCCTCTCACGATTAGAGGAGATCAGAGAGATCCATCTTGACCACCGGATGGATCTAATGGATTCTTCCTCTGTGAAGAAGAGCTGTTTGACATTTGAGCACGCAGGGAACCGCACCCTGTCTTCTTTTAAAATGAAACTCAGACAATCCATTTTTCGGAAGATTGATGCGTTTGTACTGGCTAGAGAAGGATGTGTCCCGGGAGGTTCTGGGTAGAATTAAAAGAGCATCAATCACAAGACTAGTGTACTGGTCTGAGCGCACCCCATCCTGGATGTGTGACCTGGGACATGTTCTTTAACCTAGCCAAATCCTAGGTTCTCCAAATATAAAATACTGTGCCATCCTCTCTACTGTCCTGGAAATTTTCTAAGTAATTGATACAATGTGTATGAAATTGTTTCCTGCATAACAAGATTTAGCATATGTTAGTTATGAAAAATTATCATTTGTAACCTGGAGAAAGTGAATTTACAAATAATGTTACTATGCTATTTTTGGCCTTTCCTGGCACAGAAGTGGCAAATTAAAGCCTTCACCTACTACCTCTTTATTAGCCAAGCGCACAGGTCTGCCACTCCTGTCCCGTTTAGCACTTGCGGGTGGCTTTAACTATAAGCATTCTCTGGGACTCTCACTGACTGGAATGACACTGAAGTCAGAGCCATGTCAAATCTTTGCCTACTACAGGGCATCTACAGCACTATCCTGTTAAGTTGCTCATAGTCAGCATTTGTTGAGTGAACTTAGTGAGAATTTAAAAATAATAAATTAAATCTCATGGTAGTTTAAAGGCCTGCTCTACGAATAATCCTACTAAGAGAACAGATAGAAAGGTGACCTACAAGAAAAAAAAAATCTTCAGATCACCTGTGCGGCCAAGAACTTATCTAGAATATATACAGAATGTTTAAAATTCAACAGTAAAACTGAACTCCAAGCAATCCAATTTGAAAATGAACACACACACACACACACACACACACACACACACACAAACCATGAAGCAATAAATCACTAAGGAATATACCAGCTGAAATAGGCACCCAGAGATGCTCAATATCTTTGGCCACTAGAGAAATGCACATTGGGACTCCACTGGGACACTCACTGAGATATAGCTATCAAAAGGTGGGGAACAAAATGGTGATGACAGCAAATGATGGCAAGGGCAGAGAAACAATGTCTTGTATACATTGGCAGGAGCTTAAATGACATAAATGATTTTGGACAGAGATGTCACAGTCTCTTTCAGAACCCAAACCAGACTTAATTTATAATGCAGCAAGCACCACCTCTGGCTTATCCCAGCAACATGAAAATTCCTTGTGGGCCAGAAAAATGTTTGCCTTGCTTCTGTTTGATCCCCAAACCTATGTTAAAAAGCAAGGTGCTTATAGTCTCCTGATGATGAGGCAGAGTCAGGAGGCCACCTTGTCACCTGGGGCTCTCTAGTCACCAGCCTGGCCTACCTGGCAAAGTTCCAGGCCCATAAGAAACCCTGTCTCACAAAGTTCAGAGCAGAGACTGAAGGCATGTCCATCCAGAAACTGCCCCACCTGGGAATCCATCCCATAAACAACCACCAAACCCAGACACTATTGCAGATGCCAACAAAAGCTTGCTGACAGGAGACTGATATAGCTGTCTCCTGAGAGGCTCTGCCAGTGCCTGACTAATACAGAAGTGAATGCTCATAGTCATCTGTTAGACAGAGCACAGGGTCCCCAATGAAGAAGCTAGAGAAAGTACCCAAGGAGCTGAAGGGATTTGCAGCCCCCTAGGAGGAACAACAATACGAGCTAACCAGTAACCCTAGAGCTCCCTGGGAATAAACCACCAATCAAAGAAAACACACAGAGAGACTCATGGCTCTAGCTGCATATGTAGCTGAGGATGGCCTAGTCAGTCATCAATGGAAGGAGAGGCCCTTGGTCCTGTGAAGGTTCTATGCCCCAGTATAGGGGAATGCCAGAGCCAGGAAGTGGGAGTGGGTGGGTTGGGGAGCAGGGGGAGGGGGGGAGAGGATAGGGGATTTTCTTTATTAACATTTGAAGTGTAAATAAAGAAAATATCTAAGAAAAAGAAAACAAAAAATAATCCATGTCTCATAAAGAAAGTAGAAGATAATCAAGGGACAGCACTTGAGATTGTCCTCTGACATCCACATAAATGTACACACAGAATCTGTGTTGTGAAAAAAAATATCCAGATACAATATGATGTTATACTATGTTACCTTAGCTATATTCAACAGCTATAAAATAGTAAATTGGGGGCCGGAGAGAGGATCCAGGGTTAAGAGAACTGGCTGATCATTCCTGGTGCCTGTATGGTGACTCACAACCATCAGTTATTCCAGCCCCATGGGAAATGATGCTCTCTTCTGGTCTCCATGGATACAAGGCACACATTTGGTGCACAGATATATAGGTAAAACACTCATACACACAGATACATACATACATTCATACATACATACACACAGATATCGATTCACACATACATGCATACATGCAATCATTTTGTCCCTTAAACACAGGACAGTCTGAGTTCATTGTGCCACCAGGCATGTGGCTTCTGACATTGTCCCAGGCAGGCTGCCTGCCTGACTGCTGGAATCTCTGAGGCAGCCCGCACTGTCCTCTCTCTACCATCCTGCCGATCTCAGCGCAGAATTGGGCTTTATGTAACCTCAACGTGACATCCATTGTGATTTTTTTTCAGACACAAGTCTACTTTTGAATGAGGCTAGATCATTAAGTCAGTTCTCACTGAAACATTATATTATACGAGTATTATATTATCACTTTGTGAAAAAAATAGGCACCAGTTTTAGGTTTACTTTTAGGCTTACTCCAAAATGTAGCATGCCCTGCTTTTTTTGCAGACATACAATCATGGAACCTTCCTCACACAGAGAAACACCTCCTGGAGATCCTATCCAACTTTGAACCCAGCTTGTGCCTTTTCAAACATAGCCCATTTTAGCCGAGGCTCCTCAGATGCAGAGCCTGAGAATCCAGGGGTATGTGATTTATTCATGAGATACCCAAAGGAGAGATGGGGTTGGGGGTTACAGAGAAGAAGTCGTGCAGGATTGAGTCCAACCCCTCTAAGCCCGTGGGGGAGTTGTGAAGCTTGAATTGATTGCACTAAAGCTGTCCCACCTTGAAGCAAGGGACTACACTTTATAACCCACCATCCATCAATGGTGGGCTGCCCTGTGCCCTGCTGGGGGCATATCCTCCCACATGTGGTGACTTATAGAGTAACTCTTTGTGAGAGGCAGTTGCAAGCTGGTAGGTATTCATGCTCACCAACAGAGAGGAGGTCCAAGCTCAGGAAAGGCAGCGTGCAAGAACTCCAGCACCATCCACCCTCCCTCCCTCTCTCCTTCCCTCCCTAAGACCTTGGGAACAATACAGAACTTCGGAAGAATAGTAAAGTTACATGTCTGTTTTTGATAAAAATGCTTTTACCAAAGCTGGGTTCGACATGAACACACATGCATCCACACAGTTGAAAATTAAATAAGCATCTAGATTTTTGCAATCGGAACATGAAGTTCCCTAACACCAGGAGTATGGGTGGAAGCGTCAAGACCCACACTTCTAAACCCAGCTTCTCAGGCTCCATGATTGAGCACGAACGCGCAAACAGTTACTATTTCTGTCTTTCAGCACAGGGATCCCCTATGGTGTGCACTAACTAGGGCTTCCAGTTAGCAAGGAACACCCCTTCACTCAAACCATGCCAGGCTTTCCTGCCAATAGCTCCACCTAGAGGCAGCAAACGGAAGTGTACAGTCTAAGGCTGTAGTAGGAAAGACAAGGGAGTTTGCTATACTTGGTGTAAACTACCCCCTAAAGGTTCTTGTGAGTAAGGCTTGGGCCCAGGAAAGTTGTGTTCAGAGATGGAGCTGTTATCGAATGACCAAATGGATCACGAGGGCTCTGACGTCATCCATGAGTTACCTGCTGATGGGAGTCCATCTTCGGTGATGCATCCTGAGCCACCATCTTGTCTTGTCCGTTCCTCTCATCAGTCACCTCCATGTCACAGCTCTGCAGCAGTGATCTTACTTCCTTCCTTGCATCAGAACCAAATAGAGCCAGGCAACCATGGACTGCAACCGTGAGTCATTATTATCCTTTTCTCCTTGTATTATATCAAGTATTTTGTCACAGCAATAGAGAGGCAGTGAACAGACTCCTTCAGAATTTCTGGACTTTGCCAGCAATTACGTCGAAGATGTAGCCATGTGTGGTGGCACACACCTGTAATTACTATGCTAGGCAGATGCAAACAGGATCATCAGGCGTTCAAGGCCAGGCTTGACTACCTAGGGAGTTTGAGGTCATATGAAACGGCGACTCAAACAAAAAACAAGTGTGCAACTTGTGTATCTTGAGGTGATAGAGCAAACAGAAATAGAAATGTGAAGAAAATAATGACTGTTTCTGGTAAGTATAGTGCTTTTCTGCACGGTGGTTTTCAGAGCATTGAATATTTTATTATGTAGCTATTGTTTCCTACGACATAACGGCTTTTAAAGGCATTGCTGCTTCCCTAAGCAGCATCGATTCTGCAACAGTCAAGCAGAAATAATCACAGAGGCTTGTCAATCACTGCGGTGGGGGAGGGACAGGGGCTCCAGTCCTGGGTGCTGCTGCTGGGAGATGCTGATGAGAACAGGGTGAGCTCATCGATGATCCTTTACACGATGTTGATTTATGACTCTTAGAATCTTTCCTGCTGTAAGAAACTGGCTGCCTGTAATGAAAGCCCAGACTCAGTTCATAACCTCCGTTAAGTTAATCATATTACAATGCTTCTCTGAATCCAGAGCTGGTGAAACCCATAGAGCTGAGTCAGTCAAACCTGTGCTCAGGGTGAATAAGTTAACAGTGTTCCCAGAAATGTAGCCAGGACTCTGNGTGTGTGTGTGTGTGTGTGTGTGTGTGTGTGTGTGTGTATGTGTGGGTGCACATGGGAGTGGGTGTGTATGCATCTGTATATGTGATTGTGTGTAAGCATGCATGTGAATGTGTGTATGCATGTATGTACAAGTGTGTATATGTGTGTGCACATGTGTGCATGTGAGCATGCATGGGTGAGTGTGTGTGTTCATATGTGTGTGAACATGTGTTTATGTGTATATATATGTATGGAAATGTATGTGAGAGTATGCATATGTGTATACATATGTATGTATTCGTGTGTGCACATGTGTGGGTGTGTATACATGTGTATATGTAATATGTATACGCATGTGTGTGATTGTGTGTGCAAGTGTGTATATGTGTGCACAGGTATGTAAATATATGTGTGTGACATTTGTGCATGTGAGCATGCATATATGTGTGTATGTCCATGTGTGTAAACATATATGTATGTGTATATATACATGTGTGTGTGCATATGTGTGTACATGTGTGTGAGTATGTGTATGCATGCATGTGAGTGTGTATGTGCACACATGTGTGATGTCTCCTTCCTGGCTACCCTCTAACCCTGTGCTATAATTTACTTGTGGTCTTATTCACTGAGGTTCAGCAACAAGAAGGCAATTGAATGGCAGAATGTGGTATCACAGATGACAGGGAGGCAGACAGCCTGACCCTCTGTCCCTCGGTTCTAACAGCCTCTAGGTTGCTTGGTGTTCTTATCCTGTGCCACTTGTCGTCTTGTAAGACATTTGTCATTTTTCTTACTCTGTGATGCTCAAGGTTGTGACAAGGTTTCATGTAGTCCAGGCTATTCCCAGCACTATGACACCAAAACTAGCCTTGAACTCCCAATCCTCCAAGGACTGGGACGGTCTGTGCTGCTGTGTCTCCTAATTAACCATCACTGGAATGTAAGCCAGGGCTTTGCATTGTTCATTGTGCATTGTTTCTGAGCACTTTGGACAGGACCTGAGAATATAGGAAGTGCTCAGTACATAGCTATGACTGCATAGAAAGGCCAGAGGAAAACGCTCTCCTGCCAACGCTACAACTCAAGGTGCACACAGAGTGTTCACACTGAGTTCTTAAATATCAGATGACCTGAATTTTCATGTATTTTGAAGTTCCCGTGGGAAATAAAATGTCTCTTTGCAGATTGAGAGGACAGTATCAGCAAGGTTAATGCTAAGCAAGCTTGAGGACAGGGGTTTGGGTCCCTTGGACCCTTGTAAAGGGCGGAATAGCTGGGGTGGTGGGGCTAGGAGGTGGCTGGGGTGTCCAGGTTGTGTGTGACTCAAGTCTCAGGAAGTGGAGATAGGGAATCCCCAGAGCAGGCTGGCTAGTGGAGTATCCACATCAGAGAGCTCTAGGTTTCCCAAGAGACCCCTCCTCAAAGAACAAAGCAGGGGACAGATGGGAGATGATGCTTAACCTCAATGTTGAGCCTCCACATGTGCATGTGCACAGGTATACACACATGCCTGCACACATGCAAAAATCATGTGCTTGTATACCACATGCATACTCGGGAAAGATGAAGAAAGAAACATAAAATAAATAAAATGTCACCTGTTCATGGACACTGTTTCTCAAAGCTCCCTGTAACCAACCCGTGGTCACCTCTAAGCAAGGACCAGCGAGATCTAGATTCTATGAAGATGAGGCAACCAAGGAATGAATAAACTCGTTAGGGGGTTTAGGAGACAAATGGAGGATCCCTCTTCCATGGAGGAAGGAACCAGAGAGGTCCCTGCTCCCCTGGGAAACTAAGAGAATAATTTGGAGAGTAGATGAAGAGAAAAGAAGACATTATTTAGTACTTCCAGAATCCAGAAGTGAGTCTTGGCTGGTCTCAGGAGCTCAGAAGGGGGAAGGCAAGGGGAGGATGGGAAGGTGGAAATGGACGCCCTGGAGGCAGACGCAGAGGGCAGAGGGACCAGCAGGGTTTCATCCCTGAGAGTGAATTATGTATACACAATGGTCAGTTCACAGCCAACCAAAACCTCTCAGCCTCTGGAACATTTACCCCAGAGGGTCAGAATCTGGACACAATTGAACTTGTCCTCAAACTGCCACACCCACACTAAAGTGCACACACACATGCACTGTCAGGCACACACAGGCGCCATTATTAAAATTTGACCCAATGGGCCACTGAGAGCGAAGCAGGGGAGGGGTCAGGAGTCCGAGTTTAGTAGATTTGATATTTAGTGACCCTCATGTCTGGCAGGCTCTGTGCTCTGGATCTGTGAAAACAAAGACAAGTTCCATGGCTCCAGAAGAGTGACAGTCCCTTCTCCTGCCACTATGCTGCTCTGCTCTGTTCAGTTGATGTGACCTCAGGACATTCCCCTTGGGATCCTGTCTCTAATACGGGAATCCTGGCAGGGCACCTGTACCTGCACCTGCACCTGCACCTGCACCTGCACCTGCACCTGCACCTGCACCTGCACCTGCACCTTCACCTGCACCTGCTACAGGCCTCTGCTCATGCTGCACACCCCACTGGACAAAGCATTTGAGAGGCCAGATAAGGAAGGAAAAAAACTGATAACAATTAAAAATTAGACCAATCTGTCCTTTGTAGGAATCAGACACATTGGGTTTAATTTTAGCGACTGTGTGCTTTAGAAAGGGAGCCTGCCCTTTCTAAACAGTTTTGTCACTGTGGTTCGTGAAGTCTTTGTCTCTTGTCTTTCTTGTTCAAATATTTAATTAACTATTTCACTCCCAGCATGGTAGAGAACAAAGGTGGCGTCAGTAATGAACATCTTTCTTGGTCACCACTAACTGAGGGTCCTGTGTAACTGTATCAGCAAAAGAATTATGGCACAAGTTATTTGTGGTCCACCTGTAATGGGCTGTATCATGGCTAGCTGCCACATTCAAAAGCTGAAGGAAAAGAATTCCGACCTGATACAGGAAGGCTGGTAAGGGCGGTCTCAGGAAAACTAATGGGGACTAAAGGAATCTTCCAATTTCTCTTCGTGTTAAAAGGTAATTATATAAAGCCAAACCTTAGCTCCAAGAAAAAGTTTTAAACTTTTTTATTACACTTTACGCATTGATCTGAGTATGTGTGTGTGTGGGGGGGGTGTGGGTGCACATGTGCCATGCACGGGGCACCTGTGGAGGTCAAAGGTCAGTTTGCAGAACTTATTCTGTCTGACCATGTGGTCCCAGGAATCAAACTCAAGTCACCAGATACTTTTATTTCCTAGTCATTTCACGGGCCAAAAACAAAACAAAACAAAACATTGTTTGTAAAACTAATGTTTCTGTCACTCCACTTGGCAATCCTTTAAGCACATTGACCACTAGACAAGCAGAACAGAGAGAAACCCAAATCTCACAGAACTTTTTAATGTCCCTGTTGCTGCCCCCATTCACCAGCTCTGCCCCTCCCCCAGCTCTCCTACCACAATACGGGAAACTAGAGAGGATGGAACATAAAGCATTGGCTCTAAATATCAGCGTCTTAAGACTTAAAACTGTCCCGCTCCTTGCTCAGCAGGGATGCCCAGAAGAACACGTCTTCACGTTGACCTACTGTGATGGTTTGTATATGCTTGGCCCAGGGAGTGGCACTATTAGGAGGTGTGGCCCTGTTGGAGCAGGTGTGTCACTGTGGGCATGGGCTTAAGACCCTCATCCCAAGCTCCCTGGAAGCCAGTATTCTGCCAGCAGCCTTCAGATGAAGATGCAGAACTCTCAGCTCTTCCTACACCACGCCTGCCCGGATGCTGCCAGGTTCAAGCCTTGATGATAATGGACTGAACCTCTGAACCTGTAAGCCAGCCCCAATTAAATGTTGTCCTTATGAGAGTTGCCTCAGTCATGGTGTCTGTTCATATCAGTAAAACCCTAGCTAAGACACCTATCATGTGCAGAACAAAGGCACAGGACAGTACAGCAGTGATTTATGACTTCCTGTTCATCTGTTTTAAGAAACTTTTCACCACAAGAGATTTGTAGAAAGAGGTCATGTGACTAGAGACATAATTTTTTATCTAAAATTCCTTCTGAATCACCTGTGAACCACAATGCTATAGACTGATAATTTACTAGATGTTCTTGTTTTTTTTAAAGGGTGTGTGTGTGTGTGTGTGTGTGTGTACATAGAACAAGGTTTTTGCTGAGTGGACATTCTTGAACTCAGGGCACATATGTGCCAGTCTTCATGCATGCATACACACTTAGCAATACAGAGCTATCTAGTCTCTCTGTGCACGCATCCAGATGGGCATGTCAATCACTAGATGCACATACATGTGTTCATGGTGTGCATTATGTATGTTGATGTACATATATGTACACAGTGTGGTATTTAGTTTTATGTTGTTAGTTTGACCACAAAAAGCCTTCAGTATTTGGTCAAACATTATTCTGGATGTTTCTGTGAGAGCTTGAGGGTGAGATAAACACAGTACCTGAGAAGAAGCTGAAATCCGAAAGAGAACACAAGGCTAGCCCTCCCCGGCTGATGGGCCACAGCTGAGACATTGCATTTCCTGCCTTCATCTTGGAGACAGGACTTGTCACCCTCTGCAACCATTGGAGCAAATTTCAGTGTGTGTGTGTGTGTGTGTGTGTGTGTGTGTATGTGTGTAGATGGAAGGCCAGCCTTGGGTATCATTCTTCAAATACCATCCACCTTGGGTTGTGAGGACTTAAGTTTGATCTCTGACTCATATAGAGAAACCCTGGTTTGCCTGGAGTCCTGGGACTGACAGGAAGAACTGGAGGTTCTCTGACCAGCCATACTAGCTGAATCAGAGAGCTCTAGGCTCAGTGCAAAACCCTGTTCCAAATGATAAGGTGGAGCCAGGCACAGAGACACAGAACTTTAATCCAAGCATTCAGGAGGCAGAGGCAGGAGGATCTCTGGATTCTAGGCTAGCCTGGTCTACACAGTGAGTTCCAGGAATATATATGGAGAGACACTGTATCAAAAAAAAAATTAAAGATAAGAGAGTGAGTAATAGACAAAGTCTCCTGACGTCAACACAGAAGGTCAATACCTGTTGTCAACACCTGATGTCATCACCTGTTGTCAACACCTGATGTCATCACTTGATGTCAACACCTGATGTCATCACCTGTTGTCAACACCTGATGTCAACACTTAGATTCCACATGCAAGTGTACACTCTTGTATGTGCACCTTCATACACACACACACACACACACACACACACACTATGAGTACTAAAGGATGGTATGCCACATAATTTGAAAGAGAAATGACTGCTCTGGGCTGCAGTGATCCAGGAAACAGCTGGGGTCCTGGACCACATCAAAGGAGAAATGAGAAAACCTTATGAACACATGTGTTCATCTCTGCTTCCTGTACTACCGAGATGTGGGAGTGGTGTGCACCCCTGACATTCCCAGCCCTTCGGAGCACCCTACAGCCATGCACCGCCCCCCAGTATGACCCCTTTTGATTGCCAACTTTCTGGGACTTGGAATCACCATAGTAACGAATCTCTGGGTGTGACTGTGAGGGAGCTTCTCAAGCCAGCTTGAATGTCAAAGCATCTCTCTCTCTCTCTCTCTCTCTCTCTCTCTCTCTCCAGACTGAAGATACAGTGTGCAGCTGGCACATGACCCTGCCGCCACGCCCTCTCTCTGCACCATGATGGACTGACCCCTCAACTGTGGCCCGAGCAAACCCTTCTGAAAGTTCCTTTTGTCAGCTGAGGTTGTCATAGCAATGAGGAAAGTGTCACCCAGCTTTTGAGGACTCTACCTCCACCTCCCTCCTCACTGCTGAGCACTCAAGTTTCAGGCGAGCCACCACACCCAGCCTTATGTAGGCCCTGACATTTGTGTAGCAAGGACCTTACTGATTTATGCTCCTACCCCTACCTAGCCCTAAAATGCAAGCTTTGATTTTGTGAGTCTGTGCTGTGGCCTGAACGCTCCTGTTTCTAACATGCATCTGGGCAACAGCACCACTGCTCATTTGGGGGCCACACGTGGGGTAGTGAGAGCCAGCGGGGTGCATCAGACCAACATGGCTGCAAAGAAAATAACCAAAATAGTCTCACAACTCTTTAAAAACGTGTGTGTGTGTGTGTGTGTGTGTGTGTGTGTGTGTGTGTGTGTGCAGGTGTGTACTACCACAATGCACATGTGAAGGTCAGAGGAATTCATCTTCATCCTTGTTCATCTTCACTTTTTTACCATTTAGGTCTTGGGAATCCAACACAGGTTGCCAGGCTTGGTGGCAAGCTCCTTTACCTGATGAGCCATCTTGCTGGCCCCAGTTTTTACACTGAGGACAGAATTGCCAGGCACCCAAGGAAGCTCTGGTTGGAAGTGCTGTGTGCAGGGTCACCCACTTTTGCCTCGAGGCAAGGGGGCTCCCAAGAGCAGTTAAAAACCACTGCGTACAATTGAAAACACTAGGCAGGTTAGGGCCTGTGAGAACAGGAAGAATGAAGTGCAAGCTTGCCACTAACAGTTGAAATGGCCACTCCCTAATCAAGTGTCACCTATGGAATGGGCAAAGGGGTCTAACTGGCCAAGAACCAGGTTAGTTAATAGGGAAGAAGAAAAGATGGCAGAAGACTCTACAAAAGTATTGAGTAGGTGCTAGAGAGGCAGCTCAGTGGTTAAGAGCACTGGCTGCTCTCCCAGAGGACATGGGTTCAATTCCCAGTGTCCACATGGCAGTTCACAACCACCTGTAACTCCAGTTCCAGGGGATCTGACGCCCTCTTCTGGCCTCTATGGACACTGCATGCAAGAAGTACCCAATATGTAGGCAGGCAGATACACATAAGAGCAAAATTTTAAAATAATAATAAATGTCAAACATAGTAAAATTTTGAAGTCTAGGGAACCAGCTGGGACTATAATCATTTGAATTTAGGTTCCGTGTTTTAGTTTTAAATGATCACAAGTAGGACTTTATTACCTACAGATGATCAGAAAGCAAATTATTGAGGAAGTTTTCATACAAGGACAGAGGAAGAATACTTTTCGCCAAGCGAAATCTGGAGAGTGAAAACCAAAGTGTTCTCCTTGTGCCAGGAGCTAGCTCATTCCACACACTGGGTGCTAAGTGGATTCTGGGGAGAGCGCTGCATATCTGCCACAGTCTGTGCTTTAATAATGTTCTCACCCGGCACCTCAAGGCATAATGAGATTATCTTCCACATGCTAATCCTCTCAGACATCCATCAAGCTGTGGATCTGCTAATCCTTTGGATAGGATAACACCATCCTATAGATCTGCTAACACCATGCTATGGATCCTCTGACACATCCAATGGACGTGTTAGCATTGTCCTATGGGTCACCTTTTCCAAAACCACAAAAGGCAAAGCCTTTTCTCCAAATCAGCATATCCTTCAGCGGGAACCAGAAAACCTGTAGCTTGTCCTCTGTCCCAGAGGAACAATAAAACAACTGCAACCTAATCCTTTGGGCCAAATAACACCAGGCTATGGATCTGCTGACACCAGGCTATGGATCTGCTGACACCAGGCTATGGATCTCCTAACACCAGGCTATGGATCTCCTAACACCAGGCTATATAGATCTGCTGACACCAGGCTATGGATCTTGCTAACACCAGGCTATAGATCTGCTGACACCAGGCTATGGATCTCCTAACACCAGGCTATATAGATCTGCTAACACCAGGCTATGGATCTGCTGACACCAGGCTATGGATCTCCTAATACAGTCCTATGCAACAGGAACAGATATCTCATACCCTGTACACATCAGTCAGAGCAAAGCTTGGCTTGGGCCCAATGTGCATCCTGCATTGACATTGAATGTGCATCTCTATGACGTTGAAGATCTAACAAGAGACCCTGCACTGAGACAATATTGTGGTGTGAGACTATTCCGGGGAGTATGAACAAATGTCCACTCACCCTGGGTAGAGAACCAACAACAGAGCAATTCTACTAAAGTCCAAGCTGGCAAGCTGAGAGGTGACTACCCCATTCCCCAAGATCTTGTCTCCTCATGGTGTCAGTGTCCACTGATAGCTTTTGCCTAAATGAACAACCACACTGCAGTTTAAGGGGATAATGGTCCTGTGGATTTCCTATACCTAACAGTCACTATTCTTCTATAATACAAATAGTGAGTCTCTCCCATAACAACATCTCTATGTATTAAACACTAACTCATTAAATCTTTGCTAGTCAACCTGTTCCTTCACATTTAGTTTTCATTTGAGAATGTCATACGTGTAGACAATCTGTTTTGATCATATCACTACCCCGTCCTCTCCTCCAGCTCCTCCCAGCTCCTCCACACCCTATCTGCCTTCTAACTTCATGAACTTTTTCTTTTTAACCAATGAATTGGTGCTGCCTGTGTGTGCATGGGCGTATACAGCCATCTGCCTACCAGGGGACATCCAAGAAGAAAATTGACACTCCTCCCCCGGCAACACCTTTCTCCTTGGCAGTCCAGTTATTCCTTAACTTCCATGTATGTGCTGTGGCATGAGGACACATACATGCATGTGTGTGCGCGCACACACACACACACACACACATACACACATACACACACTCACACACAAAATAAATAAATAAAATAGTAAAAAAAAAAAATGAGCATCTTGATTTTGTGGTTAATTACCGGCCGACACGACAAGCATCTTTTTAGCTCCCCACCCTAAGTGTTTGCTTGCTTGTTCAAAGCTAGCCTGTATGGCAGGTGGTTCTAGAATGGACGGCCATGGGGTGACAATCCCAAGCTCACCAGGGGTTCCCAGGGGGTTTACCTTCAAGTCAATGGACATATGAAAGTACCTGCAGTGGCTACTCCTGGTTGTCAACCTGACAATATCTGGAATGAACTACAATCCAGAATTGGAAGGCTTAACCAGTGACTCTAATCTGGAGGCTGGGGATAAAAGTTTCTGACCTGGATCCTGGTATGGAGATCTTGAGGCACAGTGCCTATGAATTCCAGTAGATTAAGACAGGGAGATCTCCAAGTTCAAGGTCATCTGGGATTAAAAGTGTGGTGGCACATGCCTTTAATCTGGGCTACACCTTTTGCTAGAGACCTACATAAGGACATTGGAAGAAGGAAGACTCGCTCTCTCTTCTTCGCCTGCTTTCCATGTGGGACTGAGCAACTGCTAGATCCTTGGACTTCCATTCACAGTTGCTACTGACCATTGTTGGGAGTTGGACTGCAGACTGTAAGTCATCAATAAATTCCTGTACTATATAGAGACTACCCATAAGTTCCGCATCAGAAGGTTACCCGGCTGAGTTCTCTGCAGCCCGCCAATCTGCCGTGTGACTCATGTGAAGTACAGTTAGATGCTTCTGTTAGTGTCTTTGTCTTCATTTTAAGGTTTCCCCTCACAAGCTTATTGGCTTTTTCTTTTCAATTTTATTTCTATTCATATAAAGCACAGGTGTGATTTCCAAGTGGAATTTACACAAATTCAGATAAGGAACACCGAGCCTCCACATTGCCCCGCCCCCATTTCTGTCTCGGTCAGTTCCAGGACTGCTGACTCGGCTGTGGCTTAGCTTGTAGCTTGGTTTATCCTTGTGTTTCCAGAGCAGCTGTATATTGAGATTTTTATTTCATTTATCTTATAAGAGCTTGTCTTCATTGTCAACGTGACCGGGTTTGGAGTCACCTGGGAGACACGGCTCTGGGTGTGTCTGCGACAGTGTTCCAGAGATGATTAATGGAGAAGGGGATGCCTGTCCTGAATGTGAGCAGCACTGGCCCACGTCCCGGTGTCCTAAAGAGAACAGTATGGAAAAATAATTGTCCATCTCCCCTTCGGCTGTTCTCTGCCCTGCGCTGATGTGAGGAGCCTCAGTACCATGTCTCTCCCACCGTAAACACTCCCATGCCTTCCCAGCCTGCTGGACTGTCTAAACAGTGGGCCAAAACGAATCTTTTTTAGCAACTTGCTTTTTAAAAAATGATTTATTTATGTATACGAGTTCATGGAGGTCAGACGAGGGGGTTAGATCTCCTAGAATTGGAATTATGGGTAGTTGTGAGCCTCCATGTTGGTGCTGGGAATAGAACCCGGGAAGGAAGAAAGAGCAGTCAGTGCTCTTAACCTCTGAGCCCCCTTAAGCTGCCCTTTTTGGCCAGGTATGTTATTACAACAACAACAACTATTGGGGGTTGTTGGTTTAAAGCTGTGTATACAAATGCTAGTTCTGAACCCCAAGATCTGGTTACTCTCAGAAGAGTGAATTCTCACATACACCAGCCTTTGTTGTGGAAACCTTGCTCCCCAGTTTAAAGTTATTGGTTAAATAAAAGCGGCTACAACCAATTACTGGAGAGAAGAGGTAAACAGGGCTTCAGCTACCAGGCTGGGGGCAGGCTGCAGGGAGGGTGAGAGAGAGAAAGAGAGAGAGAGGGAGAGGGAGAGAAGGAGAAAGAAGACAGAGAGCGCAGGATTTCCCCATTAGACAGGATAGACCAGGAGCATGTGGCCAGAGAAATGTCCCCTGAGGACAGACTCTTGGAGCCCAAACAGCCTGTGCGAGACTCAAACAGCAAGTAACTTGGGGCGCGCAGCTAGGAAATAGCCAGTCTACCATAGAAAGATAGTTGAGCATTAATTGCCCAGTAATTGTGCTAATGCTGATTAAATAAATCATAGGACTATGCAAGGCTGAGCAGGTCATAAATAAAAACTAAGAGAGTTAATAAATCTATTTTACAGCAACAAACAAATTCACTTATTCACTTTTATATCAGTTCGTCTTCGTTAATATTTTCACTCTGAAATTCCAAAGTGCAGGCTTAGAAAGGTCAAGTAATTTCTGGGCTCAGCAAGCCAAGCCGAAGAAACGGAACATAGGCTTCCGTCCGTCTGTCCACGTGCCTTACTGTTTCTTCTAATCTTTGCTGTTTTGTTCATAATTAAAGTTGCTAATTCTCAAATCACAGTTAACAGGCAAAAAAAAAATGGCATTGATATTTTTATGTTCTGAGAACACTCCTGCTTGTTAGGGAACCTCCTCAGCTCTGGAGAAGCTGGCATTTGATGGGGACTTGGAATCTCCGTGCAGTGGCTTGGTTTTTATCTTGGTGGTTTTTTTTTTTTTTTTTTTTTTTTTTTTGAGAGCTGAACGTACCCAAAAGGTTGTCTGCTTCCTTGCCTTCCCACACGCCTTCTGTTTAGCCCCACTTTAGGCTCCCCAGCCGAGATGCACAGTCTTTAAAATGTGATATATTAGGTGGTTGATATCACTATCAAAATCATGGCAACATGGTTCTCTCTGTTCCATCACTACCGAATAGCAGACACGGTCCCTATGGCGCTGCACGGGCAATGTGCTGTGTGGTTCTGGAGGTACTCGCATGGACAGCTGTGTGAATTTTTATGGTTCTGGAATTATCCAGGAAGGCTGAGCTAGTGGCCTAGTGCGTCCCAGAGATCCAAGTATCCCCACCCCCCACCCCCCACTCCTCCAATTCTGAGTAGCTGCAGCCACACCCAGCCATGTTCTGTGATTCTGAGTAGCTGCGGCCACACCCAGCCATTCTTTTTTTAATGTGGCTTCCAATGATTGACTGTCCTTCCGCTTACAGGATAATCACGTTATCCACTGATCACTCCGGTAGCGGCAGATGGAAGATTGGTTTTCACACAAGGTTTTGGTTAGAGGACAAGACTGCACAGGTCTCCTCTGGGCCTGCAGAGTTTACTGCCAGGCCTGGTACCACAGTTGTACAGGATACAGGGACATAGCTGTGTGTAGGGGAGAGAAGGAAGGAAGGATCAAGGTATGGGTTCCACATCCTGCGATTGTGTCCCCCTAATCTAGTGTTCATAGTTACCTCAAATTGTCCATAAGTCACCTTCACAAATTCTAGTCCCTATCAGAACATGAAGTTACAGAAATTGTTAAATACTAGACTTTAACTCATTTACATTCATTTGTTTTAAGAAACGCCATCCAAACATCAGCTTCTCCTCTGCTCTGCACGTTGGAGATGCTGCGGCAAGTATGGTACCAAAGGCAAGAGAAACATGGACACACATGTTCACTTACAATGTCCTCTGGGCTCATTCCCAAATCCCTCCTTCTTGAGTGTCTACAGAAGCCACAAACAGTGCCAGACCCACGTCAACAGCAGCACAGGAAAGCAGAAAGTTACCTCCTGTCCTCCTCCTCTGCAGCCCTCATGGGTGATGAGTAACTTCTCCCTCCCCTCCAGCACTGCACCCCAGTGCACCCCCACTTCTGACACTGCTGACTGCTTTCAATGAGCCAAACACCCTTGACCCAGACCCAGCCTCCACGTCCCAGACCCAGCCTCCACGTCCCAGACCCAGCCTCCACGTCCCAGACCCAGCCTCCACGTCCCAGACCCAGCCTCCACGTCTCCCCACTCATTTGTCTATTTTCTGCACTGTAAAGAGAAAGTTCACTCTCTCTCCTGAACCGTCTCCTACCCTCCAACTTGTAAAACCTTCAGTAGCTTTTATTGCCTTTGATATAAAAAGCAAGCTGTTTAGCTTGTCAGATAAGAGTTCTTATGATCTGGTGCCACCCACAACCCACGCATCCAGGATCATAGGCAATTCTACCCCACTTTCAGGAGAGAGCTCTGTGGCCACAGGAAGAGGATGTGCCATATTCCAGGATCACCTCACTTTCTCAATGCCCTTCCCCTGTTTCCACATTAGAAAGATTTACTAAAACCAAGGATGACCCTTAGACTGGTGGCTCTCAACCTGTGGGTCAAAAATAATCTTATGATTGGGGTTATGAGACCATGAGGAAGTGTATTAAAGGGTTACAGCATTAAGAAGGTAACAGTCAGCCGTCCCCAAGATGTGACTGGATCTGGAATCCAGTAAGAGATATGCCTCTAGCTGGTTTGGTAAAATCACTTCCAGGAAGATCTAACTGTGGAGTAAAGAGCGCATGTGCAGACGGGCACCCAAAGCGCATGTGCAGATGGGTGCCCAGCTAGAACCAGGTCCCAGAACAAAGCGGTGCTGTGAGCCCTCTTCGCTTCTCCCTGCTGATGCTGCTGTTGCTACTGTCCTTCACCATTGTCAAGGGCAACAAGACTCTACTACGGTCCAAGGCTTTTGCATGAAGACCACACTCTCCAAATGGTTCTAGGATTCGATACATCACCCAGCTCTCCATTGAGGAATCCGAGCTGAAAGTTGTGGCTACTACAGGGTGCGGGAGGTTTAACATCACAGAACATTCTAGAAACAATATGCTGCTTTCACTCTAATCGGCAAATTCCCTTTGGCTTTCTCTGTTGGTGGTGGTGGGGTTTGGTTTGTTTGGGCTTGGTTTGGTTTGCTACATTAAGGAATTTTAGGTAAAACCATGGATTCAATCCACTCACTTGGTTCAACCTCACTCCCTCTCAAATAACAGTTACATCATTTTGTGCAAATCAGGTTTTGTTTATGAATGTTATATCGCATCACTAACTTTATATGGCTATAAATGGAAAGAGGCTTCCTTTAACTCAAGGGTGGTGTTCTGGAAGCAGTAACGTCGACTTCAAAGCTACTGGCTTCCCTGAATTGGACTTCTGTTCCCAGGCTATTCTGTCCTATTTCATATCAAAATAGCATTCACTGTGTGAGATGCGATCTCTGAACGCACCGCACCTGTCGGTACCCGAAAATGAGCTGTGCCCCATTTCTCGTTTGGAGGCAAGATACTTCCTCGCACTTTAGAGCCACTAAGTGAGTCTTTCTTTGTACCCACGAGGCCCGTAGAATAACTGAAGCTTCTGTGCGTTTCTGTCTATTTGGAGAGGACCATCTGTCTTTATTTTGTTTTTGCACAATTGCAACTACTTGCAGACATTTGTCAAAACCCCAGAAATCAAAATTACAAGGCACTTCTGGCTGGCCTTTTCACTGGAGGTAGCCTGGACGGAGAGTGCAGAAGTACATTAGGAAGGTATCTGCAATGCAGACCTAAACAGAGACACCTTCCTTGCAGTGAATGGAGACGAAGGCAAAGACCAATGGCCGTACAGGATGCTGAGAATAGAGGATGGCTGCGGACTAAGCCTAAGACATTTTATACCGCTCACTTGAGGCTCAGGGAATATTGCAGAAGAGGGAGGAGAAATGATGTCAGAGCCACAGGATTGGAAAGGCAGCTGTAAAACACCGTCTTCTAAGCAGGACACAGATGTGGGGACCAGGAGCTCACAGTAGTGGTGCATAACGGCACAGGATGCACAAGAGCCGGGCTCTCCTCCCTACAGAAGGGACCCCCAGGGCCTTACCACATACTGCTGATCTGTTAGTAATCGACAGATGCTAAGAGAACGGGAGGCTTGGTAGCCAGTTGTGTATTCCCTGGTGAGTCCTCAGACTCCAATAGTCAGATCCAAATTCAGCAGCACAGAGATGGTCCTGACTAAACTCTGTGACACACTAAGCAGAACCCAAAGTAGTAAACAGGGGAATCGTTTATGTGGTGGCCTAGTAGGGGTGAGAGGGAGATGGGTCAAAATAATAGTGTGTGGAGATAAAATTGTGAGAGAAGAGAATTTATTAAGAAAAATAGAGCAAGTGGGAGGGAATGAAAAGAACAGAAAAGCTTTAAGTCATGTTAGCAACAAGCCTTGGCACTCCAGGTGTTACAGGGCTCCAGGTGTGCCAGAGCTCCAGATGTGCTGGGACTCGAGGTGTGCCGAGGTTCCAGGTGTGCTGGAGCTCCAGGTGTGCCAGAGCTCCAGATGTGCTGGGACTCCAGGTGTGCCGGGGTTCCAGGTGTGTCTGGTGCTTGGAAATATGAAGAAATGAGTCATGACTCTCTTGGTCTCTGTGATAGTTTGTATATGCTTGGCCCAGGGAGTGGCTGTATTTGGAGGTGTAGCCTTGTTGGAGTAGGTGTGGCCTTGTTGGAGTAGGTCTGTCACTGTGGGCATGGGCTTTGAAACCCTCTTCCTGGAAGCCAGTATTCTGCTAGCAGCCTTCAAAAGTAGAACTCTCAGCTCCTCCTGCACCATGCCCGCCTGGATGCTGCCATGTTCCCACCTTGATGATAATGGAATGAACCTCTGAGCCTGTAAACCAGCCCCAATTAAATGTTGTCCTTAAAAGAGTTGCCTTGGTCATGGTGTCCATTTACAGCAGAAAAACCCTAACTAAGACAGTCTCCAAATGCAAAGAGATATTTTCAGTAAAACATGCCAATAATACTCTTTAAACTTCTACTTACATATTTTATGGTATGTGTGTGTGTGTGTGTGTGTGTGTGTGTGTGTACATGCATGTGTGTCCACATAACAGCACATGTGGTTAACATTGAGTACTATTCTCCAGGATGATATCCACCTTAGTTCTTGGGTCAGGACTCTCCAAACCTTTTCTCTGAAACTCATTAGCTCACCCAGCCTGGACTGGCCAGTAAGTCCCAAGATCCACCTCTCTCTACCTTCCCAAAACTGGGAGGCAGGATCCAAACTAAGGCCCTTGTGCTTTACTGATGGACTGATCTCCCCAGTTGTTTGTATAAGTGGTCTTTTCTGGGCTACTTTATTACCTCCCTTCCAACCCTGATTTCACCCTGATCCCTTCCAACCTCCCAACACTAGGTAGGAGAGAAAGGTTAGAGGGGAAGGGAGCATAGACCTCTTTAGACTACTTCCTGCTGCTTAGGGGCATCAAGTTCCTTAGGTAAAGTCCAATCTTCAATGTCAGGATATCCAATTTCTTCTTCTCTCTTTGCTCACAGCCACTTGACAAACTGCAGCCATGGAAACCAGCAGCAGCAGCAGCAGCAGCAGCAGCAGCAGCATCCTCTGAGCCCGTTCCCTCTCCTGGGGCTCTGACACTTACACTTCTCAAAAGTTCACTGAATTCCAAAAGTCACACCCCTGCAGAAACTACCTGCAGCTGGCAAAACCACACCCCTGCTGGAGCACGAGGCAAATCATAATCACCTGCTGTGAAGCAGCCTCTTGTCCCACACCTGGGATTAGAACAAAAACACATACATATCATAGCTGGGTTTTTTAAGAAACCAAAACTCTCACTACATCTTAGTGATATTCATAAGTGCTTAGCAGAGAGGAAGGGCCCTGGAAAGCTTGCAGAAAAGATCTAGGAGGAGATCGGGATTACTGCCCATGCACACTGGCTTCACACACACACCCTGGGAAGAGGTTCCCTGATTCTTCAGTTCTCTAGAACACTCTGCCTGCACCAAATCAGCATCTCCTCTAAAATCTAGACAGCTGCCCTGGGCCTGCTGGGTGTTCTAGAACACCTGTGATGACCTGGCCTTCCACCAGTGACTGAGTCATCAGACAACAGACCCCGTTGACATTTACATCCAAGGTGCCCCTTGGGGGTCACGTGGAGGCTACATGCAACTAAACCTACACTTTTCCTCATGTGGCCTCTGTTCCACTTGCCTTTCACATTCTGTCAGAATAGAGGACTCCCATCATCGTGTACAGAACAGTCCACATAGGCCAGTTGTGTCCAGCCATACTACAAAGTTCATACCCAAGAACCATACTGTTGCCCTGCTAATTGAGGTCAAAGTCTACCATTGTCAGGATAGCAGTCTCAGCTGGACACAATATGGAGGACTCTCTTCACTGGCAGGGCTTCTCTGACCTGTCTGGGAAGTTCAAACCCCCACCCGCCTCTACCTGCAGAATGTCAGGTAGCCTTAGTTATAGTACAGGTTCAACTTCCTTTCTCCAATAAGAACCTATTCAGCTAGCACCTGAGATTCCTGGAGTACTTCCCCATACTGATGAGGCACTTTGGTCCCTAAGCCTTTAGCCAATGACTATTGCCCATTCTGAATGTTTTTATTCCCAAGTCCTCCAAATTATAGAAGCCTTGAATCACCCCAAGTACAGTCAATCTGCCTCCCCAAAGCTGGCCCCAGTGTCATCATTTTCCATTCTCTCTGCTCACAGGGCTTCTGCACCCTCCGGTCCAGTCCATCTTCTCTGCTTCCTTTGCCCTTGTGGACTGATATCTGTTGACAATACCCATGGACAGGGTGGGTCACACCATACAAACAAGGAAACAAAGGAAAGACAGCTGTGACTAGACAGATAGCTCAGTGGTTAGGAGTATCTGCTGTTCTTGAAGGAGATGAAGCTCAGTTCACACAACCCATGCCAAGGGACTTACAACCACCTGGAACTCCAGCTCTGAGAAGATCTGATGCCATCTTCTAGCCATTGTGGGTACCTGCACTTATATGCACATACATACATACACACACACAGAGTCACGCTCACACACATTCATACACACATACACACACTCATACACATAGTCACACACACATTCATACACACATACACACACACTCATACACACAGAGTCACAGTCACACACATTCATACATTCACACACACATATATACACTCATACACAGTCACATACATTCATACACATATACACAATCATACAGAGTCACGCATTCATACACATACACTCATACACAGTCACACACTCACATTCATACACACACACACACTTAAACACAGTCACACACATACATACACATACACTCATACACACAGAGTCACACACTCACATTCATACACACACACACTCAAACACAGAGTCATACATTCATACTCACTCACACACACATACACACTCAGAGTCACACACATACATTTATACACACACACACTCATACACAGAATCTCACAAAAATCATACATACATATACATAAACACATTCATACACATAGTCATATACATATTCATACACATACACACACATTCACATTCTCTCTTTCTCTCCCCCCTTCTCTCTCTCACACACACACCATTGTTTTGGGCCATACTCATAAACATCTTTGGTGGCAGGAGGCCATGAGCCCAGGTTGGACACACCTGGAGTAACATCTGCACCGGGTGGTTTACTGAAGTTTCTCTTGCCTCTTTGGTTCAGTTCTGAGAAACAGACCCCATGCAGGAGGAGGAAGATGGGATGCAGAATCAGAGCCTAACTTTACTGCATGGTCTCTGTTTCATAACCCTCTTCCAATGCAAGGGCCACTGTCCCACAGAAAGACACATGGAGAAGGGAGCCTGGAAGGGGAGTTCATAACTGGGGGAAAGCCTGCTTCCTCCAGGAGTCTGAAAAGTCCTCTCTTGGTCCTCAGTATGGAAGTCAAACAGATACCTGAGTAAAGATAAAGGTATAATCCACTTAGGTGTTTGAAGTCTTAAAATGCACGTCTGCACTAGTAAGAAACATTCTGGGGTGGGGGAACTGAACTAACCACCCATCTGCTCAGGGAGCCGCCGACTTGACAAATTACATAGTGGTTGTTACTGTTCAATGTGAGGGTCTGGGATCCGATCCCCACAGGGACGTGGAAGTACATGACTACAGTCTCAACACTGCTGTAGAGAGAGGGAGGGCTGGGAGAATCAATCCCTGGAAGCTAGATGCTAAGCTAGCCTGGACTACACACCAACAGACAAGAGGCTTTGGATCAGCACTGAGGTCGTTCTCCTCTGACTACCACATACATGCTGTGGCATGTGAGCGCCTGCATGTGTGTGCACGCACACAGGCACACAGGCAACCACATAATTCTATATAATATAATTAATATGATATAGTTATGGCAGTATTTGCCCCTGACTTCTGATTTTCTTTTTGAGTCGAGAGTCTTGCTACGTAGCCCAGGCTGGCTTACCATCTTACTGCTTCCGTCTCCCAAGCACTGGGTGACAGGCTGACATGTGCCCCCACACTCAGGTCTGACGTCTGACTTTTACACATAATTTAAATGAAGTCTTACTTCACTAGGGTGCTGAGGAATAGCCTAGAGCCTCCTGGAACTGGAGCCCTGCCTTCCCATGACACCCTGGCCACCCAGGCAAGATGCACAGAGCTCTGAGTCTATCCCCCAAACAGCTTTCCTCCTGAGCTCCCCGGAGGAGATAACATCTGAGTTGTCTTGGATGAAGTATTTCTGTATGCATTAGTGGTCCTTCACAGAGGAGACTGGAACAATTAATGTTATCTTGATTAATGAACCTCAATTAGCTTTGTAATCTTTGATGCATCTTCCTTCCTGCCAGCAGGAATTTGGGACTGCATTTGTGCAGCCCACCGGGCAAGCTTCCACGTGGCTACAGCTGCAGCGTTACATGGTCGCCTGGTGTAAGATGAAGCCGTTATGGCTGAGGTCTGAAGTCTGAGGGTCACCGTTGTCAGCTCTGACTGGGTGACGGTTGTGACTCGGTTGACTTATATGTATGGCGGGACTCATGATCACACCACCCTCAAAACTGTCCTCACACTGAGGCCCCCTTCAAGCAGCCTTCACTTCACTTGGAAACCCCATGGGAATAAAAATGGTGGCCACCTCCTCAGATCAGAAGAATCCTGAAATCTCCGAAGCCCAGATGTGCTTTTACTAAGCAGCTGGGTATCGTAGATCACCGACCTCTGGGAGCCTTGTTCTTCGGGATAGATCTGACTCTTGCTGCTGACTGCAATCGGCTGGGAACGTGTTAAATACGTCAGTGCTGTGTTCCAACCCTGAGACACTTCATGCAATTGATTTAGAGTGGATCCTGGTTTGGTTTTCTCACTGCCCTGCAAGGCTGGACACAGAGGCGCCTGCCCACAGTCCCCAGAGCTTGGCAAGAAGCGGCAGGAAGGTCATGAGTTGGAATTTGGCTGAAATAGAGAGTTCAGGCAAGGTTAGACTGACTAATGAGACTGAAAGGGGGAAAAAGAGTGAAGGGCCCAGTGAGATTGGGGGGTGGGGATGGAAGCCTGAGGACCAGAACTCAATCCCCAACACCTGCATGCAAAGCTGAACCTGGTTGTGAGCCTCTGCCAATCTCGGCATTTCTACAGCTGTGTGGGAAGTGGACACAGGAGGGGGCCTGGAAGCCAGCTGGAGTGTGCAGCAGCCCTGAAGAAAAAACAAAACAAAACAAAACAAAAACCAAAAAAGCAAAACAAACAAACATAACACAACACACCTACCTGAGTAAAGTGGAATGGGTTCCTGAAAGCTGTCCCCTGGCTCCTGTGTGCTGTGACACACATGCCCACCTTCACAGAATGAACAAACAGGAATAGGAAATAAAGAGGTAGAACCACAAATAGATAAATGCGTGTTTCCTAAGAGCTGATGTTGGGTAGCAGGGATGGGTGAGAGCACTATTGCATCTCACGGTCCAGAGGAGGTGCGAGGTTAGCGCTGCCTAGCTTAACACTGGAGTTCACAGCCCCAGTGCTGGAGAGTACACAGTAATGCCAGTGGATGCCAGGCCAGCTCTGCATTTCAAGAAATCCCTGGGGCCAGACATTCAAGGATGTGACAGTGAGGGAGAAGTGGGAGGGGTGGGAGGAACAAGACTGAGCTTCAGAATGACCTGGTGCTTTAGCCACGCCCCCTTCACTAGGCAAAGCCCCGCAAGGCTGAAAATTGATCAGGTCCAGGGCAGTCGGTTGCTTGGAGCCGAGGCTACCTCATCCGTGTGGTCTCTTTGCTTGTGCCTATTTTCCCTCTACTTTTCCGTCATGCTGCAACAAAGCTGGGGGGCGGGGGATTTCCCCTATCAGGTGCTAGAAACCATGCTGTTTAGGTTTTTTTTTTTTCTTGGCCAGTAGAATCACAAGCTGAGCGAGTTCCTCTTTACTTAACACATTTCCCAGCCTTGGGTATTCTGTTACTGAGCATCACAAAACAAATGAAGACATCTTCGTATTCTGACATTTCCCAATAACAGCCACTTTCTTCTGGCCTGGTAGTACATTTCTGATCAAGAGGAGAGAGAGGAAGAGGGGGAAGAAAGAAGGGGAAGGAGAGGGAGAGAGAAAGGCTCATTGAGTCTGAAGCAAAGAATAATAAGAGATAAACGGAGGAAGCACACACTTCAGTGACGTGCAGCCAGAAGAATGTGGGTGGGGAGTGCTTCTGGGTGAAGAACTGCGGTAACTGTCCCTGGATCCTCAGAGACGAGAAACAAGACACATGGGGGGGGGGGTTTGTTTTACAGTTTTTAGTGCTCTCCTTCTAAGATCTGGTTTCTGTTTTACTCCTGGGTCAGTAAGCAAAAACTCTGGGGATCCAGAGAGCATCAGGTGTGTCAGCTCCTGTCAGCCTGATCCCCTGGCCAGGGCATCTTAATCCGTGCTGAACCACTCCCTACAGTCATCATCTGCCTCCAGGAGGCTCTGGTTTCCCACTGTGCACAGAGCAGGCTCAAGGTGCTTGTGAGCATGCGGGGTGACTCAGCCACCCCACGGTTGCCCAGAGCTCCCCAAGAATTGAGGTCGGATCACCTGACACTCGTGTGCCCAAACACAACTCCCTGACCCTCTTCTCTGCCTCTCCGCCTCCCCCTTGCTCCGTTCCTCCCTCCATCATCTCTTACAGGAACAACCCGTCTTCAGGAATCTGATGCCCTCATTCAGTGCTGGGGGTTGAACTAAGACCAAGGGATTGCCAAGTCTGTGGAGGCATGGTGGGCTCCATGCTGCCGAAGTCACCATCCCAGACTGCCTTAATTCTGGCGCTCACAAGTTCCCAAGCCTGGCTTGTTTGGCCTGGAAAGAGTTCATTTTCTCCAGTCTACTCTCCTCTGTTGTAAGCCAGACAAACTGACTCCTCGAACAGGCATGCCCTCTCTCGGGGTCGGGTAAATGTATTACCGACTATTGAATTAGGAAGGAAGTTGACCACTTGCCCTGTTCGTTCAGCAGACTCTGAGTGGTGATTCATATCCCAAATGTCCTCCCTTGGGACATGACTCACAGTGTCTGAGACAGGGGTGGCTTCTGAAATGCTCATCCTGGAGTAAGCCGAGGCAGAGAAGACAGCCATCAGATTTCAATCACTCTAGTGTTACAGAGTAAGGGATATGAGGATTGGAAACTTAATATCTCCCAGTCACAGGGAAGCTGAGCTGAGTGGTGAGGACACCGAACAGAGAGCCACAAGGGGAGAGAGCCACAAGGGGAGAGAGCGAGTGGTAGGCAGACCCCCAAACAGCGAGCTCCCAGAGGCTGTTGGAGCTTGCTGGGGGAACATGATAAGTGTGTCCAGGTATAAAATGGTGACCCTGAAGATAACACTGTAACCTGAGGAAGGTTGCCCCACCCCCACCTCACTGCAAGCCTAAGGTCAAATCAGCAGGTTGGGGCTGTGGGTGGCCAATGGGACCAGAGGTTGAGAACAAAAGATAGCCAAGGAGAAGAAAAGAGCATGTGCTAGAGGGGACTGTGTGTCCCTCTGCCTGGGTCCATCCCTCCACTAGACCTCAGATGCTGGAGGGGACTCTCTGCCCCTCTGCCTGGGTCCATCCCTCCATTTCACCACAGAGCCTATTGGTGTAATGGTCATCTCAGAACTTGTGCAGATTTCTGTTTTGACCAGTTCCACCTAGAACCATCTAGCAATAGGGATGCTGGACAGCATGGCTCTCATTCAATTAGCTGTCATGATGCAGAATGCCTGAGGACCATTCTGACCACAGCATGATTGGCTTTGATTTTATTATTATTATTTTTTTTTATTTTTATCCTCTCCTGTCGCTGTGCCTGGAAGAATAAACTGTGGTTTATTCAACCCAAATGCTGTGAGCTTTTAAGGTCAGCTCACTAGAATAGGAGCATCCTACAGTAGCTTTTTCTAACAGTGGGCAGAATGTTGGACACATGTACTACACACACACACACACACACGTGTGTGTGTGTGTGTGTGTGTGTGTGTGTGTAAACAGTGGTGTGTGCTGTGTGTGTGTCATATGTATGTGTGTGCTGTGTGTGTATCATATGTATGTGTGTGCTCTGTTTTTTCTATGTGCTGTGTGTAGTGTATATGTATGTGCTTTGTGCTGTGTGTAGTGTATATGTATGCTATTTGTATAGTGTGTGTGCTGTGAATATGTAGTGTGTGAGCTGTATGCATACCGTGATAGAGAAGACACAAAGAGAGAGAGAAGGCACAAACAGACAGAAAGACAGACAGACAGACAGACAGATGGACAGACGGACAGACAGACAGACAGACAGAGGAAGCCATCTCTCCAGCTCTGGGAACATTTTTGAACAATGAGTAGAGAGCAGGGGTGTGGCTGAGCAGTTCACACTGTGTAAAGCATTCCCTTTTGCAGCATCTCTGGCTCCAAGTGTGGACGATGTCACCACCAAGTCCTGCACTGTACATGGTGGCCTTCTGCTCGCTCACATCCTCAAAGTCTGCAGAATTGAACACATTTAGAAACACCACAGGAGCATTGGAAGGTGTCACATAATGTCCACAAGCTCTTGTTTACTTCCTTTAGCAAAAGGGAAAAGGCAGTGCGGGGGCTTCCAAGTCTCCTCTGTGCTTCCCTAACTGGACATGAAATCTTTGCTGTGTCGCCTCGAGCTGTGGAGAAGAAGGGGTCTGCAGGTGAGGAGGGAGAGGAAGAGGCCAATGGGATGAATGTGATCAACATTAAGTATGAAAAGTCATAATGACATGGAATATTATGTATAATTGATAACTTAAACTTAGGCTGAACAGCATGGGGAGGGCCCAATATCTGCTACAGTATCCAGTCAGGAGAACTGTCACAAAATGAACAGGAGATGGGAGAGAGGAGCTGCCTGTGTGTTTCTAAAGTCTGGAGATGGCCCCGCTTGAATCCTGCTGCCACTATGTATGTGATCTGTTCCCAGAATCAGCAGCCACGGAGCCTAAGCGCTGGCTCTGAAGAGCTGTTAGGAAGAAAAACGCAAATGAGACCGTCTAATTGCGAATTGCTCCGACCCACTTTGATGCCTGTGGTGATGAAGCCAAAGCTTTCCCAAGAAGATCAGCGCTGGCTCCTCCTTTCAGAAGCTCAGCTGCCTCCTTGGCAGGGAACCAGGGCCACTGCAGACTCACAGTGGTGTGCCCACTTTGGGGACATCCAGACGTGTGGATCTGGCTAGTGTCCTCATTAAGATACAGCTGAAAGCAGGCATCCTCCACATCGGTTAGGGGTGTGGACTCAGGACCTTGGCCACCCTTGAAGTCTATTGGAAAGGGTCATCACTGAAGCAGGCATCCAAGCAAATCCAGGAGTGGGGTGGGGGAGCACCCTCATAGAAGCAGGGGGATGGGAAAGGGGGAAGGGTGTTTCCAGAGGGGAAACTGGGAAAGGGGATAACATTTGAAATGTAAATAAATAAAATATCCAATTTAAAAAAACATACAAAAGGATGCTTCCATTCATGGCTAGAAATCACCCCTAACTATGCTCCGGGTTAGGAGTTCCCAAGCTTCAATGCCTTCATCTGTAAAAATGGGAGCACAGCTCAATGTCTAGGTCAGGATCGCCTACCAGAGCAACCATAGCTTAGCATAGAGTGGATTATTGGGAAATGCTACATCTCTGAGCATTTCTATATCCATCCTTAGGATGGAATCTTAGGGTAAGTTACAGACAGCCAAGCCACACTCAAGCAAGCTTTAGTCTTTTTCTTTTAAGAATTTTAAATTATATTTTAACTCTATATGTTATTGCGTGTGTGGGCACATGTACTACAGTATACACATGGAGGTCAGGTGGCAATTGCAGATGTTGCTTCTCTCCTTCCACCCTTCCAGTCCTGGGGCTTGAACTCAGCTCTTCAGACTTGCTTGCAGGTGCCTTTACCTGCCAGGTTATGTCAGGCCCCAAGTTTGTTTGTTTTATTTTTTTATTGATAAGTTATTCATGTACTCTATATCCTGGTAGAGGATTCCCCTCTCTTCTCTCCCCTCAGTCCCTTTCTCTACCCTCCCCCACCTACCCCAATCCTCCCCTTCTTGTCAGGAAGGGGCAGGCCTCCTATAGATATCAACTAGCCATGACATATCAAAAGATGGCTCATCTCCATCTATTGAGACAAGATGAGGTAACCTAGCAAGAGGAAAGGGCCCCAAAGGCAAGCAATATAGTCAGACACAGCCCCTGCTCCTGATTTAGGAGTCCCACAAAAGACCCAGCTGCACAACTGTTACAAATGTGCAAAGGTCCTAGGTCCATCCCCTGCATGCTGCCTGGCTGGCTGTTCATTCTCTATGAGCTGCTCTTGTGCCCAGGTTAGTTGATTCTGTAGGTTTTCTTGTAGAGTCCTTGACCTCTCTGGCTCCTATAATCCTTCCTCCCCAGATTCCCCAGATTCCCCCAAGCTCCACGTAATGTCTGGCTGTGGTTCTCAGTATCTGTTTCCATCAGTTGCTGGATAAAGCCTCTCAAAAGACAGTTATGCTAGGCTCCTGTCTACAAGTATGGCCGAATATCATAAATAGTATCAGGGTGGGCTCCCTCTCGTGGCATGGGTCTCAAGCTGGACCAGTCATCGGATGCCTTTCCCTTAAATCCTGCACCATCTTTTACCCCTGCACACCTCATAGGCAGGACGCATTGTGGGCCGAAGGTTTTGTGGCTGGGTTGGTGTCCCAGTCCCTCCATTGGAAGTCTTTAGGCCCCAAGTTTTAATATTAAATAGATGGGTCATCTTAGAGTTCTCATTTTTGGGTCCAGTTTACTATTGAATTTCCTGAGACTTCTTTTGGATAGGCTTGAAATGTTACCCATGCAAACATATGATTTAAGGGATGTTTTAGATCTCTCTGTCTCTCTCTCTCTGTCTCTCTCTGTCTCTCTGTCTCTGTCTCTGTCTCTGTCTCTGTCTGTCTCTCTCTCTCTCTCTCTCTCTCTCTCTCTCTCCTGCCTCCTCCCTGTCTTAAAGATAGATGAACAGCCACAAAGGAACACCAACTTTCTTTACTCAGAGAGAGGAGAGGAACACCAGGTACCTTGCCAGCAGCCTCCTCTGCCTCGAGAAAGGCAGCCCTGAACGTGGGACTCAGCAGCGTCTTCACAATGGCAAACCGCATGTGTCGCACTTGTCCCCAAACCAGATTTCTAGGAGACACTTAGCCAACCTAAGATGTATGTATAGTAACAAATTAGGGCGTAAGTAACAGGGAATAGCCTGGTGTGCATAGAAAGAGTATTTTAATTAGGAACTAATATGATCATAGTTTTTAAAATATCTGAATATTATTAGCACATAGATACTATTTTAGTTTGAGTATAAAATGTCCTCTACTGGCCTATGTCTTAAATCTTTGGTTCATAATTGGTAGTGTTGTTTGGGAAAGTTCTAGAAGGTTTAGGGGGTGGGAACACTATCATTCATCTATCTGTTTATTCATCAATCTATCATGTACCTATTTATCATCTCTCTACTATCTATCTACCAATTATCTATCATCTACCTATTATGTATCTACATCTATTATTGATCATCTATCACCTATCTATTATCTATCTATCATCTATCTATCATCTACCTATCATCTATCTACCTACCTATCTATCTATCTATCATCTATTATCTATCACCTATCTATCCCCCCCCAGGGGAAAGCAGCTATTTTATTTTATCTCTTAAAATTTTTGAGAGAAAGAGGTGCCTCTGTATCCTAAATAGCATTTGGAGGCTTAGCATGTGTCTTAGGGGCACTATTGCTTCAGTGAGACACCATGACCAAAATCAAATTGGAGAGGAAAGGGTTCATTCAGCTTAGACTTCCACAACACTTTTTACATCATCAAAGAAGTCAAGGCAGGAAGTGAAACAGAGCAAGAACCTGGAGGCAGGAGCTGATGCAGAGGCCATGGAGGGATGCTGCTTACAGGTTTGCTCATCATGGCTTTCTCAGCCTGCTTCCTTATACAACCCAGGACCAGCATCCCACCCACAATGGGCTAGGCCCTCTCCTGTCAATCACTGGTTAAGAAAACATCCTCCAGGCTTGCCTATAGCCTGATCTGAGGGAAGTATTTTCTCATTTGAGGCTCTCCAGTGACTTTAGCTTGTGTCAAGCTGACATAAAACTAGCCAGCTGCACATATGAAGGTTTTTCATTCTGTGTGTGCTCTCCCTCCTGTCTGCCTTGTCTTTCTGTGTGTGCTCTCCCTCTTGTCTGCCTTGTCATTCTGTGTGTGTGCTCTCCCTCCCATCTGCCTTGTCTTTCTGTGTGTGCTCTCCCTCCCGTCTGCCTTGTCTTTCTGTGTGTGCTCTCCCTCCCATCTGCCCTGCCCTGCCTTGCCTTGTAGGATGGCTTTACAGCTGAAGTGTCTCTGGAATTGTTTTTTGGTGGGTGGGCAGCTTTCACTAGAGCATCACATTCTGTAAATCTTGGACTCGTGTGAAAACAGCAACATTTAAATGATGAAGAAATGGGCCTTGCGGTTATAAAATCAGCAGTCTGTTCAGAAGGACTCGCTGTCTTTTCATGTGTGTCTCTGGCAACTGTGGGAAATAAGAGTTTTCAAGGGAAACATCCTTCCTGATTTAGATCAGGTGGCCCCCGAGACCTTCTCTGCTTTACCATGCCATGGGCCAGAGGGACTCCATCTCACCTCAAGCAGCATTCAACTTTCACCATTCAGTCTACATATGAGCCTTCAGAAAAACAACCATGCTTCCTACGGCTGAAGAGCATCTGCTGAGACCATCAGGGTCCCTGAGCAGGTGGCAACTGCTGCATGACTTTGGAACAGACATTGGTCTTTACATCTCCTGAAAAAGTCTTGTGGTGGACCCCCTCCTACAGGGTTCTCCTTCCAGGACGTCCTGTAAAGTGCATGGGGTCACATGACCATGGACTGAGCTCTCAGGGGTCCGCAGCTAAAATAAATTAATATTTTCTCCATTAAATTGTTCTCTAGGTACTTTAGACACCATGATCATGTATATTTTCTCCAAGTTACAAAAGTATAATTTATACACCCAAAGCTTGCAGTGGGCACAAGGCAAGGACAAGTTTGGGGCCACTGTGAAGAGTGAACCATATTGAAATTTTCTCCCTTAACCTCTTACTTTATATTCTTTCTGCAGACAATTGTGAGTGACTTCATCTCGCCAGGCACTGAGCGCATTGGTGGGGAGAATGAAGTGACTCTGTAGGTTGTGTCTCCCCTTGGCTGTCTTCTTACACACTGCTCCTTCCTGTGGGGTTTGTCTGGTAACGGGGGAGGGGGGTAGCATGGCTTTTAGTAAAGCCTCAGACCAGTCTCACAGAGTCATCATGGGACAAGCAACACATTAACATGAGGAACTTGGCACCGAGCCTCACGCTTGGCGGCTGCTCAATCAGCAGGAGCTATTGTTGGTTTTTATGATTCTTTTAACGTTTGGTCTTGTTGGCAATTGCAGCTAATTCTACTCCTGCCTCAGAATTTGCTCCAAGCTTATTTTTAAGCACTGACTTTGGGCTGGTTAGGTTTTTTGTCAATTTGACACAAGCTAGGGTCATCTGGAAAGAACAAATGTCAACTGAAAATCGTCCCCCATCAGATTAGCTTGCGGGCAAATCTGTGGGGCATTTTCTTGATTGATTGATGCAGGAGGGCCCAGCCCACTCTGTGACTGTGTGGGGTGGTCCTGAGTTATATAAAAAAGCCAAACTGAGCAAGCCATGCAGACAGCATCCCTCCATGACCTCTGCTTCAGCTCCTACCTCCTGGTTCCTGCCTGGGCTTCCCCCCAGTGATGACTGTACCCATAAGGAAAACAAACCTCTTTATCCCTGAGTTCCTCTTGGCCTTGTTGTTTTATCATGTCAAAAGAGAAACAAACTGGAACACTGTCCATCCTTGCCCTTCCTAAAGTGGGCTGTGCCCTCTGTGCCATCTCCAGGATCTTCTCAAAATGGCTTTCTTATCATTTTCAGAGATTTTTCAGCATTTTGATGCCATGGCTCCTGATAATTAGAGCCTTCAACCTACTTATAGTGGGAAGGTCGTCCAGACCTTATAGCTCACTCCTTTAGGATGGATAGGTCATCCAGTCAAGCTATCCAAGATGGCGCCTGGAAATTAACAAGCCGTTGGTTATTCCCCACTAGTTTCAACAATACACAAGTTTAACAATCTGAGTCTGTTAGCTTCCAGGAGCTTCTCCAGCAGGGCAGAGAGCTTCAAGGGACAGATCCCCTTGTCCCAAAGTAAGAACGCTGAGAAAACTGAGACATGTTAGCAGCCAGGACTCATAGGAGTTTGGAACTAGATCCACTCACACTGTAAAGGAAAACTGAGATGTGTAACCATCCCACATTCCAAAGCCACCAGTGCAAATGAGTGAAGACCCCATGGGCTACAAGACTGCAGAAACTGGAGAGGCAGACCTGGAGTGACACATAGGACCAGTTATTTTAAGTGACAGAATTATCATCCTTGGTCACAGAGAGAACAGTTGGCTCCTCACAGTTTGGGTGTGTGTTTAATGGACAGGACAAAGGTGACATTGTGAGAGCTACTGTACCACAAATTATTTCTCAAGCCATGTTTCATGATGCTGTTGTGATGCCGCCGTAGTTTGGAAGATTCTTATTAGATATTGCTCCATTATAGCTGTGTCAGAACATTGAATTGTATTTAGTGTGCCTGGGAATTAATTAATTAATTAGACAGACCATTAGGCTGAGAGAAGAAACATGACCAACATCGTTCATTCTTTTTATCCTTGTCACACAGCCATGGTATAACAACTCGAGGATGTGCAGCCAAGCTACCAGCACAGTGATTGGCTGGGAATTCTGCCTCACTATCTCAACTGAGAGCTATGGTCTCAACTGGCAAAGAACAAAAAGATAACAGATGAACAGAGTGTCTCTACCACACACCACATAGATTTCCTGTGCTGATTACTACCATCGAGCCAAGTGCCTGGTCAGAAATGACTTTAAAAATCAGATTACCATGTTTGCCAATACTTGAGCACCTTGCAAAGTGTCTTAGTCAGGGTTTCTATTCCTGCACAAACATCATGACCAAGAAGCAAGTCGGGGGAGAAAGGATTTATCCAGCTTATACTTCCATACCAAGAAAGTTCATCACCAAGAAAGTCAGGACTGGACCTCAAACAGGTCAGGAAGCAGGAGCTGATGCAGCAGCCATGGAGGGATGTTTCTTACTGGCTTGCTTTCCCTGGCTTGCTCAGCCTGCTCTACTATAGAACCAAGACTACCAGCCCAGAGATGGCACCACCCAAAAGGGGACCTTCCTCCTTGATCACTAATTGAGAAAATGCCTTGCAGCTGGATCTCATGGAGGCATTTCCCCAACTGAAGCTCCTTTCTCTGTGGTAACTCCAGCCTGTGTCAAGTTGACACAAGACTAGCCAGTACACAAAGATACGGAAAAATATGAGGATTTCTTGGAAGACACCGCAACATTGTCTTTATTCTAAGCTAGCTGGTCAGCCTGAGAAAACTAGTCAACAATGAACACAACACTTGACAAGTAGTGACTCCAAGGTCACAGCTGCACAGGACAGAGCTAGAACCACCAGGGATGGTTCATCCCAGGCCTTGTGACAGAACCAAATTAATCTTGTTTGGTTGGTTGGTTTTTAACTTTCGAAATGGATTTGGACTGGTGACAATGCTTGCAAACAAACTGGTAAAGTGCAGGGTATCCATACGATTGAGTCTCATGCACTAATGAGAAGAAAAGAGCAAAGAGGGCTGAAGAGCTGGCTTAGTGGTCAAGAGCACAAGCTGCTCTTCTTAGTTACTTAGTTGTATTTTTTTGTTGTTTGGGGGGGGTATTTTCTTTATTTACATTTCAAATGTTTTCCCCTTTCCAGGTCTCCCCTTCAGAAACCCCATATCTCACACCCCTCCCCCTGCCTCTATGAAGGTGCTCCCCCCACCACCCACTCCTGTGTTCCCGCCCTGGCATTCCCCTACACTGGGACATCGAACACCCTCAGGCCCAAGGGCCGCTCCTCCCACTGATGTCCAACAAGCCCATCTTCTGCGCAGCTGGAGCCAGGGGTCCCTCCATGTGTGCTCTTTGGTTGGTGATCCAGACCCCAGGAACTCTGGGGATGTCTGGTTGGTTGACACTGTTGCTCCCCCCATGGGGCTACAAACCCCCTCAGCTCCTTCAGTCCCTTCTCCAACTCTTCCATCTGGGACCCTGTGCTCAGTCCAATGGTTGGCTGTGAGCATCCTCCTCTATATCTGTCAGGCTCTAACAGAGCCTCTCAGGAGACAGCCCTATCAGGCTCCACCAGCAAGCACATCCCGGCATCCACAATAGCATGTGGCTTTGTTGATGTATGTGGGATGGATCCCCAGGTGGGGCAGACTCTGGATGGCCTTTCCTTCGGTCTCTGCTCCATACTTTATCTCCATATTTCCTCCTGTGAGTATTTTGTTCCCCCTTCTAAAAAGCACTGAAGCATCCATGTTTTGGTCTTCCTTTTTCTTAGGCTTCATACAGTCTGTGAATTGAATCTTGGCTATTCCGAACTTTTGGGATAATATTGTCTTATCACTGAGTACATACTGTGTGTGTTCTTTTGTGACTGAGTTACCTCACTCAGGATGATATTTTCAAGTTCCATCCATTTGCCTACGAATTTCATGAAGTCATTATTTTTAATATAAGCTGCTCTTCTAAAGAAGAGTTCAGTTCCCAGCACCCGTATAGCATAGCACCTCATAACTGACTATAACTCCAGAGGCTCTTCAGACCTCTGCAGGCACTGGCACACGTGTGGTGCACAGACACACAGGCGGGCAAGACATCCATACACATAAAAATAAGATAAGCATTATTTTAAAAAGAAATAGTTTTCTGATGTTGCAGTGAATCTGAACTTCAAAGGCATTGCCCTGACTAAAGAACTTCAGACTATAAAGGATACATTTAGAGCCAGCACGATGGGTTGGTAACCATTCTTGCTGCTAATGCTGAGTTTGATCCCTGGGGTCCCACATGCTGGAAAGAGAGCAGATTCTCATGATTTGTCCCTGACTCTCACATGTGCACCATGGCATGCAAGCACTGATACACACACACACACACACACACATAACACACACACATACACTAAACATTTGAAAACCTTCTTTTAAAGTATACATTTATATGAAATCTTAGTAAGTGCAAACTACTGTTGGAGTAGGTTGGGATAAGGAGACTTACTAAGGAAGCCACTGGCTTTGGGTTTGTGCATCAGCCCGTGGCCCATCTCTGCAGGCTTAGGGTTGTTTTTAAACCTACATTTAATAAGGATTCACAAATGCTTCGACCCCCCCCCCCCCTTCTAGCCTACTGTCCAAAGGAGGGGGAGAAAAGATGGTAAATAGGACAAGGGGATTCGGACCTGTTTAGAAGTAGTTCTTTGAGACGATTCCAACCTCCATTTGTCAGGATACCAGCAGCCCAGTTCAGTAGTGTCAGGACAGCAAACATGAATCAGCAGCGGTGGCATGATCCAGCAGAAACAGCCAGGCTCTGCCGAATCGGCCTTAGTCAGCAGGAGCAACCAGAACCAGGAGAAGTTCTCTGTCGTGCATCTCTCAACGAAGTGAAGATCAGCTAAGTTGAAGACTTTTGAGATCCACAAAGTGTTTCAAGGCTAGCTATGCAAATGCCCAGTCTCTGTCCATTGAATCCTATGAATGAACGCTCTCTCCAAACATCCCGTGTCCTCCCACGGGTCTTGCCTCAGCAGAACATCATGTGAGTCTGCATCACATGACACATCCAGAAAATTCTACCTCACATCTAATATTTGTTTTATTTAAAGCAACACGTTCTATCCCCATGGCCTTATTTTTCTTCTAAGATGTAGGGTCACTCACTTGCTCCATTCTGACTCTATTGTTCTGTACCATTTCAGAATTTGTTGATGTCGAATGTGATTGTGTGTGATGTTAACTTTCTGGCTGGGGATGAAATGGGTCTTCCTTTGTCAAGCAGGAAAGGATACTCTTATACACAAGTTTGGAAAGGAGAGACATGGTAGGCTATCATCTGTCTGTTTGTCTTTCATCTTTCTATCTAGCTACCCTACCTCTTGAGCTCTGCCATCCACAATACACATAGCTTGGCTGGCAAGCTCAGACCAGCTCCACTCCACAACTGCCACTGTTCTTGGTAGATGTCCTGTAGTCCTAGATCTCCAATATCCTGGGGTCTCCACTGCCTCGGAGGCCACACCTTCACTGATGGCCTCACCTTCTCTGTCTTCAGAGGCTCTGCTCCTGCCACACTGTGCCAAGTCTCAGCTTCTTGCCATGACTCCTTTGACTCTAGAGATTTCATGTCATCAAAGTCACCTGGGAGACTTTCACACTGCCAAGTTCTGCTGCCAGCATGAGATTTTGCCACGATACAACCACCGCTGCCGCCGCCACTGCAGCTGCTACCACCACCCCCACCCCTCATGCCTGTGGACCACAGCTTCTGTGTGCTGACCCTGAGAAAACACTTCCCAGAAGATTTATCTCAATGATGCTGGTCTCTTCTTAATCACAGCTGATTTCTCAGCTGTAGCTGAGCAGCACTGAGTAACCCAGTAAAGCACAGAAGGCTTCCTTTCCGTTGATTTGTAATCAAAAGTAATACACAAACATCCCTGCTGGAGACTTGGTTTCGCTCTGAAACTCCACAAGCCAGATCTTATTGTCTGTGTTTCTCTCCACATTCTCTTTCAAGATTGCAGAGAACATCCTGTTAAGTTGTAAGCGCCATGGGCTTTTTGTGGTGATTTGAATAAGAATGGCCTCCACAGGCTCATACTGAGTGTTTGGTCCCTACTTGGTAGAGTTGGAAAGGATATGGAGGTGTGGCCTTTTGGGAGGAGCTGTGTCACTGGGGGTGGACTTTGTGGTTTCAAAAGCCCATACCAGGTCCAGTCTCTCCTTTCCTCTTCTTCTTCTTCCTTCTCCTTATTTCTCTTTCTCTCTCCCCATCTATCTATCTAGCTAGCTAGCTATTATCTAGCTAGCTAGCTATTATCTATCTATCTATCTATCTATCTATCTATCTATCTATCTATCTATCAACACAGGTCTGCCACAGCAGTATTCCAATTCCCTGGTATTAATTTCTGTTCTGGTTTGCCTTTGGTTGTGACCAAAAGTGTCCTGTTATGGGAAAGGCCTTACATGTCCATCATGGCCCATCACTGAGAGAAGTCAGGGCAGGAAAGGAATCAAAGACCTCAGAGGAACATTGCTTGCCAGTGTCTTCCTGCTAGTGCTTAGGAGCTCTAACAGCCCAGGACCACCTGCCTAGGAGTAACACCACCCACAGTGGGCTGGGCCCTCCTCCATCAACTAGCAACCAAGGAAATACCCCCTCAGACATGGAGAAGGCCAGTCTGATGAAGGTAATTCTTCAATCAAGACTCCATCTTCCCAGTTGTGCCACGCTGACATGATCAGCTACCACAGGACCTTGTCTCTCATTCTCTGAAGATGCTGATGGTATTAATAATAATGGCATTATTAATTTTAGCTCAGAAATTTTTCCTTCAACTATCTAATGACAAGTATTGATTTAGTGAGCAATGGGTAGAAATCACCATAATACAGATTTGAGAACATGACATTATCTCTGGCTTCTTTTTACTCATGAAACTTTGTTTACATCTCTACAGCAAGCCATCTTTCCAAAACAGCAGCCTTCTGATCTCCAAGGTAATGATTCTCCAGTTAAAATTTCATAGCAAAATGTAAACCCTTTAAAAAAAAAAACTATTTGTAGGATTGGAGACACGGCTCAGTGGTTAGAGCACTGGTTGCCATTGCAGGGGACCTGGGTTCAGTTCCCAGCACCCACATGGTGGTTCACAACCATCTATAACTCCAACTTCAGAGGGTCTGATGCCCTTCTTCTAACCTCCAAGGGTACCAGGCATAAATGTGGTGCACAGGCATATATCCAGGTAAACACACACACATTAAATAAAATAAATACATCTAAAAAAAATAACTTCCTCATCCTTAAAAAGGGCCAAGTTAACAGCTTGGCAAAGGATGAGGATAGTAGAAGAGTTGGACACATTATTCTCAGGATGTAGGGTGCAGGGTGCAGGATGCAGGAGGTGCAACTATGGAGGCTGAAAGGAGACCATATTGTATGTATATGTGCATGTGAGTCTGTATACATACATGTGTATGTACATGTATATGTGTGTCTATGTGTGTATTCATGTGTGCACTTGAGTATGTTTGTGTATGTTTGTATGTGAGTGGGAATGTATGTGTGTACATATATGTGTATGTATGTATATGTACATGTGTGAACTTGACTATGTTTGTGTATGTATGTATCTGAGTGGGACTGTATGTGTGTATATACATATATGTGTATGTATGTAGATGTAGATGTGTGAGTCTATGGGTGTGTATTCATGTGTGCACTTGACTATGTTTGTGTATGTATGTATCTGAGTGGGACTGTATGTGTGTATATACATATATGTGTATGTATGTAGATGTATATGTGTGAGCCTATGGGTGTGTATTCATGTGTGCACTTGACTGTGTGTATGTGTGTAGGAGTGTATGTGTGTACATTTGCGTATATTTCTTTGCTCGAGTATGAGTGTATATGTTAATGAGTTGTGTGTGTATATGAGTTGCGTGTGTGTAAATATTGTGTATAAATGTATTGAGTATGAGTATGTGTCACATTGCACTCACACAAATCTTGGACAGCAACTGGGATGTAACAACAGTGTCAGTGGGATGGGGAGATTTGAACGGTGATGCTGGGACACTGCATAGGATGCTGGGAGCTGGGGGGCTGCACAGCCGGACTCCCATTGCCCCTGCTGGCATATCTGCATTTGATAAAATTAGAAATATTTCTCTGCTTCCATGGTGGGTGTTGAGATGAGACAGAGATGCATGAAATTAAATGGAACAGAAATAAGTAGCGACTGTGCCCTACAGAGGGACGTGTGTTCGTCAAGAGACATTCACTGCAGAGGCAGCCTTTCCTTTATGGATTAGATTATTTTAATGTTGACTGAGTGAATAATAACTTTATTGGGAAATTTTAGCTTCCATAAAAAAGAAACATTACCCAAGATCATTTATTTTAGGGAAGATAATGAAATTTTTTTAAAGATTGGATAGAACCATTAAAAAAAATCTTTCAATTTCATTTCGTTGAGTATATAAAAGGATTAGAATTTTTATTTTATTGCCTCCTACATTTTAATTAAGGTTTTATGTTTAGTCTTGAAGAAAAATGTCATATTTCAGTTTTAAAGATTTACCCAGTGTTAAAGTAAGTTTTAAAGACTTACCCAGTGTGTGTGCATATGCGCAGGTGGTCATGGAGGCCTGCAGAAGCCGTCCAATCCCCTGGTGACTGGTTAGGGGTGGCTGCTGGAAAGAACCTGGGCTCTCTGTAAGAGCAGCAAGTGTCCTTCACCACTGAGCCACCTCTCCACCCCCAAAAAGGAAGTTTTAGATCATGGAAGAGACACACACAGAGGATATTCCTTTGGTCAAGATATAAATACATGGAAATGAGTGAGTGTGCCATTTGTTGCTGGTTTATAATGAGGACCTGGGTCTGTGTAGCAGGACCTGGGAGATTCATACCTCATAATGAAAATGGTCTGCGGAACATTGGAAGTCTAGAAAGGTAAAACTCAAGAGGACACGCAGTCAGTCGCCTTCAGGTGGCTTCCTTAAGAAGATTGAAGTCAAGAGTCTGCTGAGTGTGAGTAGCAGTGCCTCCTTCGAGGGTGATGAAAATTGTGCTGGTGGGGGCGGAGCGCTGTGGGCGGGGCACTGTGGGCACGGCACTGTGGGTGCAGAAGACTCAGTGAAGCTCAATTGCAAGCAGAAGGCACTGGCAACATGGCTGTGCTGGTAACGCCTGTGGTCATTCTCCAGACAGCCTGGATTACAGCCTTCTCCATTTTTAAAGATCTCAGGACAGTCCAGGTAGAGGATCAGACATGCGTGTGACACGCAGGGTTGTGACATGACTGGTCATATGCATCTACACCCAGGAAACACTAAATCGGAAATGTGGGTTGGTTATAAAACCCCAACCCATCCCCAGTGATATACTTCTTCTAACAAGGTCCCACCTACTAAAGATTCCACCACCTTCTCAAACTGTACCACCAACAGAGGCCTGCAAGCCTATGGGGGAACATTTCATATTCAGACATTCTCATCTGCATTAGGATTTCCTGTGCCATGTCTCTCGTGGATCCTGCTGCGCAATGATGGCCGCATTGAGTGCCACAATCCAGCTTGCACAATGGCGGATGAAAGGTATCTTCAAGTATAGGAAAAGGACGTGGTGGTTTGAATGAAAACGTCATTTTTTTTTTCATTGAACCTCTTAGGTTCAAGAAAATGGACACTTGGTCGCCAGTTGTTGGCAACGTTTGGGGAGGTTATGGAACCTTTGGGAGATGAAGGCTGGCTGGAGGAAGTGTGTCATTGTGGGCGGGACTTAAGGATTTATTGCTTCTCCACACTTCCTATCCGTGCTCTTTGTGTGTGGATGAGGAGTGTGAGCAGCCAGCTTTCTGCTTCCATCACCTGTTGCTATGCCTTGCCCCCCTGCAATCCCTCAGGACCCATGGCCAAAACACACATTTTCTCTCTTACGTTGCTTTTGATTGTGGTATTTTTTGTTACAGCAACAGGAAACTAATACAAAGGACTTTCTTTTACGACCTTCAAATCAGGGCATTAGCTGGACTTGGTGGCCACACCTATCAGCCCAACCCCGGGGAGACAGAACAGAGAGTTCAGACCAGCCTGGGTGACAGAACGTTTTCCAAGGCAGTCTCACATTACAGAGAAATCATGTTTCTCAAAAACCCAGGGCTGGAGACAGAGTTCAGAGAAAGAAGGCTCCCAGCCCAGCAAACAATAGTGAGTAATAAAAGTCCACTAAAGACAGTGTCAACAAATACTTGTTACAGCCAGAGACAATGTTTCTCTCTGTCACATTCTCTGGCATAACCAGTTCTTGTGTTTCCAGACCTGGGACGCCTGTCTACTTTTAAGAAAGTTTTCTGCTTCTGGATGACAAGGGAGCTAGGAGGCTGTCTGATGCTTCTTCATTCAGTCTGACAGGTCTCCACTCACAGAGGTGGGTTAGCATCTCCGGAAAGCAGGCAGCCAGGAGCATGCTCCTTGCAAAGCAGTAATTAGAGTAGCAGGTGCAGTCCTTGCTGCCAACACTCAGAACTGTCCTTCTGTGCTGTCAGTCCCCAGAAGGCACAATTTTTAGCCTGTAGCTCTTATCAGCCTGCAGGCAAGCTGAGGGAAAGTCACCTATTGACAGCAAAGCAAAACGACTCTGTTTAACTTATTATAGTGCCGACAAGGAATTTTTAAAAGGACAGCGATAAAATCTTCTGATGGACAAGAAAGTGCATACATATTTTATATGGATTAAGCCAATTAGTACTCTGAAAATAATAGCATTTTATAGAGGGTCCTTAAGTCTAAAGGGCATTTCAATCTGTCCTGCTAGGGAGTCAGTATGTTAGAAAGAGATGTCAGGGGACTGGAGAGATGTCTCAGTGGTTAAGACCACTGACTGCTCTTCCAGAGGTCCTGAGTTCAATTCCCAGCAACTACATGGTAGCTCACAACCATCTGTAATGGGATCTGATGCCCTCTCCTGGTGTGTCTGAAGAGAGCAATGGTGTAGTCATATGCATAAAATAAATACATCTTTAAAAAAAAATAAAGAAAGAGAGAGAGATGTCAGTGAAGATTGGCCATGTGGTTATGAGAGTAATGTAGGGACCTAGGGATAGAAAGGAAAGATGATGAAAAACACATCCCATCGCTGTAGTCTGAAATGAACATTTACAGAGAGAGCACTACTTCACAACAGTTGGGCTTGGAAGTTTATAAAGTGACACACCCAAGACAGGGGAATGATGGATAAGAATCAGTCCACTTCCAAGAACAGGTATGACATCATTGGTAATGATGTTGTATTGGGTGGTTTTGTGTCAACTTGACAGAAACTAAAGTCATTGGAGAGGAAAGAGCCACCGTTGCAGAAATGCCTCCATGAGATCCAGCTGTAGGGCATTTTCTCAATTAGTGATCAAGGGGGAAGGACACAGCCCATGGAGGGTGGTGCCATCCCTGGGCTGGTGGTTCTGGGTTCTATAAGAAAGCAGCCTGAGCAAGCTTGGGAAGCAAGTCTGTAAGCAGCACCCCTCCATGATCTCTGTATCAGCTCCTGCCTCCAGGTTCCATCCCTGTTTGTGTTGTGTCCTGGCTTCCTCCGATGATGGATTATGATCTGGAAATGTAGGCCAAATAAACCCTTTCCTCCCCAACTTGCCTTTGGGTTGTGGTGTTTCATAGAGGCAATAAAACCCTGACTAAGATAGGTGTCTTGCACCATGCCATAGGCATTCACTTGCTTATGCACCAGAGATCACTCTGCACCACAGGGAAACAGCCCGTCTCCAGCACCTGGTCCATCCCAGTACTCATTAAAGATGAAGTTGAAGCAAGTGAAGGGTTGAAGTGTGGGTAATGGTATCAGAGTCTGTAGTTCTGCTTCCATAGCTTATTTCTCTACCCCTCTCTATGTATCCATTGTTCATAAATCATCAGGTGTGGGATGGAAAACTATGCCAGGAAGTTTGGTAAGGTAGAGCAGGTTGAGACCTGGAAACTTGGTGAGCACACACCTGAGGCTTAGGCAACTCCCAGCTCCCTGCCAGACTCCTAGCCTGAAACAAATGCCACGCTCTTCACAGAAAAGAAACTTGTCCTGTGGTCACATAGGCTCAAAGCAGAGTTCTCTATGCTAATGAGGTACCTAGAGGCCCGGAGGGCTTAGCCAACAAGCTTCTCTTCCCAGATATTCCACCTTGCAAAAGGTATTTAATCTCAGGTCCACACTGAGAGGTGGGTATGGTACAATGTGCATCCATATTCAGCCATGAACAACCAATAAACTGTTTAGAGCCATGGACTGTCTCTTTCATCAAGATCCTCCATGGGGAACCATGGAGAAGGCATTCGCCTACAGAGCCGCAGCTTAATTCTCCCATAGAAGGTCTCTCTGTGCTCCCAGCCACAACTGCCACTAAGCCTGCCTCTGCCAAGCTAAGGACAATCGCCCACTGGGACAAGCCAGAGCTCCCCCTTCTCTAGCCCCAGGCTAGCTGCTGTCTGTCCCCATCCTGCTGGCCCCAACTCCATTCTCAGCTCTTCCAAGACTCTCAGCAGTGCCTGGATGTCCAGAGTCTGAGGACCCCATGGTCCTGTCCAAGGTCCAGGGACCCCCCCCCCAAACCACCTCCAGCCTTCACACATCGCAGACTGCACTTCCCCATCCCTGAAACAGTGTCTAGGTGCTACCCTACAGCCTGATACACTCAAAGTCCCCCGTATTCCACTTCTCCAAGCGACCGTACCCGACAGTAGGGAGGACTGATGCAGACTGACAATTAGGGATCAGACAAGCATCCCTTTTAAAGGAAGATCTTGGAATCTCACTTGCTCCAGGCTCCTACATAGCAAGCTTTCTTATACAGCCCAGACCACTTGACTAGGGTTGGTGCCTCCCATGGTGAACCATGCTGAACTTCCTACATCATTTAGCAATCAGAACAATCTCGGACAGATGTAGTACCTACAGATTCGATCTGTGAACTCCCTCAGTTGAGACTCCCTTCTCAGATGGCTCCAGGCTGTGTTGACCATTAAAGCCCACTAAGCCTCATTTCCCTGTAGCATACAGGTCTGGATTTCATTGGCTCTGATCTCAGGGGTCACGCTCTAGCTCCTAATCCTGACTCAGGCACAGTTCTAAGGAGCACACTGACTGCTTCTGTTATCTGTCAGTTTCTTTTTTCCTAGAGAAGATGTCTCGGGACCTCCAGGTGGGTGGGCTCGGTGAGACTTACCAAAGTCAAAAAGAAGCTCACTCCGAACCGTGCTCCCCATGGAGCACTACAGATGGAGTGGGCAGAAGGTGTTTGGAGGCCTGACCTCTGCTCTGCCCTCAGCTGAGTCACTCCTTCACAAAAGAACAGAGAGATTAACAGATGGCTCGGGAACCCGAGGGCACCGTGTGAAGGTCTCCTGAGGCTCCAGGCAGGTGCAGACTACACCAGGTGCAAGTGATAATGAAGAAACCACAAGTGTACAAAGTCTGCTTCAGCAAAGCCACTAAGATTGTACCTGGAGAAAAATGACAAATGTTAACTGTAATATATCACCTGCTCATGTCAACGGGCTTCAGGCCGAGTCACCTCTGCAGTTCTGAGGTGCGGGTGGGGAGAGGGCAGCAGACTTGGCCGAGGCTGCCAAGTATGTATCAACTGTAATTAAGGATGAGGGGGGGAATAATGATAGGGTCACTGCCAAAGCCTATCCTCCTCAGCTTCCTCTGTTACTTTTTCCAGGTTAAGCATCACTTTATTCAGCGCAGGGGCCCCTGAGTCTTCGGCAGCTTGTTCCATAGGATGTTTAACCCCCGTCTCCCCACCTTATCCAAGTGCCAGACCTTGCCAATCAGATAAATGGAGCTGATCTTCAGGCTTGGAGTCCAGGTTGGGGCTGCCATCCTCCTTAAGGGTCCTGTGGGCCACGTAGCCAACCATAGGGTGTTTGGCTTTGTACACCCTGCTGCAGATGTCACCCAAGGACTCCTTGGCCATGAGTCCTGTAGAATCATGGGTGAAGCCTGCAGAATCCAGGGACATCTTGGCCACATTCTAACGCACTCCTCAGTCTTCCCAACATGGTCTCCTGTGCTCAGCTTTGCCCGTGATCGTTCCTGAATCAAAGCAGCTGTCGAATTTTAATTTACATAAATTAGTTACACAGTTTGGGGAAATGCAGGTATTATCTTGGGCTAGAGATAGCTGTTCCTCATGCCTGTTCCTTTCTGCCCACCCAAGGACTAGCAGAAGACAAAGGTCAATGTCTGGGCTCAGAACAGCTGGAAGCAGCTGGGCATGATGGCGCATGCCTTTAATCCCAGCACTTGGGAGGCAGAGGCAGGNGGATTTCTGAGTTCGAGGCCAGCCTGGTCTACAGAGTGAGTTCCAGGACAGCCAGGACTACACAGAGAAACCCTGTCTCGGAAAAAAAAAAAAAAACAGCTGGAAGCAAGCCAACATACTTTTCTGTGGTGGCCGTTCCTCTAGAAATGCACCAGCTGCGGGATAATTACAATCACATAGCTGGGATCCTCACATAATTCGCTGAGAAGGAAGAACATAGAGGATGAGTTGCTGAGAGGCTTGGAGAGATTGTGAACGGCAAGAGCCAGGTGCTAGAAAGTTTCTTCTCTTCCACTGGACTTCTGTACAAATCTTGAAAAGGAGGCACATGTTGACAGAGAGGGAGAGCAAAATGCTGACCCATGTTACAGATGTTTAGATTCTGGTCCACCATATATTGTGGATCCCTGATGAATGGACATGGCACCTGGCGTCACCTGCACATGATCAAGTCATTTAAGAACCCATTATGGATGAGGAAGGGGCCCTTGAGAACCCACTCCTAGCTAAGGAACTGATTAGTCAGTTGACAGCCACTAGTAGAGAGATGTCACTTGTCTTTATGGGACATAGTCACTGGTAGGTTGCCATGCTGCTGTGGATGGTCCCACACCTGTGCCCTTCCCCCAGCCTTGAGCAGGCTAAAGAGACTTTAATTGTTTGCCACAGTTGGTCTTCCTCGACCTAGCCCACCTAGGGTAAAGTCTTCTGACTTAGATGGAGGTCTTCCACCTTGCTATACCTGCAGTTTCCTGTAGTTTCCTGCAGGAGCATTCTGCCTGCTGAGCTTGCTTTACAACATTGTCCAGCTGAAACAAAGGATGGGTCTGTGGGGTTTTCCCTATATAAATGCAGAGCTAAAAATTAAACTTTGAGACTTGATCAGAAAACCTTTGTCTTGACCAGGTCACCTAGGATGTGGAGTTGGCGGACACCCCCATGGTCCCTAGAGGACTGCCCACACAATCTTAGGATCACTGGTGAGTGGAACACAACATCTGCTCCAATCCAATCGCACACAGGACCTGAGACAGCAGTCGGGAAGCAGAGAACTGTCCTGACCAGGGGCACAAGTCCCTTCTGGTCTGCGCCAGCACCAGGTCACCTAGGGTGCAGAGTTGGTGGACACCCCCAGGGTCCCTAGAGGACTGTCCATGTGATCTTAGGATCATTATTGAGTAGAACACAACATCTGCTCCAATCCAATTGTGATGGGCCTGTGACAGCAGGAACAAGGACACCAGAGCCTTTCCTGACCAGAGACTCAGGTTCCTTTTGATCAGTTCTGGTTTACCTTGGTTTCGAACAGACCAGACAGCTCCTCAAAGGAGACACCACTTCCATGCACTGTAACACGCCCAGGATCTTAGGACAACAGGATCCCAGGATAACAGGAGCTGGGTCACACTAGTATTTGAGGGTCTCAGAGGAGCTTGATTACCAACAACTCAGACACACCCAGAATCTCAGGTTAACAGGAGCCCACAATCAAAGAATCACAGAGAAAGCTGGACTCTGAGAAGTCCTTAATCAACTAGGATTAGAGGAAGGACAGGCTCCAATCAGATATATTGAGGGCAGCAAGCACTAGAGATAATCAGATGGCAGGAGGCAAGAGTAAGAACAGAAGCAACAGAAACCAAGGATACTTGGCATCATCAGAACCAAACTCTCCCACCATAGCAAGTCCTGGATACACCATCACACCAGAAAATCAAAACATAGATCTAAAGTCACTTCTCATGATGATGATGGAGGACATTAAAAAGGAAATACAGGAAAACGCAGGTAAATAGCTAGAAGCCTTTAAAATGGAAACACAAAAATCCCTTAGAGAGTTACAGGAAAACACTACCAAACAGGTGATGGAATTGAACAAAACTATCCAGGATCTAAAAATGGAAGTAGAAACAATAAAGAAAACCCAAA
>NC_034599.1:113103815-113123921 GCF_900095145.1 Mus pahari | reverse complement strand
TAGCAGAAGATGGCCTAGTTGGCCATCATTGGGAAGAGAGGCCCCTTGGTCTTGCAAACTTTATATGCCCCAGTACAGGGGAACACCAGGGCCAAGAAGGGGGAGTGGGTGGGTAGGGAAAGAGGGGGGAGGGTGTAGAGGACTTTGGGGATAGCATTTGAAATGTAAATGAAGTAAATACCTAATTTAAAAAAAGAAAAAGAAAACCTTTGTCTTGGCTCCATTCTTCTCTCACTGCCTATCCTTTCTCATTTCCACCCCCCCTTTCAGGTACCCAGTTCTCCATAGCTGCTGGACAGCTACACACACCTGTGTGCATATGGGCAGAACTAGTTAGTATAAACAGGGAGAGTCTAAAGAGAAAGGACATGAAATTGGTAGGGAAAAGTGTTGGGGTGTCAAAGGAACTGGAGTGGGGTGAAGATAATCAAGACACATTGTACACATGCATGAAATTTTCAAAGAAAAATATTCTGTTTTAAAGTATTTGAGGGACCCGGGAGATGGTTTAGCAATCAAGAGCACTGGCTGCTCTTGCAGAGGACCTTGGTTCAATTTCTACATGAAAGCTCACAACTTCCTGTGACCTCAGTTCTGGGTAATCCAACTCCCCCTTCTGGCCTTCGTGGGCACTGCATGCACTTGATGCTTAGATCTACCCGCAGGCAAAGCAGCTATGCACACAGTACAGTACAATACAATACAAAGTATCTTAGAAGCAGATGCCACACTGACTTCTCTGCCCCTCGAGTTTGAGGTTCTGCAAAGGTCTTGAGTCTCTCAGTCTCTGGGTTAAACCAAGCAATGGATTCCAGCCCTGCTAGTCTCCCTGTAGCTTACACAGATGCATGGTCAGTGAAGGATGAGTTTCTGTGACCTCCTCACCACATTGCTGAGGAATCGTCTCCAGCAAAGGGGTTTCCATGAGAACAGATGTGTCTCTCTGCAGACTTCAGGTGTGCTTGCCTACAAAGCCTGGGCTTCTCCCAACCCTGAATAGATGCCTGGATTAACAGGCTCCCTGCTGGATCATCGTTCCCCATATCTCAGTCTTTAAAACAGTCGGATGTTCAAAAATGAAGACTCCTTTGCTTGCTCAGATCTAGCTGAAAATCTTTACATGGGTTGGGGAGATGGTTCAGGTAGTGGAGTGTTGTGCAATCATGGGTACCTGACTACAGATATCCAGCTCCTACACAATACCATGGCAGGCTTAAGTGGCCCAACTGCAGTCAGTGCTCAGGAGGGAAGGGCAGGATTCTCCCAAGCTAGCTGGCTGGCCAGACTAGCTGAAACAGGAATCTTTGTGTTCAGGTGAGAGATCCTATCTCAATACATAAGGTAGAGGGTAACATGCACACACACACATGAACGTGCACACATACATGAATGTGCACATACATATGAACGTGCATACACACATGAATGTCTGCACACATACATGAATGTGCACACACATGAATATGCACATGCACACATGAATGAGCACAGACATACACGTGTGAACTGCACATACACATATGAATGCGCACACACATATGAACTGTATGAACTGCATATACATACATGAACATGCACGCACACACACATGAACATGCACATACATTCATGAAGATGAAAAAGGAAATGTGGTGTTTCTAGGATTTTGGATTATCAGCTAGACCTGAGGTATATACAGTAGGTGAAGGACTAGAAGGTTCTAGAAATCACTCTTAAAATTATAACAGACCAAAGGCAGCATGAACTGCTGTACTGGCAACAACAAAACAAAAAGATGCAGGTGTGAAAGAAACAAATACAGTTATGTATGCTAACCTACTGTGTGCTCCTAGTAGTCCAGTCTTCCTTAGGTGGAAGACCCTGGAATACAGGGGTTATGAGATGCAGGGGTTACAGTATATGGGGAGCCAGCCACAAGTCACTGGTCTCATGTTCCCCCAGGGGGGCTCATTTATGCCTCTGCTGCTGCTCTGAGAGAATTGCAGCTGCTCTCTAGGCTCTTTTCTGGGACGAGTTTCCAGCATAAGCTGAGAGGAGTAAATGAGGCAAGGACAACGCATCCTACATCATCTTGACAGCACCTCCTGTCCAAAGCAAGGATTTGGAACCTCTCCCCTTCTCAAGTCCTATTCTTCTAGACAAGATACTACAGGTATGGGTCACGTGGCTTAAAGATAAAGATTGTAAAGACAGCGAGGGAGACAGGGAGCGGAGGAGAATGAGAAAGAGGAGCATCAGCTTGCCTAGTGGAAACATTGTTTCATGTGACACTTGTTCTCCGGGCAGATGGAAAAGGCAGACAAGAGCACTCACTCACTCCAGCCAGGTGGAGCTGGAGACACTTCACCAAGCTATATTCTGGCTCGGTCCCTCAAGTCACTTCATGGGCCATCTGCTTTATTTCCCCACTCTGAGTCCATCTTAATAGCTTATATTAATACACAGAATCCTCTCTCCTCTCCCTCTCATTTTCTTCCTCTCTCCCTCATCTCTCTGTCTCTGTCTGTCCATCTCTTTCTGTGTGTGTGTCTCTCTCTGCCTCTGCCCCTGCCCCTGCCCCTGCCCCTGCCCCTGCCCCTGCCCCTGCCCCTGCCCCTGCCTTTGGCATTCTCTGGCTCTGTCCCTGGCTCTGGTTCTTTATCTGTCTCTGGCTCTTCCTGCCTCTGTCTGTCTCTGTCTCTGTCTCTGTCTCTGTCTCTGTCTCTGTCTCTGTCTCTGTCTCTGTCTCTGCCTCTGCCCCTGCCTCTGTCCCTGTCCCTGTCCCTGTCCCTGTCCCTGTCCCTGTCCCTGTCCCTGCCCCTGGCTCTGGCTCTCCCTGTCTCTGTCTCTGTCACTGTCACTGTCACTGTCACTGCCCCTGCCCCTGCCCCTGGCTCTGGCTCTGGCTCTTTCAGCCTTTGTCTCTCTCTGTCTCTGTCTTTATTTCTGTCCCTGTCCCTGGCTCTGTCTCTCCCTGTCTCTGTCACTGCCTCTGCCTCTGTTTCTGTCCCTGGCACTGGCACTGGCTCTGGTTCTGGCTCTAGCTCTTTTTGCCTTTGTCTCTCTCTGTCTCTATCTCTGTCCCTGTCTGGCTCTGTCTCTGTCTCCAGCTCTGGCTCTGTCTCCAGCTCTGACTCTCTCCCACAGGGGCCTATATTGAGGACCAGTTAATAAGGCCCCACAGGCACGCCAAAGCCAATCTTGTCTAGGCAATTCTTCCAATTGAGTTTCCCTCTTCTGAGGTGATTCTAGGTTCGTGTCACCTTGACCCCTAAGGTGACTATCAGGACTGTCCATATTCAAGTTCCAGGTGAAGAAATGAGTGCTGGGATTTAGTAGTGGGACATTTAGTATTGGGACAGTCACTTTTTATGTTATTTACAGAAAAAGTCTTCCTCTATTGGGGATATGGTGATGTGCCTAGTATTCCTCCCATGTATAATGCTATGGCAAAGAACACAGTTGATGTGACACGGTAGTGCACACCTTTAATCCCTGCACTGAGGCACAGAGGTGGGTAGATCCGAGTTCCAGGCCAGCCAGGAGTATTGACTGATCCTATTTCAAGGACCAAATCAGCAATATTTGTAGCAAGGGGGAAAAAACCACCTCCCTATTTTATAACCACAAACCATTGTTTTGGTTGTATGTATGTATGTATGTCATATCTATATGTATGTATATGTATATGTGTGTGTGTGTGTGTGTGTGTGTGTGTTATGTACCACAGGCTGGCCTTGGACTCTTGATTGTTCTGCCTGTCTCTAAAATACTGGCACTACAGGTGTGTGTACTACATAAAGAGCTGCTGCAGATGAGTCTATGGATCTTACTTCAAGTGTCCTATTAGAGGGGTCAACACCTTGGCTGTGGTGGACTCAAGTTTACTCCCTGCTCTATGACCAGGAGTGGGATCATGCTGACTGGAATTCAGAGAGCAGTCCCTGGAATTCAAACCACTGGTGAAGCAAGCACGAGTATCCTACACCTTTCACTGTTCCCCTTCTCCTCACATGGCCTGCTCTGTCCATGGAGTTTAATCAAACACAGGAAGATGTATTTCGTTCCTCAAAGCCTTTGGTGACATGGAAAAAAATAAGCATTGTTAACCTTGGAAACAGCTTTATGAAGTGGAGAAGGGCTGTCTCAGGGACACCGTGGGGAGCAGAAACTGGGAGGCAGCTACAGGAAGCATAGCATCAGGAATCGCTGCTTCCTGCCCCAACTTATCATATCTGGATGCAGCTGGTACCCTGCTAAGAAATTTCGCCCCTGCTGTGGTTCCTGAGGAAATTCAGAACATAATTCCCTGAGAAGATGAACAAGCGAGTTACAAGCTTCAGGCAAAGATGGTTCCTTTGTTCCTGTGCTTTTACTGTGAGAAATTAAAAAACTTGCTTGCCAAACCCTCTGAAGCATGAAGACAAGCTTCAGGCCTCAAATGGGAAAGGCTTAACGGGCACAGCGAGGGACTTGACACCAGAAACAGGAAGCCATTCTCCCAAGCTCCAGGACACCCACCAGTCAACACTAGGGTTCTAGTCTGGCAGTCTGAAGGGAAAGGGTGTATAGACAGATTTTTTTTTTTTTTTTTTTTTTTTTTTTTTTTTGAGATTGGATCTTGTGCAGCCCAGGCTAGCCTCAAACTCACTATGTAGCTGAAGAGGACCCTCAGCTTCACTTTGAATCCTCCTGATTCCTCTTCCCAAGTGCTGGGAGGTTTGCTCCACTATGCCCCCTGTGGGGTGCTGAGGATTGAATCCAGGGGGCCACACTTGCTAAGCAGGCGCTCTCCCGGGTCGGCAGTGTCCTCAGCCCAGGAGTGTCTATTCACTCCAGCTGTCACCAACAATCAGGGGCTCTCCTGAGGAGCAAGGAACCTTTTCAAGGGGAGTCAACCCCATAAAAGCCAGTACAAGTTTTGCCCTGTGTCCCCTCTGTGCTAAGTCACCTCCCACAGCCCTGCCCTGAGAGCCAGGCTTGCCCAGCCTCACAGTGATCACAGAATCTGCCATCAACTGGCAACATATGTCTGCCAAATGTATTCATTCCACGTCTGTCCAAATATTTTGAAAATGTTGTCTAGTGTAAGTAGAAACCCCAAAAGTGAAGACAGTAGAAACCCATTTGCTTATCTCAGGAAACCAGGTTCCCCTCTGCCCTCCCTGTGCCTGGCAGCAGTTCTAATGGCTCCAAAGTGTGGTCCTGTTCACTCTCTGTTCCTTCCCGTGACCCTATGGTTTGGCAGCTCCCCTGCCTCTGCCCACCACCACTTGGTACCCCTGCCTGTGCACACCCGTCACTCTGTACTGCACCGTCCCTGTGTCCTCTGCCATTAGAGGTAGCTCTGTGCATATATATATATATATATATATATATATATATATATATATATATATATATATATAAAACCAGCTGGTTACAGCACACCCACAGTCAAGAGCAGGGAGGAATGGATGAATATTCACTTGCTTGCAGGTAATCAGTTCATTTTCTCCTTTCTTATACAACTCAGGATTCCCTGCCTAGAGAACAGCACCACCTACAGTGGGCTTCCCATATTAATTAACTTAAGGCAATTTCCCAATAGTCACGTCCATGTGCCAACCAAATGTAGACAGGCCCTCTGCTCCCAGACTCTCATCCTAAGTAAACTAACCATTACAATCCCCAAGATTCCTCTCTTCCTGGTATTCACACTTTATATAGTTCTCAGGACTGTGGGAACATGAGAGATCTGACCAATCACATGAGTTCTCTGAATCTGGGTATAAGAAATCAAAAGACTCAAGGCATGATAGGGATTCCATGATCAGAGAGAAAGGCTGTGAAGATGGGGAGGGCCACATGACAAGGAATATTCGAATGGCCCCTAGGAGCTGAGGGTTCCCACCATAACCAGCAACTAGCAAGGACAGAGAGCATTTATCCCACAGTCATGAACTGAGGAAGCAAATTCTGCACAGTCACATGGCCTGGACTCTGTCTCCTGTACCTCCAAGCCTCTAAGAAATAATTCAGCTTCCTGGCATCCTAACGTCAGCCTTGCATGCCTGAATGCTGTTATGCCCTCACCTTGATGATAATGGACTGAACCTCTGAACCTGTAAGCCAGCCCCAATTAAAGTTGTCCTTATAAGAGTTGCCTTGGTCATAGTGTCCACTCACAGCAGTAAACCTCTAACTAAGACATCCTCCAACCTTTGCCACCAGTTCCTATCCATCCATCCATCCATCCCTCTGTCCATCCATCCATCCATCCATCCATCCATCCATCCATCCATCCTCTTTTCACAACAACTTATTCCAAGATGAGTGAGCATCTAACTCAAGTCAAGCCTCTCCTCTCCTTTTCTTGCTTCTCTTCCTTACTTTCTTCTCTCCATCATCTGCATTTCCCTTCTTTCCCACTCTCCTCCGTCTCCTCTTTCTCTCTTTCTATACCCCATCTCCCTTCTTCTCTTCCTCTTCCTCTTTCTCTCTTTTCTCTCCCTCTCCTTTTTCCCATTTCCCTTCTCTCTGTCTTCCATCTCCTCTCTTTCCTTCTATCCCCATCTCTTCTCTCTATCCTTATCTCCTCCTCCCCCGCCTTATCTCTCCTCCTCTATTGTTCATCTCCTCTCTTCCCCCCTCTCTTCTCTCCCCTCCCCCCTCTGCACTTGCAGTTGGCTTTGTACTAGGACTGGAGGTTCAATGTTGATAGAAGGATTGGAAGCTACACAGGAATCACTGACGCCATGAACCCTATCACTGTCCTGACACAGATGAACTCATGTTCCTGCTCAAACACACCTCCCTTTCGGGTGCAGCAGACTCCTTGACCGCATGTACCATATGTTCACATATCAGTGCTATTTTAAGAAGGGCTGCCTTGTCAGGTTTTTATATCTCTACCCTTCCAACGTTTACTCTACCCTAGTCCCTTCCACCCTAGTCCCTCCTAGCTCCCCAACACTGAAGGGCCCAGCCTAACATTACAAACTCCATTCTGTATCCAGATTCCATCTTATGTTGATCTTCTCCTCAGGCTGAATTCAGGAACTGGAAAAACCACAACTTGCTCCAGGAAACAAAGACACCCCCTACACCCCCTAGCAACAGTCACAACTTTCCTAATAACAGCTACTCCATCCTTGGTGACAGTCAATCAGCTCTTAGGAGGAAATCATCTAATGTTCCAGAGGTCTCAAAATACATTGCTCAAGTTAGCCACAAGTGTGCATAACAATCTGAAATCATTGCTAGCCAATAAGAATGCACCAAGATAGCTAGGCGTGGTGGCACACGCCTTTAATCCCAGCACTTGAGAGGCAGAGGCAGGTGGATTTCTGAGTTCGAGGTCAGCCTGGTCTACAGAGTGATTTCCAGAACAGCCAGGACTACACAGAGAAACCCTGTCTCAAAACAAAACAAAACAAAACAACAACAACAAAAATGCACCAAGCTGTAATTTCTCAAATGTTAACCAATCATGTAACTGCCAAGTTGGAAAGCCCCTCACCCTGCTGAAACTATGATAAATAGGCAAGGCTTTACCTGCTCGGGACCTTTCAGTCCATTGCACTGGAAAGACTGGAGAGTCTGAGCTTGAGCTTGAATAAAGACTCTTTGCTTTTGCATATGAGTTGGACTTCTGGTGGTCTCTGGTGGTCTGTGGAGACTCCACGATCTTGGCATAACAATCACTAGGGCCAGGCATGGTGGCGCACGCCTTTAATCCCAGCACTGGGGAGGCAGAGGCAGGCGGATTTCTGAGTTTGAGGCCAGCCTGGTCTACAAAGTGAGTTCCAGGACAGCCAGGACTGCACAGAGGAAACCCTGTCTCGAAACCCCCCCCCCAAAAAAAAACCAAAACGATCACTAGGAAGGAGATAAAGAAGGTTAGAGGGGAAAGGGGGCATATATCTCTTCAGGTGACTTCCTAGTGACTAGGGATGTTGGGTTCTTGGGGCAAGTCCAATGTTTGTCACCGGGATATCTTCAACTTCTTCTTCTTGTCTTTTTGTTCATGACCACTTGACAAACTATAACAACAGCAACCAGGAGCAGCAGAGGGAGCAACAGCCACCTTGGAGCGCTTTCTCAGGGCTCTCCCATTTATACTTTCTCCAGAGTCCCCAGAATCTAACTATCTGCTGCTGACAAAATCACGCCCCTACTAGTGTGGGAGACAAATCATAGTCACTCTGCTGTGAAGCTGCCTCCACCTGCTAAGCCATCAGCAAGTCCAACAGGGCCTAGATTCCCCATTCTTTGTGATCACTCTATGTTACAACAATGGGAGAAAAATTAAATGCAAAGTCCTGGCACCTCAGCGTGATCTGTCTTCTTACCCACTGCCTTGTCTGCTGCATAAGACTTCAAATGAAAGGGAGATGCTAGAATTTGACACTGAAATCATTTATCTAGCATATCACAGGGTGTAAGTATTCTGAGAGAGAAGGAATGGCCAGTTTGTACCATTGTTGCCATGTGGTGAGTGAATTCGTGACTTCTAGGTCTGGGGGGATGGTGATGCCATATGATGTCACTCAGAATAACTAAAGAACAGATGCCTTTCCTTAAAATAAATGAGGTTTAACCTCAAATTTTTATCCAGTGGATTCTAAGTAGAAAAATGTGGAATTTCATCTAAAACTGCTTTTACTGAATGTGTCTAAAGACCTGAGCCTTCCTCACAGGATTTGTTCAAAGAACTCTTTTGGTTCCTTTATTAACGAGAACGGTTCCTCTTCTCTCTTTAGTCAATGATTGTAAGGCTCCAGGTGTCACATGTGAGACATCTGAATGAATTTGGACAAAGAACATCTAGGAAACATACATGATCACATGGTTATTACCAAATCACCAGCCCCTGCTGAAGTTGTGGTGTATAGCAGCTACTTAATATTTGTCCAATTGATGCATGGATTGGTTCAATATTAAAACAGACCAGCTATCTTGCCACTTAGTAGGTGTTCCCCTTATTCCTTGCTTTGATTGAATTTGATTACCAACATAAAAGATTTAAATGTTTGCTTGTTTGTAAGGTTTTCCAAAACTCATAAGAAAAATGTCCACTTTGCCCATTAAATGTAAATATTCCAGGGGTGCCCTCTGGGGTCTGCTTCTGTGGTTACAGTTCCTGCACCCCTAGTGGTCATGCTTGGACTCACACTTTGCAAATAGAAAATCAGACTTGACCAGCCTTTGTCTGGCCTGTGTGACACTCTGGTACCTAGCACTGAAAATAAAATAAAATAAAATAAAATAAAATAAAATAGGAGAGGAAGGAAGGATAGAAGAGACAGGAGGTGGGAGGAAAGAAGAGAGACAAGCGGGGGAGTGGAGAGAAAGAGGAGGTAAGAGAGAGGAGGGGAAAGGAAGGAAGGAGAGACAAATAAGGGAAGAGAAAAAGTAGAATTAGCTGAATTGAAAATAGAGTCATTAGGGCTGGAGAGATGGCTCAGCTGTTAAGAGCACCAGCTGCTCATCCAGAGGTCCTCAGTTCAATTCCTAGCACCTACATGATGGCTCACAACCATTTGTAAAGGGATCTGATGCCCTCTTCTGGCATGCAGGCATACATGCAGATAGAGACCTCGAGCATAAAACAAAATAAAATAAAAATCTTAGCCGGGCGTGGTGGCGCACACCTTTAATCCCAGCACTTGGAAGACAGAGGCAGGCGGATTTCTGAGTTCGAGGCCAGCCTGGTCTACAAAGTGAGTTCCAGGATAGCCAGGGCTACACAGAGAAACCCTGTCTTGAAAAACAAAAACAAAAAACAAACAAAAAAATCTTAAAAAAAAAAAAAAAAAAAGAAGAAAATAGAATCAAATGTGTAAGAAAAGTTGTAGTCAAAAATGAGCTCTCTCTCTCTCTCTCTCTCTCTCTCACACACACACACACACTCATATACACACGACAAGAAGTGGCGGATGGTCTCTCTTCTTGTAGCTAACTGAAAGATGATGTCAGCAATACTACACACAAAAAAAAGCCCTTTTCATAGTCTGACTGAAACAAGAAAGCCCACTGTGGCGGAAAGCCCCACTCCGGGGGCTGGGGCCTGGGGTGGGTCAGATTTAGCCTGGTTCCCAGCACCAAGAAGTAGGGCATTGCCAGCCTTGGTAATCTCTCCAGCACACCAGGGAGAGATGCCAGGCTGGGCAGGGACACAGTGGAAAGTGTTCTGTTCTCTTCAGGACTGTGTTTGAGGACAGAATTTTAAATAGCATGTCTTTTCTGTAACTCACTCGGATTCTCAAAATAATACATAGAACAACGTCTGAAAAGGCTGAACCGGGACAGCACGGCAGGTTGAATCCAAGCATAACCCCTCTGTACCTGATTAAACGAGATTCAAATTATTTTTAAAAAACAGTTCGTTAAGTCTTAAAAAGAATTAAAAGGAATGGGAAATTGGTCAAACAAAGCAGATTATGCACGGGTGTCCACAAGCTCTGAAGGGCTGAGAGTGAGTGGTTACCGGCTAACTGCTTAGCTAACCAGGGAAAGCCCGAAGCTTCTGAGGGTGACAATCAAGAAACAGTAAACTGCGACCACACGATCCAAGGCACACTGGACCCGGGCACACTGAAGTGGGGCGAGTCTCTGGGCTGAAGGATATAGGGGGATTTTTTGGCGGTTTGGACGCAGAGCTAACAGGATCTAGCCAACAAGATCCACGGCCTCGCCCCAGGCGCCCCAGCATCGTCCTAGGAAGTCAAGAGTACATCACTGCACTGCCCTCAACTGAGCACGGGAGATGGTCACACAGGAGCCCGGACTCCTGCTTCATCCCCCTGTGTCAGTTACCGCTCTCATCGCTGTGCTAAACTTCTGCTAAAAGCAAGCAGGACAGTTACTCCAGACTTACCGCGCAGGGAACAGTCTGTTATGGCGGGAGGAGCTTGTGGTGAGTTTAGGGCAACTGGTCACACTGAGTCTGCATTTAGGAAGCAGAGAGAGATGGACGCTGGTGCTCTGCTCACTCTCCCCATTTTACTCAGTCCAGGATCTCAGAGCATACTTAGGGTGGGTCTTTCAACCTGACCTAGATAATCCCCCTCACAGACACGCACAGATATTTCCTATGGTGATTCTAAATCCCTTCAGGTTTACAGCAAAGGCTAGCCATCGCACTGCCTGTCTCGTGCAGAACACTAGTGGCTACAAGAGCATGCCCCGGGAAGGAGACAGGAAGAGTCCTCTCTAGGATCTGAAGTCTATGCAATGGTCTTATTTGACTTCAAATCAAATTAAGGCTGAGAGAAGACGGATAGAGAGCGGACCCAAGACTCATCAGCAGGTTCAGCTGAAGTTACAACTTAGAGCAAACTTCCAGCATAGGCTACACTGCTGGGGTTTCTAGATGTGTGGGTGGCTCACCAGCTTATGCTGGGGAAGTCCTCAGCAAGGACAGGCTGGTGTAGGAGGATAGACAAGTTCAAGGTCCAACTGGGTAACATAGTGAGACTCTATCTTTAAAAAAATAAAAAATATAATATAATAATAATAATAATAAGATAAAGCCCAAATAAACCCCAAATTTGTCTCCAGAAACAAAGAATGTCATTAAATAATAACTAAAGTATCCAATAGAAAGGCATACTAATTATAAATACATAAATTGTATCCTTTATGTTGGACCTTTGTGTGTTCTCTGGCTGGAGTGTTCTCTATTTGTCTCTTGACAAGAGCGCCTGGCTTCCACTGCAGATGGATCAGCAGCCTTTGAGCTGTGAGGAAGCTGTCTGTCAGAGACCAAGGCCCCTTAAAAAGCCCTCCTCTGTGATCTTAGCAGCAGCCTGGAACGTTTGCTGGGTCCAGTATTTAGGTCCACATTCCAAGCACCAGGAGGAAGGAATGGGGAAGAAAGGGTGGCCTCTTCAAGGATGACTCCAGGAAGCTACCCACATCTGTGTAGACGCCATTAGCTTGAACTGGGCATGGCCTTCCCACTGAAGCCAGGCTGGCCTTGGGTTGTTTGATATTTTGGGCTCCAAAGGGCAGATGATGTGCAGAAGTTTTACTGTGGAGAAAGTAGTTTACCAAGGGGTTGGCATCCCATTTTGTACCTTTTAACTGTAATACCTCTGAAACCGTGCTCAAACTGATGACAACTCAGACTTAGAATCCCACCTTAAAAGGACCTCTGCAACCAGTAATCCATGATCCCAAACGTCATCAACCGAAGTCTGATGGAATCACTCCAAGCACTTAAAAGAAATTTAATTCAAAAAATTGGCAAACACGGCTGATGGAAAAACCTGAGTCACCAAACAGGTGATCTCAAGGAAACCCGGAAATTAGTTTCTGCAGGATGCCTCCAAACCATCTCACAGCAAAAGCCTAATTTCCCCTCACTTGTGAGGATCCTTCACCCCAGGCAGTAATTATCCCTTTGCCTGGTGTTCCAAAGATATAAAGAACCAAGCCCTGCCAGCCTCTGTCATCAGTTTAATGGGTTCGTCTGTCATGTGCGCTGTCCCTAACAACAAAGGCCTTTATGTCAAAACAGTCAGGACTGAGGACTGAGGAAGAGAGCTTTGTCAGTGGGTTTCTGTGAAATATAACCATGAAGAGAACTGACAGCCACCCATCCCTTGGTCTTCAGTGTATCAACTGATGCTAACTGGCAGCTGCCCATCCCTGGCTGGGGTGTATCAACTAATGCTAACTGATGCTACAATGTTCCCAAGGGCAATGCAGGGAGGGACCTTCAGGGATTTTGTTTCCTACCCAGTTCTTAAACTAGCTCCTTCTCCATGCTGGGGCATTTGGCCTGTCTAGGGGACCCCCAGGCTGAGAAGTAAATGTACACAGACACACACATACACACATGCACCATACACATGCTATTATACCTTAGGAAGCCAGAAGAGGGTGTTGGACACTCTAAAACTGAAGTCACAGGCTTCTGTGAACGACATGTGGGTACTGGGAACTAAACCCAGGTCCCCTGTAAGGGTAGCCAGTGCTCTTTACCCCTGAGCCAACTCTCCAGCCCCAACTAAGTTATTTTTAAGAAAAATTTAAGAACCTGGGAAATCAATAGAAAATAGAAAGTTCTAAAAAGCTGCTCATTATAAAAGAGAAGCTTTGCTGAAATACAATGTAATCCTTTTCCCATTTCACAGCTCACATGCCTAATGAAGTCAGGAGCCTGCCGCTTCCAGAAATAGCACCTATTGCTGTCTTAGAATCCAAAGCCTGGTGTTCTGCATCCCACTGAAGAGGTCATTTGTCTCAGCAGAGACTTAGCTGTGCTTGCACAGGCGGTGCGGCTGCGGCTGCGGCTGCGGCTGCGGCTGCGGCTGCGGCTGCGGCTGAGGCTGCGGCAGAGAGCACCAGCCTACCATAAGCAGGTCTGTATGTGGTGAGTTTGTCAGCCATGGCAGGGATGCAGAGTTCCAAGGAGATAGCGGGTTTCCAGAGGGATAATTAAGTTTAAGGTCTTTTTTATTTTTATCTGTTTAAACATCTGGAGACACTGAGGCTTAGCTCTGGCTTGAGATAGTCATTCATTTGCTCTTCTACAGGAGAAATGTTTCAAGCACTTAGCTGGACTTGGTGATTCACACCTATAATCCCAGCAGTTGGGATACTGAGGCAGGAGTACGGCTGTGGGTTTGAGGTTAGCCTAGGCTACATGCTGAGCCTCAAGCCAGCCTGGTTTACCAAGTGAGATTTCATCTTGAAAAACAAATAAATAGAGGCTGGAGAGATGGCTCAGTGGGTAAGAGCACTGGCTGCTCTTGCAGAGGACCTGGATTTGATTTCCAGCACCCATGTCAGGCAGCTCACAAGTCCCTGTAAACTCCAGTTCCAGGGAATCTGATGTCCTCTTCTGGCCTCCATGGGAACCTGCATGTAGTAATACACATACAGTCAAGCAGGTACACACACACACATACACATAAATAAAAATAATTTTAATTAAAAGTAATTCATTTAAAAGTCCCAAGTATTTTAGATATTCTCTCTTAAATCTCTTTGTAGTTTTTCTTTTCTTATTCACATATTTTATTCTTCTTTATTCACTCTTTATTTGCTACTCCCCTGCTAAAAACATAAATCCTTTTCTGTTTGTTTGTTTTTTGTTTTTGTTTTTGTTTTTTTCGAGACAGGGTTTCTCTGTATAGCCCTGGTAAAAACATAATTCTTAAATAAACATCATATCCTGATAAATTCACTCTCAGTACTGCTTAACTCTGACTTGGAAATAACAGCATAAAGAGGTTCTTGCTGTATTGCTCCAGCTGTCTAAATAAGACATACAGGGACACCAGGCAGTGGTGGCACATGCCTTTAATCCCAGCACTCGGGAGGCAGAGGCAGGTGGATTTCTGAGTTCTAGGCTAGTCTGATCTACAGAGTGAGTTCCAGGACAGCCAGGGCTACACAGAGAAACCCTGACCCGAGAAAGAAAAAAGAAAAAAGAAAGGAAGGAAGGAAGGAAGGAAGGAAGGAAGGAAGGAAGGAAGGAAGGAAGGAAGGAAGGAAGACAGGGATGTAGGAGATGGCTCTATACTAAAGAGTATGTGCTGCTCTACCAGAGGTCTGGAGTTCTGTTCCCAGCACTCACACTGGGCCGCTCACAGCTACCTGTAATTCCAGCCCCAAGGGTCTAGCACCCTCTTCTGGCCTCTGTGAGCACCTGACTACACATGGTGCACATAAATCCACATAAGCATATATACACATACACATAATAAAATTTTAAAGACGATAGTAATTAAGAACAGCAAACAGAATTTACAACTAGAATAAAGGCTGGGGTTGTTTGTCTAACTGGGTTCTACTTGAGAGAGACAACAGAATATCTGAATGTCTGAATATCCCCTCCAGTGCACAAAACAAACTTCTTTTGACTCAGTATAAGCGACTAGATATGACCTTTCAAAGCAAAACCACACAAGGATTATTTAGCCACTAGGTCCAGTGACTCACTGTATGACTTTTCTCCTTCCCACATCAGCCAGACTCTACAACTTTCCTGGAAGTTTTCCAGGTCAAAAATGAGCGACAGAGCCTGGGGAGATGGCTGAGGCCTGGAAGATGCTGTGTAAGGGGGAGGACTGCGGAGTCTGACCCACCAGAACACATGTAAACATGCCAGACATCGTGGCTTGCAATCTCAGCAATAAAGTGGGGACAGATCAATCCTTGGGGTTCACTGGACAGCCAGGCTGTATACTCAGCGAGCTCCAGGTCTGTGAGAGACCTTGTCACAGAACACAGGTGGAGAGCAGCTGGGGAAGATGCTGGATGTCAGTGTCTGGCCTTACCACACATAAGCATGTGTACACACACACACACACACACACACACAATGAGCAGCAACCTCCACATGGCTACTTACACTGCATACCTTTCAGTTGCCATCCTCACCTTCAGTACAGTTGATTTTTCTCCTTCTGTTTTTTTGATTATATACTTGCTTTTTGACAACGTAGATTCCGAGACACCTCCTATGCTAATCCCACCGTCTCTGCCTGGCTCCTTGCCCTAGCCACCCCTCTAAAGATGAGAATTCTTCATGTTTCAGATGAATGGCCCGTGTGTTGGTTGATATGTTATCATTACTCTCAGATGGGTCCTACCCAAACTGTTGGGAGCCATGGTTAGAATTATGTTGGTTGGACATAGACTAGATAGAAAGTTCCTTCAAAAGTAGAAGAGAGATGGATGAGAAAGCTGCAGGCTAACCAGCTTCCTCCTGTTGCTCTTTGCTCGAGCACTGTACCTCCTCTGTGATGGCCCCTCTCCCCCAGGAAAAATCGCCCTAAGGGCTTGGTTTACTGCACTACACTTGCTCTCTTCCTAGATCCTGTCTAGGTTCTTTTAGAACCCAGTAACCATCTGTGCTGGTTACTTTTAACTGTTGACCTCACACAGCCTGGAGCCAGCTGGGAAGAAAGTCCAGGTTAGGAATTATCTACATATAATTGGTCATGTTTGTAGGGGATTATCTTGACTGGTAATTAATACAGGGAAACACAGTCCACTGTGGGTGGCACCATTCCCTAGGCAACAGGGCCTAAACAGTGTAAGGGAGAAGAAGGCCTACTGAGAGCAAATGAACATTTCTCCTCTCTCTGTTTTTGACTATGGAGGTGGTGTGAACAACCAAGGAAGCAGTGTGAACAGTCAAGGAAGCAGTGTGAACAGCTGACTCACGTGCCAGTGACTTTCCCAACAGATGGACTCTAACCTGGGATCCTAAGCCAATGAACCCTTCCCCTCTCTATCTGTTAAGGTGTATGTCACAGCATCAGAAACAAAATTAGAACACCTTGTTATTTGTCTGCCAATGTCCCCAGGTTCTTTTACATGTTTTGTTCTGGTTTCTGGCTTCTTGCTGAGAGGTCAATTTGAACTATTTAGATACTTTTCACTAAAACTAAAAACTGCCAGAGTTTTTACAAAAATCTAAAGTTCTGTTTTCCTGGTGTGTGGTTTCTCTATGGAGAGGGCCCATGGGTTCTAGATACAGACCAGATGGCCTTGGCTCCTGGCTTTCCAACTCTCTCTCTCTCTCTCTCTCTCTCTCTCTCTCTCTCTCTCTCTCTCTCTCTCTCCTGTATTAGCCACCCTGCCCAGAGTGGAAGCTGGGCCGACTGTCCTCATTCTCCAAAGGCAGGAAGCCAGAACTCAGCCTTGATGTTTCAGAGGGCTCTGTGGACCGCACAGGGCTTGGTTTTCTACTGATGTCAATACTTTGTAGATGGAAAGCTGTGAACCTGACTGTGAAGGGGGAGGGGACTCAAAGAGCAGAAGCTAGGTCCAATTCCGGCTTCCCTTGCAGAGTGTTGGAGCCTTTGACCCCATTTTCCTCAGAAAGAGAACTGGGAGGAGCCCTTTTGTTTCCACTATGAAGCAAATGTTTCTCTCAGAGGGAAGGGAGAGCACGGCCTCCCAAGTAAAAGCCAAGGTCTTTGCCAGTCCCTGGGGTTTAGGGAAAGTTTATGTTTGTGCTATTCAAGTTTGTGCTTTCTCAATTCTTCAGCCTTAAGGACTGGACTGTCTCCCTTCTAGATTGTTGGATGAAGCAAAAAGCATGCTGGGAGTGGAGAATGCAGGTGGCTCCTGTGGGGCATGCTGGGAGTGGAGAATGCAGGTGGCTCCCACATGATCCTCTCTAAATGACATCAGGCCTTGTGTTCATTTCCCAGGATTGATTCCAGTGAAACTTCCTTTGTTAGTCATTGTTGTTGTGCCAAAAAAGGTTAAGGAAAATGACTCAAAAGAAGGAACTGTTTGCTAGGACACACATTTCAGTGGTGTTGGCCCTTCCTGGCTGGCTCCCTCCTTTCTGGGCAGTGAAGAGGTTAAGAGGCAGCCTGAGGTGAAGTAGAACCACTCACCTCATGGCATCCAAGAAGTGGAGAGTGACAGGAAGAAGCTGGACAGGAGATGTGACCTACTTCTTTCTTAATATCCCATTTAACCATGAAGTCATCAATGGATTAATTGATTTTATCTAATGATCATTTAGGTTGTTACAAAAGAGCAGCCATTCTGTGCAGGGCAGAACTGCATTCTTTAAGGTTGGTGAGTGTGCGTGCATGTGAGTGCAGTGCCTACAGAGGCCAGAAGGGGGTGTCTTATCCCCTGGAGCTGGAGTTACAGGCATTTATGAGCCACTAGCATGGGTGATAGGAAGTGAACTTGGATCTTCTTCCACAAGAGCAGCACGCACTGTGCCATCTCTGAAGCCATTATTGCTTTCTTTAACCAAGTCTTTCCCCATCTCTTTAATTTCAGTCCAGGTTCCCTCCAGCATGCCGTGTTGCCAAGCAAGTGTTTCTCCGTATATGGAGCTTTTAAAGGTGCTAATAAGGAGATATCTTCAAGACACGGTCTTAAGTAATAAAAATATGTTGCATAATGGTGTATAAATATATGCACATATATATCCTACATCTGTTAAATTTTAATTTATGCATTCTCATAAGTATAGACTGTCTAAAGTCACACTTTAGATTGGTTACTTCTGCGGAGTGGGTTCTGGGCATCCAATGAAAGCAGGGAACCTGGTTTTCTGGCTTTCGTTCAGTTTTATTTTTGCCGCTGGCATTTATAACTTTCCTAACGCTTTCATTGCCGAGTATTTAATGAGAACTAGTGGCCATGAGTCCCAGGATGAAAAAAGAGCAAGCAGCACAGGCAGTCAGAGATTCTCTTCCTGTTTTCCTAAGGGTTTTGGAGATACTGGTCGTTCTCTGTCTCCTGACAGGAGTGCCTGGAGAATTAAATTATCTGGCTGGAGAATACTTCCCTCCCAGTTCTGTCACCCCTAAATCTGCCCAAGGCCCGGAAAGACAGAAGAACAAACTATTACCAAGTCCCCAGTAGGGTCTGGAAAACACATTTCTTTTGACAGTCATTGCTTCTGTAGTAATTATTTTTGTGAGTTTCCTGTTCTTCCATTAAACGGATTCTATCAGTGAAGTCAGGGGCTCGATGTGAGCAGAGAATGTGGGGTGTCTCTCCCTAGAAGACAGTGTGCCATCTAGTGTCCCCAAATGATTTCCATGACCCTGTGGGAGATCTTACTGCATTACAGAGTTCTCACTGAAGTCTCTGCCCACAGTGTCTTCACCAGCCTAGAGTCAGGTGAAGAACATGGAGAACTCATTCGCCCTCGGGCTGTATCATTCCCTTTGTATACTAGAAAGGATGTGTGCTGTGCCAAGTGTGACCTCTACCTGCAGGATTCAGGAGGCTGTTTGATTTTTCTGTTCAAGGATAGCATTGTAACCCTGGCAACCAGACACTGTGGTACAGATGGGAAATCTAATATCCAAAGGCTGTTTGAAGGAGACACATACTAACACCTCAGGTTCTGGCTACTCTCTCCTATACTCTGAAACAACCCCAAAATAGAGTCATCTTTTCCTGGAGACAGAACAGGCCAGCCACGGTACACCAGTTCAGCAGGTCCATGGCCACTCTGAAATCTATAGCAGTTGAACATTTAAATCCTGTCTGGCCACAAAATACAGAGAATAACATCAATGGACCGAACACCAGGCCATTGTCAAATGTTCCAGCTTTTGGGATGAGTGGATTTCCCTCCCTTGTCTGACCTGTGGGCGACCTGGAAGTCCGATCCAGTGATGGTGAGGCATAGACTGGAGCATCAGTACCCCGCTAGCTGTGTGGATTTTAAGTCATTGGGCTCCTGCGTTACCATATGCCTTAGTTAAGGGTGAACAGACACCATGACCAAGGCAGATCTTATTTAAAAAAACAACATTTAACTAGGAATGGCTTACAGGTTCAGAGGTTCAGTCCATTATTATCAAGGTGGGAGCATGGCAGCATCCAGGCAGGCATGGTGCAGGCAGAGCTGAGAGTTCTACATCTTCATCCAAAGGCTGCTAGTGGAAAACTGACTTCCAGGCAACTAGGGTGAGGATCTTATGCCCACACCCACAGTGACACACCTACTCCAACCAGGTTACATCAATTCCAACAAGGCCACACCTCCAAATGGTGCCACTCCCTGGCCCAAGAATATACAAACCATCACACCATCTATCATCAAGTCAGAACCGGAGTGTTAAATGTGGAAATGTATGCATCTTAATACGGACTAAATGGTAGCAAGGATAGGTAGAGATTATTCAGATAAACCTCTGATTCACGGTGGTATATTATCTCAGGGCACTGATGACTCTGGTGCCTGGTACACAGTGGTATATCTCAGGGCACCTGGTCTGAGTGTTTTTTACAATGCAGTTCCATTTGTGCATGCTGCTGGGATTAGAAGCACACACTACCACATCCAGTCCTGGAGATGATAGCAGGGATCATCTGGAGGTGGAGCTGGGACATCATGGGAACATCTGCCCAGAAAATGAAAATGAGGTTGTCTTAGTTAGGGTTTTAGTGCTGTGAACAGATACCACGATCAAGTCAAATCTTATAAGGATGACATTTAATTGGGGAAGGCTTACAGGGTCAGAGGTTCAGTCCATTATCACCATCATGGTGGGAAGTATGGCAGCATCCAGGCAGGCATGGTGCAGGAGGATCTGAGACTTCTACATCTTCATCTGAAGGCTGCTAGTGGAAGACTGACTTCCAGGATGCTAGGATGAGGGTCTTAAAGCCCACACCCACAGTGACACA
>NC_034599.1:113062468-113103452 GCF_900095145.1 Mus pahari | reverse complement strand
GAGAGAGAGAGAGAGAGAGAGAGAGAGAGAGAGAGAGAGAGAGAGAGAGCACTCAAGCAGCTTCAGTGTTGATAGCAGAATCTTTAGGAAGAATTAATATTGCTACAGACCATGTGAAGCTCCAGGCAGATTTGCAACACTCAGAAAGAGCAGCTATGGCTATTGCTGGGTGGGCTCAGGAAACAGAGCCGGTTTGGAAGGAAGCTCTAAGAAAGGGAAGCACCAAAGCTTAAAATCCCCACTGAAACTCTTCCTCCTGCTTCCCCGGAGCCTGGCAGTCCTCCTCAGAACACATTCTGATCCTGTTCAGTGGCTAACACTGCAATTCTAAACAGCCATATTGATTTTTTTGTCCATCCCCCGATGAGCAGAGTCCTCCAGGCTCTGTGTGCAGAGCAGAGCGCCTGCACAGCTTTTTCCAGTCTCTCTTCTCATGCAGGGTGGGTTCGTGTCCTGCTTAGAACTGAACCATGCAGGCTGCAGAGTGTCTGCAGAGCACTGGTCCCTTCCTAGCTGGATTGGGTAGTTAGAAGTGACTCCAGGACTGGAGATGTTCATGGGCTCATTATGGTGCTGGAGAAAAGCGGACAGATGGCACCCGAGCTCCGGTTCATTTGTCTTTGTCCCTCAGACCTGCCTTGTTGGCTACCTGAACTCTGCCTGAAGAGAGCAGGTGGCTGCTGTCATCTCCTGCAGAGACAAAGCCCAGGAATCCAGAGGCTGAGCCTCACCTCAGTGCTTGAGATTCAGCCACAGCCCAGACCCTTAGAAGATGAGCTCGACTCAGACATGCTGTGAGGAGTGACACTGGGCATCTGACGTGACACCACCTCCCTCACCATGGTTTCTAAAAATACCTGCCAGAGTGACACCACAAAGAGGTGCCCTTGATGTGCCATCAGACACTCTGCAAGCCTCTGGTCACAGCCCCTCTGCAAACCAGTCTGGAGACGGAGGAGGTGGCAGGGTCATAGGCCGACTCAGTGATGGACCAGCTGGAGGGAAAGCCCGGAAAGAGGAGAGAGCTCTTATCTCCTCTGTCCCTCTTGTCCAGAAACTCAGAGAGAGGTTTCTTTAGACCAGAAAGAACCCTGGAGGTTCGTCCATTCACTCACTTGAGGTGCCATGGACCTAACGCTTGATATGTTGAAATGTAGGTGAGAGGCATGCGGAGCACCGTGTAGCATGGAGAGATATGCACGTCTTATTCATCGAGAGGCAGAATGCTACAAACCTGCCAGCAACCTCCTTAGTCTCTCCCTGTCCTTGTCTCTCCCTACTTTCCAAAGGTTCTGTGATAAAGGGTTGCCTGGATCAGGCTGGTCTGCCGTCACGTCTGTGGGGTTTGTCTTGATTGCTGACAAACGCAGTCCCTGAATTTGGTGCTGGGTCACAGAGCTGCTGGTTATACTGCTGATGTTGGTTACTTCTCTTATCATCGTGACCAAACACATGGCAGAAGGAAGTTTTTGTTTTAATTCATAAGCCCATGGCACGGAAGGAAGGTATGGTGGGGCTCATGACAGCAGAAGCTGTTGGCATGCTCAGAGGGAGAAGCCGAGACTGTGAACAAAAATGAGGCTGCACTATAACCCTGAAGGCTCCCCCCAAAGACCCACTTCCTCCAGCTGTGTCCCTCTTCTGAAAGGCTCCACAACCCACTGCCGTCTAAACCGTCGCCACCAGCTGGAGACGAAGTGTGTAGGAGATAAGCCTAGATAGAAGTGGGGGCAATTTGCATGTAAACCACACATGCACACAGTTCCTAATTAACTGACATTAAATTCTTCAAAAGGATAATCCCTATCAAGGGAACCATTTAAAAGATGGACTATGGTCCTGCTCTGAGTTTAGAATCTCCTATGTGCTGGGGTGGGGTGGGGAAAGGAGAGAGAGAGAAAGGGAGCTGGGCTGGGAGATGGCTCAGTGGGCAATGTGCCTGCTCATGTGTAGAAGGACCTGGGTTCAATTCCCAGATCACATGTAAGAAGCATAGTGTGGCAACACGAGCTCATAATCTCAGTGGTGGTGAAATGGAAGAGAGAGACAGGGAAGTCCCTGAAGCTCACTGGGCAGGTCTCCTAGTGATTGGTGATTACAGCAATGATCAAAGCCAATGAGAGACCTTGTATCCTACTTTGCTTTGTCAACTTGACACCGCTATAGTCATTGGACAGGAGAGTCGACCAAGGACCTGCCTGGATCAGACTTGTCTGTCTGTGGGAAACTGCCTGGTTAATAGATACAGGAGGGCTCAGCCCACTGTGGGCAGCATCATTCCTAGGCAGGTGGCCCTGGGCTGTATAAGAAAGACAGCCAAGCACGGGTCTGTGAGGAACCCAGTCAGCAGCGTTCCTCCATGGTTTCTGCTTCAAGCTCCTGAGTGAGTTCCTGCCCTGATTCCCTCGGTGATGGACCGTGACCTGAAAGTGTAAGCCAGATAGAGCCTTTCCTGTTCTTAAATTGATTTTAGTCACATGTTGTCATAGCCACAGAGAAGTAACCAGAGTACTTTATGTCAAACAAAAAGTGAGAGGAGAGTGAGGAGCACCTATGTTGTCCTCTGACCTCCACACACAAACACACGAGTGTGCGCACGCACACTTATATACATACACACACACTTGTACACACACATGGACACACTCACAGACATCCACACACTCATATACATACACACATGCACACTCACATTCACATACACATTAACACACACATGCATATAGTCACTCTCTCACACATACACACATTCACACATACACTCACAAATGCACACTCACATTCACATACACACTCACAATCTCTCACACACAGAGACAGACACACACACACACACATACATACACACACACACACACACACACACACACACACACACAGCACAGTCATATCCACTGCAAGCGGCAAGAGTTATGAAGCCAGCACAGCCACTGGACACAGTTCCAGCAAAGCTGAGTGAGAGGGTTGCTACACATGCTTTCCTGTCCTCGGTCTAACTGTTGGGTTTTGGTCTCTGCGTGTTGCATTCTTGGGGACTTTTCTGCATTCTGAATCATTTTATGTCTTCTCCTTAGAAAATATCATCTGAGTCTTCTTAGGAAACCCTAAGCTTAACTTTGTGCGGCCACTACCCGGAAGTCTTCCCTACGCCCTGGTGATCACCAAGCACAAAGCTAGGTGAGGCAGGCCGTTCCTCCAGAAACCTTCTTGAGAAAACTCAGACAGTATAGTTGGTACAGGGCAAACTGAGACAACAAACTCTGACTGACCAGAAGAAAAGGTTACAGACTCAAGGTCTGTTTTTATTATAGGTTTGGAGCTCTCTGTAGTGTAGTTTATACACCCCTGGAGAACTAGAACTCAGTAAGACAAGATTGACTGGCTTATTTTCTGTTTTCTGGAGTGCTTTCAAACAGCAAACACTGACAGCCTAGAAGCAGGCTGTCATAGAATAAATGTGTTGGCTTTGGAGGGCACATTCCTTAGATTCTTTACATTGGAGTTATAGGGCTGATAAGAAAAATTAAATCTGTTTGTATTCTAATTGTAACTGAATTTGTAACCCTGGACATGTAACGAAAAGTCAAACATATATTCTGTACCACTTGGATGATCATCAGTCTTTCTTGGTTCTGTGAAAGTTGCATAAATAAAGAAGCAACTGGCTGGCAGCTGGGCAGAGCCGCAGAGGCCACCTGATTGCTGACAGGTCAGTTGGGAGAGTCCCCTGACCATCACCTGACACACTCACCCCCTGTCAGCAATGACCTCCTGACCCCCTGCCAACTCTTCTCTCCACGCTGGGCAAGTCCCTCAAGGGCCCTGGCACACACATTCTCACAAATATACACTCACACACACAGACATATACATGCATGTACACACTCATACATTCATATACAGGCATACACATGCATGCACACACAGAGACACACGGACACATACACACATGCACACATACAACCATGCACATGCACTCACACATACATACTCAGACACTCTCACACACACATATAAACTCACATTCATGCATGTACACATACACACACATACACACACACTCATAGACAACACACTCATGCACAGATGCAAACATACACACATGTACTCACACATTCTTACATATACACACACATATACATTCACACATGTACAGGCACACAAACTCATACATATAAACATACTCACACACACACATGCATACAGACATACACAAAAACATTCCACATACACACACAGCTATTCCACACACACAGACATTACACACACACAAGCACATGAATATGCATGAACACACAGAGATATTACATACACAGAGACATCACACACAGAGACATGACACATACACATACATGCACACCCCCACACAGACATCACACACATACACACATTCACATCTGTGTACACACACACCTATGACCTATTGTTTCCTTCTACAGCTGTAAGGAAATTAATTTTGCTGCCTAAACTTGGAAGGTGACCTTGATTAATGCCACAGATCACCCAGCCTGAGCCTCATGGGCTCTGCCTGGAATCCTGGCCAGTGAAGCTGTGAGGTCATAAATGTGTATTGTTTTAATCTGCTTGGTTTGTGGTCATTTGCTAAGAGGAAAAAGAAATGGGCATATATTCTGGGCTCTTTTAAGTCTTTAGTCTTATTAATTTTATATATAGTATTAGTTTTGCTTAATCATATCTCATCTCCATCACCTTCCTGTGACCTACAGCCCTGATGAAGACCTCCAAAACAAGTCTATTGTTAAATCAGTGATAACGAGTGTCTTTGATTTGCTGCGCTCTGTGAGGGAGCTCCTTCCACTTTATCCTCGAGTGCTTTGTTTGCTGAGAGCATTTGGAGATAACTTCTACCCCAGCACAGCACCTTTATTCAGTCCTCGTTTCCAAGGCACCTCTATAGGAAAGGAGAAGCTGCTGTGGGAAGGCTCCATGGCTCAAGTGCCCTGCGCATGAGGACCTGAGCTTGTCCCCAGCCATGGCTATGCATCCCTGTGATCCCACAGCTCCACATGGGGCAATGCAGAGAAACTGAAGAAAGAAAGAAGGCCAGCTAGGATTGCTGGCTGACAGTCTATTTAGATAAACGGCAAGCTCCATATTCAGTGATAGAGCCTGTCTAAGGCAGAGAGTGGAAGAGAAAGAGTGGAGGAGAAAGAATGTCTTCCTTTAGTCTCCATGTGCACCTGAACACACACACACACTTGCACTCACACACACTTATACACTCACACACACCATGCACACACACAACATATAGCACGTATACCACACGCTCATGTACACACACACAACATATATACTCACATATACCACATACTTCACATACACCACACACATACACACACACATTCACATATACTACACATACACACACATATATACATACACCACACACACACACCATACACACACACCACACACACCATACACACTCACATATACCACATACAAGTAAATGTTTAAATTAATTATATTTTAAATGCTTTTGGGGCCAGCAAGTGGTTCTGGGGGTACAGGTGCTTGCATGCAAGTCGGACAACCTTTGAACCCCAGAGCCCACAAGGTGACAGGAGAAAACCAGTTTGAGAGCTGGCCTCTGACATCCATATGCATACCACGGGGAGAGGGGGTGGGGGGGATAAATAATCTATTGAGATAATCATATCATTGTTCAGCTACATTTTGTTAATGTTGAAGGTGTCAGTTTGAAATTAAATCAGATTAAATTTTAATTAAATCAACTGTGCCTCTTTAGAATAACACTTGGCTAGTGTGCATTATGGCAGAATTTGGTTTGCTGATATTTAGATATTTATGTCCTTATGGAAGAATGATTTTACTTCTGACCTTCCTTATAACGTGTGCATTGGTCTGCACATCAAAGCTATATTGACCTCATGGAAGGTATCCGGTGTATCCTCCTCTGTGGCCCAAGATCTTCTCACTACCTTCTAGCTCCTCTGTGCCTCCCAGGCTGGATCAGAGCGGACTGTGTGCTGTAGTGTGGACCTGAGATTGTTCTTCCCAGTGGGAGTCATCAGGAGACCATTTCTGAGCCAGCCTGGGGGACGTTCTCAGGTCCCCAGGGATGTGTTGGTCAGTTTTTATCAACTTGACACAAGCAGGGCCATTTCGGAAGATAAAACCTCAGTAGAGAAAATGCTTTCAGCAGATTGGCCTATGGACAAGCCTGTGGACATTTTCTGGATTCGTGATGTGATGGGGGAGGGCCCAGCCCATTGTGGGTGGGGCCAGATCTGGGCTGATGTCAAGGATGCTATAAGAGAGCAGGCTGAGCAAAGCAGCATCCCTTCATGGCCTCTGCATCAGCTTCCGCCTACAGGGTCCTGCCCTGACTTCTCTCAGTGAAGTAAGCTTTAAGCCAAAAAACACAGTTCCCCGGGTTAGGGTCATGAGGTTTATCACTTCTACTCCCCCCTTAGTTCTGGTTCCCCTTCACTTCCGCTCCGCTTTCCCCTAGCTTCTGCTTCCCTCCTTCACTTCCTCCCTCACTTCCGCTTTTCCCTTCACTTTCTCTTTCCTCCTTCACTTCCTGCCCAGGAAGTGAGACCAGTTTCTCTGTCCTTGCTCTCCTGCAGCCTGAACCCTGCCTGTAAATTATGAGCGCAGCTCTGCCTCCGGTCCTGAGCTGATGGCTGCCTCCTATGTCTTCTGGTAATGAAAAGCGGACCACAGGGAATGTCGCGTGGTTTTTAATAAATGCGAAGTGATATGACAACGAGGTGAGAAAGAGAAGCCCGATGGTCTGGAGGTCTTCAGAAGAGGGTGGAGGGAGGGAGCAGATAAAACCAGCCCCATTCTGTCTGTTACAAGATGTCCATTTTGCCAGTCTAGTCCAAACTAAAAATAAAATTCACTACTGGCATTTTTTTTTATGAAAATAGAGTTGGATAGCTGCCATATCTGCCTTCCTCATCTCTGGACACAGAGTCCCAAGGTCAAGAAAAGGGTTTGTTTTAAATTTCAAACATACTGAGCACTCACATGATTCGGGGTGTGCATGTCAATCATCCACCGTCAGATAAAACATCCTCACCAGCAACAGAATAAATAGCTGGCCGTCAGCCCAGCCTAGGTCAATTATCCGAAAACTCAGTTTGTCTTAAATGACTACCTTTTAATTACCTCTCTCAATTATCTGCTCATCAATCAATGGTGTTTTAACTAAATAATAATTCACTGTAAAGACTTGGGCAAATAAAATGGAGCGAAACTACTTACTGCAGGGTTTCCCACACGTGGCAACCCTCGAGTTGTAGCATGGAGGGTAGTGAGCCGGTTTTGCACATCTGTGTGGGCTTTTGTTCAGTTCCTGGATAAGAAACCAAGAACCCGGAAGCACCTGACGCCAACCCAGACCACCGGGGACATGCGCAGATCCTCTGTAGGAGCCGCCAGGGCTCTGAACCGCTGAGCCATGTCTCTAGTCTTGGTTCTCTGGCCTGAATGATAAATTAGCTCATATAACCATTTCTCTCCTGGACGTGTCTCTTCCCACAATGCATCTGATTTTAATCACATGCATGACCAATTATCTTATATGCATAGGCATAAAATGATCGATAAGGGATTCCTCCTAAAAATTCACTTAAGGACAGTTTTGCTTTGTTGCATGTTGTCATTGTTTGCTTTCTTTTTAATTTTTTTAAAGTATTCTTTTATGTGAGTGTTTTGCCTGCAAGTGTGTCTACAGGCACCACACAGGTGTCTGGTACCCTCAGAGATGATAAGAGAGCACGAACCCCTGGAACTGGAGTTGTGAACTACAGTGTAGGTGCTAGGGATCAAACCTGGGTCCTCTGGAAGAGCCGCCAGTTCTCGTAGCCTGCTGAGCCCTGGCTCCTGACCCCTGGATTACATCTGTTGCTGTGATAAGCAACAAAAACAGGGAGTCTGGTCCAGGCCGTCCTTTGACGAGGTGCCCTTTCTCCCCTGTGTGTCTGATAGACAATAAAAATTAACCAGCACACACGCACACACATACACCCCAAATCAACTCAGGCTATATTGGCCCCTCCTGCTCCCAGGCCAGGATACTGTTTAGTACAGAAATACATTTAAGTAGAGACGATAGGAGTTGAAGAAGTGTCTCATTTGTAAATGGGCACGGTGCACATTCATAAATGCAGGAAAAACACTCAGAAACATAAAATAAATAAACAATCATCTAGAAACTTAAATGGAAACTGTACTAGCAGCCATTCGAGGAAAGAGAAACCTCACATTGTTCAGAGAAAGTGGGGGCTGGAGGTTGCTAGAGGTTGCTAGGTGCACTGTGGGAGGGGGTACACAGGGGCAAAGGAGCTAGGCTGCCAATTCCATTATCAAAAGAGGACTGTGTGCATAATCCAAACCTAGTGGACTCCTAGGTTACAAAACAACCTCCTATGCTTGCATGCTTCACACCTCCCACACATGTGAACGTGTACATGTGCACCCATGAACATACTCCCACAACGATGACGACAATGACGATGATGATGGTTGTGGTGATGAAGATGATGACGATGATGATAGAAAATGGTGTTGCTGTATCCCTTTCACATTTACACTCTGCAGCTGGCCTGAACAGATTTGCATAAGACTGCTGAATTATGCTCTAGAAATGCTGAGCCCATTTGCACTCCCCAGGGTGTGTCTATGAACGGACAAGAGGAATCCCTTCCTGCTTGGAAATGGGTCCCCCACTTGTACAGTTGGATGACACTCTGCTGAGCACTGAAGCAGGCAGCATCATTTCCTCAGCTCCTGCTCCCGCCATTCCCAGGAGTGCGTGAGTGTAAATAGAATGGTGTGTGCAGTGCCCACACAGCAAGGGCTTTACTGAACCTCCCCAGCTGCTTGCTTCCTTCAACTCAATTAGATTCCTTGCATTATTCTCCTAGGAAAACATCTTTCCAAATGTTACATTGTTAGTGTTTTCTAATGCCGTGGCTTTGGTTTCCTGATCCCACATCAGGCCCATGTCTGACTGATGATATTTCTGTTGCTTCTGGAAAACTTCCCTCTTCACTGAGGATGTAGGTCAGTGGTCAAGTGCTTGCCTAACATGAACAAGGTCCTGGGTTCAAGGATTCAATTCCCAGTTCCTCAAACAACAACAGCCACAAAAAATATGCCCAATAATAGTGTCTATAAAGACCTCTCTCACATTCTGTGGTTAAAAGACAATTCTGGGGCTGGATGTGTGGCTCAGTTGGTAGAGTGCTTGCCTGGCAGGCACAAAAGCCTGGGTGTGGTCCACATAAGCAGGTCATGGATGCACATGCCTGTAATCCCAGCACTTGGATGGAGGGAGCAGTCAGAGTTATCCTCAGCTACGTGCTGAGTTTGAGACTAGCCTGGGCTACATGAAACCCTGTATTTGACTGAGCAATCAGTTAATTAATTAATTTAATTATTAAACCAACTGTGGTGGCATATGCCTGTAATCTAACCATTTGGGATGTACAGGCAGAAGGTTCAGGAGTTCTAAGCCATTCTTAGTTACATAGAATTGGATGCTCCCCCAAGATACAGATAATCCTGTCTCTCTTCTGTAGGAAGAGAGAAAGGAGGGAGGAAGGGAGAGAAGAAGGAAAGGAAAAGGGGGCGAAGGGAGGCAGGGAGGGAGGGAGGCGGGGAGGGAGGGAGGGAGGGAGGGAGGGAGGGAGGGAGGGAGGGAGGGAGGGAGGGAGGGAGGGAGGGAGACAGGGAGGGAGGGAGGGAGACAGGGAGGGAGGGAAGGAATCCCCAAGCCATCCTAATTTTAATTATAAGAACTGGAGGGTGAGGGTTGGGGTGTGGAACAAAGGAATTTAACAATTGTAAACATAACCAACAAATAAACCATTTCGGATTTGGGAACATGTATTGAAATCTTCACTGAAATCCCCCTGCAGTTGACCACAGAGCCACTGTGCCCATTTACAGATGAGCTTTCTGGACTCAGTTCCAAATAACCCAGGAGCAATGACCCCCTAATAAGACAGTGATCCTCCTGCCTCCACCTCCAGAGTGCTCGGATCACAGGTGTGAGTCACCGCTCCTAGTTTATGTGATGCTGTGTATCACGCCCGGGACCTAGTGCATGCTAGACAAGTTCTCTACCAAGCAGGCTCAGGCACAGTGGGAGCTTCTCAGAGAGGTGTGGGGTTATCCCGGAATCTGGCCTCTCTTCCACATCTGCACTGTCTCAACTGCTCCCTTGGTGTGTTGACAAGTGTGTGTGTGTGTGTGTGTGTGTGTGTGTGTCTCCAACTTGACACAAGTCAGGGTCATCTGGGAAGAGAGACCCTCGACTGAGAAAACACCTTCATCAGATTGTAGGCGAGCCCACATTTCAGTAATGAGCGTGGGAGGGTCCAGCCCACTGTGGCTGTGACCTCCCTGGGCAGGGGTCCTGGGTTGTATAAGAAAGCAGGATGGACCAGCCATGGGGAGCAGCAGGCCAGTAGGCAGAGTTCCCTCATGTCTTCAGTTCCCAGCTGCCCTGAGTCCCCCCCCCCCCCCGACTTCCCTGAAGGATGGACTACAAGCTCTAAGGTGTAGTTAACCCTTCCTTCTCCAAGTGTTTGGTCATGGTGTTTACTCAGCAGTAGGGAGCAAGCTAGGAGCCATTTTCACAGCGATGTCTTGGTGTCGAGTTTAACACCCTCAGCCTTTGGCTATTCCAATGAAAACTCTTATTTTCCTAAGTGACTGTGAGCTGACCCAGTCATAATTATAACTCAGCAGAGACTCCCTTCTAGAATGTTCCCTATCATGATTCCCTCCCTGTCCTATAATTAGCAACTCCCAGAGCAGAAGTCTGTCCGCCCTTGTCACAGCTATGATCACTGTCCAGGGGCCAGCTGACTCGCAGGTCTATGTCAGTGAACCATGGACCACTGGTGACGCAGCCATCTTTTCTCTGAGGGGATAATAAGGAGTCTCTTCAGAGAGGCACACAATTATTTCTAGAGGGAAAACACTCGGGGTCAGTGCATGAATACACATTTATTCATTATGGAGAGCGGTCTTATCAAGCCAGGGGAAGAAAGGAGAAAAATCACAATCGCTTTGATTGCTGATCTTAGAGGGGTGACACAGGCCAACGTGTCCTTTCTGAGCAGAATCAAATTATTCTCCTCCCCAGTGAGGTCTGATGATTGCCATCGTGGCTGAGTTATTGGTCTGGGAATGTGGATGGATGATGTGGAAATAATAGAAAGATATTAAATGTGATTTGAATCTCCTCCACAGTAAGGATAATGACCCCCCAAAAAAATGCCTAAGAGTCTCATGCTTTAGAAATTTCTCTGATTCCCAGTTATGAACGCCTGTGGGCCACCTCTTTCCTCTTGAATTTCAGATTTCAGGATCTACCAGGAACATGTTGGCACACCATGGCATAATATGTTACATATTTCGACTTTGTCCCTGGTTCCTAGTAGAATCCCTAAGATCTGCTGGATTTCCGGAGAGATGCTCATACCTTTGGGTATTCATAAAGAACCCTCTTTTGTAGAGACGTGTTTTATTTGTAATTATGTGTGTCTGTGCATCTGTGTGGGTTTGTACACTAGATTGCTGGCCAGAACTCCAATTCCAGGCAATGGGACAACATCGCCCTCTTCTGGCCACTTTGGGTACTGCATGCACATGGTGCACATACATACCGAGAGGCAGAACACTCACACATAAAATAAATACTCTTTTACAAGAATGAGGGCCGGGCGTGGTGGCACATGCCTTTAATCCCAGCACTTGGGAGGCAGAGGCAGGTGGATTTCTGAGTTGGAGGCCAGCCTGGTCTACAAAGTGAGTTCCAGGACAGCTAGAACTATGCAGAGAAACCCTGTCTCAAAAATAAATAAATAAATAAATAAATAAATAAATAAATAAATAAATAAATAAATAAATAAATAAATAAAAGAATGAGGAAGGCCGGGGGACATGAGCAGTAAGCAAGCAGACCAAAGGGGTGTGCTGATCTCTCTCTGCTCCTGACTACAGCTGTATGTGGGACCAGCTGCTTCAGCTCCTGCCGGGACCCAAATAAGCCCTTTCTGAAATGAGGACTGTATTCAAGATTGACCTTGGTATTATGATCTCCACCCGCCACAAGGGCTGGTGTTACATATGTACACCCACCCAGCTTGTAGACTCTTGCACAGCAAGGTTTAATGAGACTCTGGGTTACTGATGCCCATGGAGGTGTTGGGGTACAACCCACAGAGAAGGCATATGGTCTAATATTTTCCATGTTTGTGAATGTGTGTGTGTGCGGTGTGTGTGCAGTGTGTGTGTGTGTGTGTATGGTATGTGCACTGTGTGTGTTTAGTATGTGTGTGTGGTATGTGAAGTGCATGTTTGCACTGTGTGTGTGCAGTGTGTATGTGTGGTTTGTGTGTGTGTGGTATGTATGTGAAGTGTGTGTGCACTGTATGTGTGGTATGTGAAGTGTGTGCACTGTGTTTGTGTAGTGTATGTGTTCAGTGTGTATGTGTGGTCTGTGTGTGCACTGTATTGTGCAGTATGTGTATGTGGTATGTGAAGTACATGTGTGCACTGGATGTGTGCTGTGTGTGTGTGGTATGTATGTATGTGGTGTATATGTGCAGTGTGTGTGATGCATGTGTGCAGTGTTCACACAAGCATGGTGGTTTGCACATATGTGAGCACACATGAATATGTAGGTATTCATTGGGGTCTCTCATTCAAACCAGAGCCGACCCATATGGCTATCTTGTCAGCTCAGTCCAATGCTGGAATTGCAGATGGGCCCACACACCCAACATCCCCTGGTTTCTGGGGACCCAAACTCCGGTCCTCCAGTTTGTGAGGCAAGCACTTAAGCTCCGAGATGTCTCCACAGCCCAAGGTTAGCACTCCTGAAACAAGGAGCAAAATGTGTTGTCTAAGGCGTAGATAAGGCTCGTCAGAGCTGGGCTTTCAATGACTCACAAAAGCCACTCGCTTGCCCCACTGCCCATGGCGCCACCATAAGGCAGTGGAGCCTCAGCCAGGCTCAGTGGCAGGCCCTCGGTTCAGCCCATCCTCTCTGTCTCTCTCACTGTCTCTGTGTCCCTGTCATTCTGTCTCTGCCCCCAGGCTGCCTTCAGGTGAGGGCCTATGCTCCACTCTGGATGCTCCCATGGTGCTGTGCCTCAACACAGGCCCAGAGCTGTGCAGCCTGGATTCATGGGCCAAAAAACTCTGAAATTGTGACTGTGCCGACACTCAGAGGTTAAGAACACACACTATTCCCACAGAGGACCTGGATTCAGGGGGTCTCTAACCCCAAGAGACCCAGTATCCATTTGTAGCATCCACAGGCACACTCATAGGCACATATGTGCACGCAGACACACTCACAGGCACATATGTGCACACAGACACACATAGACACATGAATAAAAAATAAAATAAATCCTCTTTTAAAATAGCCATTCTTAAACCGTGAGTCAAAATAGATTTTTTTTTCCTCCTTTCAGGTTGATAGTCTCGGGTGACATAAAGCTAACATAGAGACTCATCCAGCAAGTCTGACACGAAAAGAAGCCTTACCCTGAAAACTACACGCTGGCCTTGGGACTAGAACCCTGGCCCCTCCTGCCTCTCTGTGGAGACACCCGCTCTTCCCTCATCTTCAGCCTCCTCCAGGAGTTGCTCCACAGAATCTCCCATGTTCTCATCCTCCAAACTCCAGCCACAACCACATCATCATCTCTCCTGAGCGACAGCTTGCTGGCCGCCCTCAGATACTGACGCTCATCGCAGTCCATAGTGATGTGAGTCATTTGCTTGTGATAAATATGTGGACATGAAACACAATACACTATAACAAGGATGTTATAGAGCTTCAATACTAAAGGGGAGTGGAAGCAACGGCTCCGGAGAGCTGCGCTGTCCAGCAGACTCCCTGGGACTGTAGAAGTATATTCTGTTTGCATTGTTCGGTTGGGTGGCCGCTTGCCATAGATGGTGACAACAGTGATCACTGAAATGGCTGATGACATTGATAATCATCTCAATTTAAACATGTTAATTTTTATTATTTGATTTTATATGCTTGGGTGTGTGTATAAAATATGTATCAGCATCCATAGTTATAGACAAAGGGAATGGCAGTCAAACTGGCGTGGGGGGCGTTTTCTATTTCCTGCCTTGCCCTCCAGAATGTAAGGTCTTTGGGGGGACGGGTCTGCTTCTGTCATTCCTCACTCTGTCCCCAGTACCTACAGTAGGACCTGGAAGAAAACCAGAACGCCACTGGATGCATGACTTTTACTCTGCAGACATTTAATAATGAGCTTGATGCAAAACGCTTTGAGGGATCCAGAGATGTCCACTAACTGATGCAGACTGGTGTCTACCCACTACAAATGCTTGACACTGTTGCCCAACACGGTTCGGACCCACCCCTCTAACTTGGAACGTTTTGGCAAAACCTTGAGATCATGAAATATGAGAAACGGTTCTGGGTCTGGAAAGTTTGAGCTGAGGCAACGTCTGGAGGAGTGGCTGGGTGGTCCCATGTGCAGACGGATGCGTGCGTGCGTCCCGAGGAGCGGCTGGGTGGTCCCACGTGCAGATGAATGTGTGAGCCCAAAATAAACGGGCCACAAAGGGGAGATCGATGTGAATCGGATCCCAGTGTGCTCATCTGAGAAAAGCTGGCACCGGCGGTCTGCTTTGTCAGCAGCAGTCTCTCGGTTTATGGAGCCGAGGTGAGGGGGGTGGGCCAGAAGGTAGAGAACTGTTTGCTCTGGCTCTCCCTACCCCCGTTCTCTCTACAACCCTTTCAGGAAATGATCACAACCCTTTTTTGTCCCTCTCCCAAGCTCCTTCTATTCACAAGACCTCTCCTGTTCCCTGATCCTCTGTAAAAGTCAACCATAACAGAGCCAGGGAGATACCCTTCCAGGGTGGCCTTAGAAGATGTGACATCATCAGCACACTACCCTCCATAAACCCTAAAAAGACAGACATCGCCAAAGTGGGTCACGAGGCTGGTGGGATGGCTCAGTGGGCAGAAGTGCCTGCGCCAGAACCTGATTGTGGTGGAATGAGAGAGCTGACCCCCCCACACGAGATGTCCTCTTACTTCCATGGGGCTCTGTAACATGCACGTACACAAAGATAATAAAACATAATGATAAACTGTGGCTTCCATTTGGTTTCTATTGCCGATAAAACACAATGACCAAAAGGAACTTGGAGATGAAAGAGTTTATCTCAGCTTACACCTCTCAGGTGACACTTCATCACTGCGGGGGTCAAGGTAGGATCTCAGATCTCAGGGCAGGAACTGAGGCAGGACCCGTGGAGGAACTGCTTCCTGGCTTGCTCAGTTTGCTTTCTTATTCAACCCAGGACCATTTGCCCAGGAGTGGCACCACCCACAGTGAACTGGGCCCTCTCACATCAATCACTAATTAAGAAAATGCCCACAGACTTGCACACAGGTCAGCAATTTCCCAATTGAGGTTCCTTCATCTCAGACGATCTTACACAACTGAATATATGGGGGCCCTAAGATTCTGGCAGCCGGGCGTGATGGCGCACGCCTTTAATCTCAGCACTCAGGAGGCAGAGGCAGGCGAATCTCTGAATCGAGGCCAGCCTGGTCTACAGAGTGAGTTCCAGGCCAACCAGGGCTATACAAAGAAACCCTGTCAAATAGATAGATAGATAGATAGATAGATAGATAGATAGATAGATAGATAGATAGACAAACAGACAGACAATGGTGACATTTCTGAATATTCAACAATCAAACATGAATACAAAGTCAAATGCAGGATGAATCTGAGGTGTCCTGTGTCGCATGACACCACTGCAGCCCCAGTTGGAATATAAGACGGGTGCACTTTGCCCAGGCAATGCCAGCAAATGCTGGCTGAAGTAAGATGGGTGATGGGTGTGGCAGTGCGTGCTTATAACACCCCCATGCCCTATGCACCCACCCACCCCCATCCCTGCTCACACTGGGGAGACAGAAACAAAATGGTTGAAGATGCTGCACTGATCCCAAGCCAAAGCCCATTAAATGGTTCTTTACTGAAACTCAAGTCGGAAACGGAAACAACAAATCTTAAAAAACAAACATTCGAGGGCATTTGTGATTCAGTGGTAGAATTCTCGCCTGCCACGCGGGAGGCCCGGGTTCGATTCCCGGCCCATGCAGAGTCCAGTCCCTTGCCGGGCATGGGGGCGCACACCTTTAATCCCAGCACGCAGGAGGCAGAGGCAGGCNGATTTCTGAGTTCGAGGCCAGCCTGATCTACAAAGTGAGTTCCCGGACAGCCAGGGCTATACAGAGAAACCCTGTCTCGAAAAACCAAAAAACAAACAAACAAACAAACAAACATTCATGTTGGGTCCTGCCTTTTACAGGCGCGCCGGAGTCACGCAGCCGAAGCGCACCAGACCAGCCGGAACACAGCGTCCTCGAACCGCCCACTGTCAACGCCCCCCGTTGCCCGGACCTGCCCACCATCAGACACCTGCCCGCCACTGCCAGGACTGCCCATCATCGCGAGAACGCCGTGGCAACTTCTAAGGACTCAGGGGAATGCTGGGAACCCTTCTTTGTATTTAAGCCAGTCCTGACAATAAAGATAAGGGCTTTGATCAGACACTTGCCAAGGCCCCATGTTTTCCTTTGCAGCCCTGTTCTTTCTCAGGAGTTCTCATCCTCCAGTTCGGATCCACAGTGGGTTCAGCAGGCAGAGCAACACATTTGCCGCTCAAGTGCGAACCCACCCCAAGGTGTTCTGCCCACGCAGACAAGGCGCCGGTCTGCGTGCAGGCAGGAACACCACACATTCGGACACAACACAATCCAAAGATACACTGATCTGATACAATACAATCCAAAGATACACTGATCTGATTGACACTCACATGCAGTGGAGAGACAGTAAGAACACCACAGTGTGTAATGTATGAGTCGAGGCTGGACAGATGGCTCAGCAGTGGATCAATTGCCTTGCAAACAGTAAGACCTAGGTCTGATCTCCAGAGCTTGCAGGAAGATGCTGGGCATGTGGATTACATCTGTGCAGCCCCAGATCTGAGAGTTAGACACAAGAGCACCCCTCCGGCCCCCTGGCCAGGCAGCATAGCCTAATTTCTGATCTCCAGGCCTGTAGCAGTTTAACTGCAGATGTCCCCATGGGCTCGAACGCTGGACTACTTGGTCCCCAGTGACTGGTGCTGTTTGGGGAGGTTTGCAAGGTGCAGCTTTCCTGGAGGAAGAATGTCACCAGATGTGGGCTTTGAGGGTTTAAGGACTTCACGCTATTCGCAGGTTGTTCTCTCTGCTTCACGCTTGTGGTTAAAGATGTGAGCTCCCAACTTATGCTTCAGCCATCATGCCTGCCACTTGTGGCCACACCTCTGTTCCTCTACCTGCAAGGACTCTTATCTCTTTAGAGCCATAAGCCAAAATAAACCCTTTCTTCCTTAGGTTTTCTTGGAGAGAACAACAAAAAACATAACTCATACAAGGCCAAAGAGAACCCAGCCTCAAGGGATATAGGTGATGTTCCTAAGGTCAATACTCAGGATTGTCCACAGACCTCCACATGAACACACTCACATGTGCACACATACACATGTGCACATGCCCATAAATAAGCACAAGCATTAAAAGAAGGGAAAAACAAGTGCACACTAACTGGGCCTCTTCCAACTGTGGTCACAACAAACATTCTTTTATCCTCTTACTCGGGTCGACTACATTTGTATTCTTAAATGACAGAGATGCCTGGGAAGTGGAGAAAGGGTTGGGATTGGGGGGGTGGAGGGTAAGGAGATGGAACAGTGTGGGGGACCAGGTATCTGTTGGAGGTGACGCTGTGCAGGAATCCAGTATACACAGATACAAGCAGGGGCCATGCTGCCATCTACCTGGATGAGCTGTAGCTGAGTCTCGAACACTGAGGTGAGGCTCAGCCTCTGGATTCCTGGCCTTTGTCTCTGCAGGAGATGACAGCAGCCACCTGCCCTCTCCAAGCAGAATAAGTGTGGCCAGCAAGGCAGGTCTGAGGGACAAAAGCAAATGAACCGGAGCTCCCGGGTGGGCGCTACCTCTCTGTCTTTCTCTAGCACCCTAAGCATGAATGTCTCTGGCCCCATCAGTGAGTTGGTCCACTCATGACTTGCACATGCTGGCTAGGAAGGGACAGGTCCTCTTCGGGCATCCTCCAGGCTGTGATATGTTTCTCCCACCCAGGGTGTGCCTTGCTGGCTCTGTGCAATGCATGTAAAGAGCTCAGAGAAAGGGCAGTGTGAGCTCTCTGCTGTGTCAACAGAGCCAGGAGGACTCTCTGGACAAGAGATGGAAAAATCAATAGACTATTTAAAAATGTAATGTTGGCTGTTGAGAGCTATCAGAAAGGGCATTCCAAGGAGGACCGTCGGGGTCTGAACGGATAACATGCCTTAATCCTGGAGGAGCACTCGAGGGAGGAAATACCTAAAAACACTTGGGTGTTTCTAAGTGGCCTTCCCTCTAGATTTCAGTCACCGTCTCCACAGCGTCAACAAGACCCTCTCCCACCCAACACCAGCAGTAGCGCAGTGCTCTTGCCTAGCAACCTTGTGTCAGCTTTATTCTGGACTGAACCCCCACCCCACCCCCAGAAGGCATGCTAAACACTGTTCACAAAACTTAGCTGCAAATACTCTCCCCAAGTCACTGCAGCCCATTGGTGTGTGTCTGGTCTTGGCATGTGTGCAGGTGCACTGGTGTGTGAGCACGGGAGCGCGTAGAGACCAAGGTCATGGCAGGAACCTTTGCTTTCTGCCTTATTCATCCTGGATCTCTCAATCAATCCCAGAGCTCACCAATGTGACTCGCTCACAGTCAGCTCTGGACCCCTGTCTCCACCATGGACTCTAGCATTACAGGCAGGCCACCTCTGCGACTCGGCAACATGGGTTCTGGAGATACAAGGCTCCATCCTTAATCTCGCCGAGAAAGGCAAGGATTTAACCATTGAGCTATCTCCCAGTCCCACTTTACATTTGAAGAAACTCGTGCTTGATTGAGGGTCATGTGGCTAGGGTCTGGGGGTCTACTTTTTCTTGTTTAAGTTATTTCTTCCTTTGCATTTAAATAGAAACCCAGTTATATTTTTATGTATCTTTATGTGAATTATATGCATTGAATTCTTCATAGTCTTTCTTGCTATCTGCTGGGTTGCTGAAATTCTTCTCTACTATTATCCTTGTTTGTTGCAGATATTTGTTCGTTTTCATTGGTATGAGAGATGGCAACATCCATTCCGAACACACTTCATCCTAAAACAGCTAGTTCTACCACACCTCTACCACATCACTAGCCAATTACAATAGTTTAATGACATTTATAACTATTTGTTTTGTTTTGTTTTTGTTTTTTAAGATTTATTTTTAACTGTGGGAGTGGCGCAGTGCCCATGGAGGCCAGAAGAGGTCGCCAGCTTCCCCCGGGGAGTTGGAATCACAGGCAGTTTGTACTCCATTCATTGAGGATGCTGGAATCTGAACCCAGCTCGGGCATCATCCTTCAGATGGTACCCACTGGCATCAGGAAGCTTGAAAAGGGGAGAGTGGAGAAGCAGACGCACATGCAACAGAGAACTACGCTCTGGCAATCCCTGGGGCCCCGGAGAGAAACTGTCCCACAGTAAAGAGTCAAACCCCGGAGACCAGGGACAGCGCCCGAAAGGCCCCAGAGAACAGGAGTCTCAAGGGTCTTTCACATCTCTCCTATTACCATCCCGACTTCTTCTGTCTCTTTTGTTTTTATTCCTTCTTCTTTAAGGAGCGTTCGTTCTTCTGTGTAGTCTACCTACGTGTCTCTATAACTGAGGCCAAATCTTTCTACAAAATAAACAAGTTTCAGAATGTAGGTGATTCCTAGACTTTCAGCATCTTCCAAGCTCACCCTTTCCTATCTTCATAAAGAGGCAGCTTGGAGAGTGGGAAAGGACCTGGTTCTAGAACGTTCTGCCACAGGAAGAGCCAGTAAGTGACCCCAGCTCTTTGTACCCTTTGAGGATCTCAGCTGCTTGTCTCCAACCCCTGGCCAAGAGGAACCTGCTTCTCCTTGGAGCTCTCAAAAGTCTGATTCATAATGTCGGACTTATTTCTCTTTTTTAACACTGTTTCAGAGGCAGGGGCTGGCAGGCTCTGGCACATGTGGAGTTCATGGGACAGCTTTCTCTTTCTACTGTGTGTCCCAGTAATCACAGTCAGATCATCAAGCATGGCAGCAGGCGTCTCTACCCACTGACCAAGCTTACCTGCCCTTGACCTTTACCTTGAGCCCTTACCTGAGCTTTACCTGCACGATTCTCACCGTGTAGTCCCAGCAGGAGAATGTCGGAAGGCTGACTGTGTCTCGGGTTCCTCTCTAAGCACACTGACACACTTACACACAGGCAGAAAACACATGACAACTGGCCAGGTCCTCTCTGCCTCTGCCAACAGCAAAATGTGCTGTCAGGACAAAATGGTCTTTGGGTACAGAATGCCTTGCATAGCTGGTGTAGAAATGTTAGGATGGCCCAAGCTTTCAGTCAGGACACACTGGAGGTGTTGATAACGGTACAGCATCTTTGTCTCTCCTGTGCTGCTCTCTGTAAGCAAGGATCCTGCCAGCTTGGCGACAGGCCACACCACACCACGGCTTACACAGGGGAGGGAGTTTAAAGTGCAGACTCATTTGGGGCTCTAACCAAGGTCATACCCTTGGTCTACAATAGACCATAAGGCTAGTGTCCTATTTACAACAGCTGTCTTTGGCCATTACAGGTGCTACATTGAGACAGATTTGCAAAAACATGGTTGACTTAGCTTGTGATGTGGTTCATCACAAAATGCCCGGACTTAAACAGACCCTCAGAGACAGACAGATGATGGCTCAAGAATTAAGAGCACTACTCTTCCAAAGGTCCTGAGTTGGGATGACGACTCTAACTCCAACACCAGGGAGATGCCCCTGATGCCCCTGGCCTCACAAATTCGCATATACTATACAGAGAGAGACGGAGACAGAGACACAGAGTGACACAGACACAGAGAGAGGCACAGAGAGAAAGGCAGACAAACAGAATTTTAAAACAAAATAAAATTTTAAAAAAGAAACCTTCTAATTAAACTTCTTTTGTTTTTGTTTGTTTGGAGACAGAGCCTAGCGTAGTCTAAGTTGACTTTGGGTCCCAACCATCTGCCTCTACTTCCCCAAGTGCTGGACTTGCAGGTCTGTGCCTGCTTCATCCTTCTGATCAACCCCCCCCCTCTCACACAGCAGCCACCCACGGTGCCTCCTCACACAGCAGCCGCCCACGGTGCCGCCTCACACGGCAGCCACCCACGGTGCCACCTCACATCTACCACACTCTGAATCTGATACTGTTTATCCTTTCAAAGAGTTCTCAGGAAGGGCCAGCAGGCTGGGGTCGCCCAGAGCTGCCCCTGCTACCTCCACGTTTCACGGGAGCCCTAGGAATGCCAAGCTTCCGTAGGACGACACCAAGGAAAACGACAGAGATAAAAGTGGAGGTGAGCGTGGTGGTGCAAGCCTTTAATCCCAGCACTCGGGTGGCAGAGACAGTCAGATTTCTGAGTTTAAGGCCAGCCTGGTCTACAGAGTGAGTTCCAGGACAGCCAGGGCTATACAGAGAAACCCTGTCTCAAAAAACAACAACAAAAAAAGTGGAGGTGAAATTAGACCCATATCCTTCCTTCCATCTTTGTCTTCATGACTGGCCAAGACACGATGTTGGTCCAGGCTTAGCTAGATTTCAAAGGAAGTCAAATCCCCTGGAGACTACTGAACCAAGAGCATGCAGCATCTTTGTAGCATCATTCTAATGAGGATTCAAGCCACACTATGCCTGGCCTGGGTAGACCAGTTATTCTTCTTATTGTAGGTGGGGAACATCACTCCATCCCCAGTCCTCTGGACAGGTTGTTGTTGACCGAGCTGACTGAAGATGGGCATTAGAGCCCAGGGTGGAGTTGGGTAGGGTGGAGAGACAATCTGTATTGGCAATCCTGGAGGTTTCTCCACTCAGAATGTGATTTATAAAGCCAAGGGTCTCAGAAACCAGTCATGGTGGTGCTTATATATATAACCCCCGGGGCTCAGAGTTAAAGGCTGTGAATTCATGATCAATCTGGGCTACATAGAGAGAACCTGGCTCAGAATAAGAGCCTATGTGTTACATCCTGGGATATATAGTTACCTGCAAAAGGACCAGAGTCTTTGTCATCCTTGTGGATATTGAAGGCCTCTTCTGTGGAGAACGTGGAGGATCTGGGATGATGCATGAGAGTTAGAAATCTCAGGTCCTGATGGGAAGGCTCCACCAGATGCCCAGCCAGACTTTCCTTCCTGTATGAGTGCCTGCCAGGAATGTCCCTTCTCTTAAATATGCACATAACTCAATCTATCTCCTGCTGCACATGGTACCCTGAGGCAGACACTCCTTGTCCTCAGTGTGAAGATGCAATTGTGGCAAGAGGGAGAACAGGACAGCCATGCAGTTCCTGAGAACATAAGGCTGCCAGAACAAACACTGTCTACGGACTTACGCTGCATCCCTGGGACACAGAGATACAAACATACAGGGGGATGCAGGCACACACGGGGATGCGGGCACACACAGGGATGCGGGCACACACAGGGATGTGGGCACACACAGGGATGTGGGCACACACAGGGATGCGGGCACACACAGGGATGCGGGCATACACGGGGATGGGGGCACACACGGGGATGGGGGCACACACAGGGATACGGGCACACACAGGGATGGGGGCACGCACAGGGATGCGGGCATACACAGGGATACGGGCATATACAGGGATGCGGGCACACACAGGGATGCAGGCACACACAGGGATGCAGGCACACACGGGGATGGGGGCACACACGGGGATGGGGGCACACACAGGGATGGGGGCACACACAGGGATGGGGGCACACACAGGGATGCGGGCACACACAGGGATGCGGGCACACACAGGGATGCGGGCACACACAGGGATGCGGGCATACACGGGGATGGGGGCACACACGGGGATGGGGGCACACACGGGGATACGGGCACACACAGGGATGGGGGCACACACAGGGATGTGGGCACACACAGGGATGGGGGCACACACAGGGATGGGGGCACACACAGAGATGGGGGCACACACAGGGATGCGGGCACACACAGGGATGCGGGCACACACAGGGATGCGGGCATACACAGGGATGTGGGCACACACAGAGATGTGGGCACACACAGGGATGGGGGCACACAGGGGAAGGCTGGAGACAAGGCTGATGTGACCCAGTGCTGCTGTAGAATATGGTCATGAAAGGAAAACAACAATGGTAAAAATTAATCGGTTTATTTCCTTGATTTGTGAAAGTTACAACACATGACAGTCACTATTAGACAAACAAACTTACTAACGTCTCATTAGGAAACTCATCCATGGTTGTTTATAATGCTGTCACTTCAACCAGGCTGTATGTATCGTCAGACCTACAATACATTGAGACTAACTTTAGGGAAATCACCTGCCATACAGAGGTTGGGTCCCTAGAACCCATGTAAAGGCTGGGAACAGCAGTATGTATCTGCGCAGTGGGCTGCAGGCATTTAATATGCTCTCTTCTTGTGGTTGCCTGACAGAAATCTAGAGGGAAATCCAAAGACGGGGACTCAATTACATTCTTCAGCTACTTGTGCTTGTTTGAAAATAATGGGTTTGCCTCTTATTCTTAGAGTGCCTTCTCCTTTGGGATATGTTAAGCTGTTCCAAGACCATTTACACCTAACATCAGTAAGAAAACTTTAAGTCAATTCTTCTTTTTTTCTAAAATATATTTATTTTTATTTGATGTGTTCTACCTGTGTGCCCACATGCATGCAGTACCCACAGAGGCCAGAAGATGGCATCAGATCCCTGGGACTGAAGTTACAGAATGAACCATCTCATGGCTGGCTGCTGGAAATCAAACGCAGGTCCTGGGTGAGCATCCAGTGCTCTTAACCACAGCCCCAGGACACTTCTTTATGTTGGTTTGTAGTTTATGAATTTGTGTAGGGTACATTGACTAGATGCCCTTGATTTTGAGGCTGGATTAATGAAACACTTATATTTGTCATGATACATAGTAACATTTAAAGGATGTGTAAATTCTGAAGTATGCATTTGCAACTGAGAGTTGTTAGCATGTGACGGTCACCATCTTTAATCAGTCTTGTTTGATCCACAATATGCTAAAAAAAAAAAAAAAAAAAAAGTCGGAAGTCTTTCAAAGGGCTGAGGATTCCTAGAAAATTCGGTGAGTATGGGTAGAAATGATTCTAATGGGGTCTCTAGTCCATTTGTACTGAAATGGCTACATTGTGAATTGATTTAAAAAACAAACAGAAGAAAACTAACACTGAACTGTTGTGCTGCAGCACCATGTGCAGAGAGTCACACAGAACCATGGGTAAGTATTTATTAAAAGTAGCAAAGCCCATCACTGCTATCCACCCCTCTGAAGAGGAGAAAGCCCTGCTCAGTTCTAGAAAACCTAACATTCCACAGGTAAGACACTGTCCTATGCCATGTGTCCTGTGCCGCGTGACTCGGTTTCCTCAAGGAGGAGCTGTCAGGTGGCTCAGGGGTGAAGGCACTTTCTCTTAAACCTCTCAAACCTCACCACTGAGTTCAATACGGAGACTCACAAAGGAGAAAGCTAACTATAAAAGCTGTCCTCTGGCCTCCACTCACAAGCCACAATGTGTGCGTGTACTCCCAGACAGATATTAATTTAAAATAAAATCATAGCCAGAATGGTGTCAAGGGTCATATTAAATTAAATGACAGGATAAGTGTGTACATAGAGAAGATTAAAGTGTCACATTCCATGCAGCTGGGGAGATGGATCGATACTTAAGGTGTTTGCTGCACACCTACATAATAATCTGGACAGGTCCTAGCACACCTGGAAGCCCAGCACTGGGGATTGGAGAGAAGCAGACTCCGGAACTCAGTGGCCAGTCAATATGGAAAAATGGTCCCCTCCATGTACACTGAGACACCCTGCCCCAAAATCTAAGATAGGTCTGGCAAGACAGTTCCATGGATAAAGGTGCTAGTCACCAAGACTGATGGCTTCAGCTCCATCCCTGGGACCCACAGAGGGGAAGGAAAGAAACCAACCAGCACTCACAATTGTCCTCCAACTGCCAAGTGCACAGGAGTTACAGGAAGGGTAAATGCTTCGGACCAGTACAGCAAAGATGCTCACATGGCCCGCTGTCTCTTTACCAAACCAGAAAATATTTGAAGGATGTCAATACAGGATACCAATGATCAACTGTCCTCTCATAAGGAGCCTTCTTATGTTGGGGACCCCGAGTGAACTACAAATGCATCCTGGAGAGAGACGAGAGGTCAAAGACTGAAGCATTTAACATGAAATGTGAGTCAGGATGATGGAGATTCTAAAAGAGAATAAACGTTTGCTGACAATTCTCTTACGTTAAGCCTCCACTCCTCACATCACCACACACATCTTCACAGTTAACAACAGGAAGTTCAAAGAGAAGGAAAATCAGTTTGCCAGCCTCCCCTGACTGGATCACACCAGTTCTAAGCCACTCCTTCCCAGAGAGAGCCCCGAAGACAAAATCCTCCAAAGCTGTCACCCTCCCAAGGGGCTCTCAGCAGACATTTGCCTTTAACATTTTATTCTTTGCTTTCCCTGAGATAGCCTGACTTAGAATTACTAATTCCAAATGACTGTTTCTGAAATTACAAGAGTTAGCCCGATGGTCGCCAGTACAACTGATGTCCCGAGAGCCCTTTGTGTGAAATGGTCTCAAGCAACCGGGGCTGCATGTCCAAACTTTGCTGGCCTGAAGTTGTGTGCAGAGAAGCCAGAACCCAATGTATTCTGTGGTCTTTGGGTTGGACATGGCAGCTACAACTGAGAACTTCCTATTGGCCTGGTATTTCCATTTGTGGAGAAATCTGGTTAGAAACACTTAGGAGTCTCCCCACTTGTCAACAGTCCCCAACCTCAGAAACACAGCTTCAGAGAAACCAGAATTTGACAAGCAATCAACTGTGAAAATCAGGTGAGCAAGGTTTACTCAGTCATGAGGCAAATCTATGAGAAGAAATGTCAGTAAGAAGTGATGCTTCCTGTAGTGATGAGCTCTGTCTTAAAAGTGTCTCTCAAAAAGCAAGCTTTTCTTCCCTCTTCCACTGTGTATGTGTAAGTGTGTATATGTGAGTGTGTAAAGTATGTATACATGTGTGCACGTGTGTATACATTGTGAGTGTGTGCATGTGTGTGAGGTGTATATGTGTACATGTGTGTGAGGTGTGCGTACATGTGTGTGATGTATGTGTGCATGTGTTTGTATGTTTGTAAGGTGTATGTGTGTGTGTGTGTATGTGTGTGTGTGTGTGTGTGTGTGTGTGTGTGAGGTGTTTGTGTGTTCAGGCTTGAAGTCAAGCTCTGGAATTGTTCCTCAGCATGCCATCCACCTTGTTTGCCTGTTTTGCTTGTTTGATTGTTACTTGTTTTTTAAGTGAGCTCTCTCTGGCCTAGAATGCACCAAGGAGGCTAGCTGGCCTGTGAGCCTCAGGGACATGCCTGCCTCTGCCTCCCAGAGCTGGGATTACAAACATACAACACTGCTCTTAGATTGTGTACTTGAGTTCTGTGCTCTAACAGACGGCTGGCTGAGCTCTCTCTCCAGCCCTGTTGAGTGACGTTTTCCTGGAAAGAAATGAACAAATGCCTATTTACTCTAGATAGCCATGAGGAGGGTTGAATGAGAATGGCTCCCATGGGCTCATTCATATATTTGGATACTTAGTCCCCAGTTGGTGAAGTAAGCAGGCTTTTATTTCTCACAGTCCCAGAGGGGTCTAAAAAGCTTGCTGCTGGCCTCCTGCAAAGGTCTTTTTGCTTTGCCATACAGAGTGGAGAGCATCTTTCAGCACACTTATTCCTCTGTTCTCACAGCACAAACTCTGAAAGGATAGGTGTGACCTTGTTGGAGGAGGTGTGTCACAAGGGGTGGCCTTTTGAGATTTTAAAAGAATAGCACCCTTCCCAGTTAGCTCTCTCTGCTTCATGCCTGTGTCTCAAGACATAAGCAATCAGCTCCCGCTCCAGCACCATACCAGCCTGACTTTTGCATGTTCCTGCGGAGTCAGTGATGGACTCACCCTCTAAGAAACATAAGCCTTAAACTCTTCCTTCTATAAGTTGCCTTGGTCTCGGTGCTTTATCACAGCAATAGAACAGGAGCAAGGATGTGAGGACTCACAGGAGCATGCACGACTCACAGAGAGCTGCATCTTGGAACTCCCACACCAGCATGGGTGATGATTCTGGAGAGCCGGAACCCCGGAACCCCGGAACCCCGGAACGAGTTCGTTGCCTGACTTGAAGGCAGCTAAATAGACTGGAAAACCTGAGCTGAAGAGCCGTTCTCTCCAGCAGGTGTTTTCTGCTGCTCTAATTTTGTGAGCCGTGCGCTAGAGAATTTTCTTTCACCTTCCTTGAACTTGGGAAGCTTCTTGATTCTCAAAGGGCCCCATCATTCTCCCGGGAGCAGCTCTCTAGTTCCTAGGAAATCGCTCCACAACCCTGTTCTTTATAAAATATCCAATCTCAGGTATTTTGTTACAGACACAAAAGGCTGACAGGTGAAGGGCGCCTACCTCAGAGCTGGTACTCAAGGGTAACGAGAGGACCAGACCAGCGCCGATGCTCAGGTCACGTGGTCCCATTCACTCATCCCACTGTGCGCATGCACTCTCAACCCCTTCAGTGCTGACTGCAGCAATTCTTCCTCTGCTTCCGGTAATTGCTCACGATTCTAAATTTTTTGCTGTGGCCAAGTGGTTCTTGGCAACTGTGTTTCTGCATCCCTAGCAGCTCGCACTCGCAGAAACTAGGGACACAGCAAAGTCTACTTCTTCTCATTCCCCACAGCACTCTGGAAGAGGCGACCATGACTACTGAGATCAGCGAGGCCAGGAGGAGTCCTGGGCTCTCTCCTCTGTCTCTCAGGATGGAGCTTGGAGGCTGGCATTTAGCTCAGCTCGCCTGCAAGTGCCCTTTGCCAAAGCTCCTTTCAGAAGGGTGAGCTTCCCACAGCGCAACTGAACAAGCCACTCCATTGACTGTGGAGCCAAAGTCAGCCAACTCACCTGGGTTTTCCCTGAGCTGCGCCTCCCTTCCTTAACACCTCGGTACCTTGGGAAAAGCCACAGCCCCCTGCTCTAGTTATTTCTCCCATCGCGATGACTACATACCCAGCTACAGGGACTCAAGGAAGAGTTCATGGCTTGAGGGTGCAGGGAGGGGCGGGGGGAGACACAGCATCAGGAGCACGAGCCAACTGCTCACATTCCTGCAGGCAGGGAGCAGAGAGATGATGCTGGCCCCCAGCTTGCTTCCTCCTTTATATTCAGGCCAAGACCTCCACCCATGGGACGGGGCCACATACATGCAGGCTTAGCCAAAAAAGTCATTAAAACTGTCTTGTTCCTCTGATAGATACGACGACGACATTTTGAAAGTCATGTCTGTTCCCCAGCTTCCCAGGGGCCTGAGGAAACAAGATCACAGCTTTGACCACACACGTTCAGGAGTAGCCTGGAGACTAAGACAAAGGTGCAGACATAAGGGCTGCCACAAAGCCCAGACTAGTCTGGGTTATGGAGTCAGAGCCTGCTCGGTAGAGTGCTTGACACTCAAGATTGAGGGCCTGAGTTCAGTTCCGAGCACCCACATAAAAAGCTAAGTGTGGTGGGGTGTGCTTATAATCCCAACTCTGGACTGTGGAGGCAGGAACATCCCTGGGATGGATTCTCTGGCCAGTCAGTCTAGTCAAATAGACAAGCTTCAAGTTCCTGTGAGAAACTCTGTCTCAAGAAACACAGGGGATGATGACTAAAGAGCAATACCTGAGGTTGACCCCTGGCCTCCTAAGGAACAATGCCCGAGGCTAGCCCATGGCCTCCTAAGGAACAATGCCTGAGGCTAGCCCATGGCCTCCACCCGAGCATATATGCTCACCTGGACTTGCATTTGCACACACAGACATACAAGAATTGATGGATATTTCCCACCCGTGTAGATTTCCAATACAAATTATTCATCCGAGGACAATGAGCCCAACCCTAGCAACACGAAGGCACTATAGAGACTGAAGGCCTAACTCCATGGGTAGAACATGTAAGTGTCATGTATGAATCCCACAACACTACACAAAACAGGGTGTGGTGGCACAGGACTCGGTAGGTAGAGGCAGGAGGAGCAGAGTTCAAGGTTATCCTCAATTATAAGTTTGAGGGTAGCCTGAGCTACGCAAGATGCTGTCTCAAAAAAAGGAAAAGACACTTGAAAATTTTATGTTACTGTGTTCTTTTTTTGTTCTTCTAATGTGGAAAGTTAGATAAATTTATATATAAATATATAAATATATATATATATATATATATATATATATATATATATATATAATGAATTCATGCAGAAATAGTCATCATCCCTAGGAAATTAAAAGTAGATCTCTCCCTCTCCCTCTCTCTCTCTCTCTCTCTCTCCCTCTCCCCCCCCCTCTTTCATAGAAAAGAGGGAGAGCCTTTTGTTTCACTTTTCTTTGTTTTGTTTGTGGTTTTGTGGTGCTGGGGGTTGAACCTATGGCCCCTTGTGTGCTGGGACAAGTGTGTTACCCCTGAGCTGTATTCCCAGCCCTTTTGTTTGTTTGTTTGTTTGTTTGTTTTAAGACAAGGTTCATGTAGCCCAGGCTTGCTTTGAACTCTCTGTGTGGCCAAGGGTAGCCTTGAACTCTGGATTTTCCTGCCTTCGCTTCCCGAGTGCTAAGATCACAGGCCAGGGCCACCAACCTGCAAGTGGGGGATTCGTGCCCTTGGGAGGAAGCTCTGAGCTGAATCCTTTGTAAGAGCCGTGCTCAGCCCACACAAACAAGCATGAAAACAGCAGGTGAAATCAAGCCACGCCTCAAAATCAGCCCGAGTGGGCTGTGCTTCCACGAAGGAGAGTCACATCTGCCGATCTCTTCCATGTCGGAGGGCCGGGAGCTACCTAATTCCCTGAGAGAGAGCTCGAGGAGTCGCACCTGGCTGAGTACTGCTACTGAAGAATCAGACTTCATCTGACCATAGCCGTGCGACAGAGTGTGCCCAACCACAAGTTTGCCTCTGTGTGAAATGAAGACAGGAACCACACGTCATTCTTGCTTTCTTCTCCATCTCAGTGAAAAAGGAGAGAAGGGGACATATAAAAATCTCTAATTTGCTTGACAAAGGGGTCTGCTGTCATCCGAACAAAACTCTAGAAGCCCAAGGAGAACCACTATTTCAGACTCAAAACAGAAAGAACGACTGCCCCAAGTTATCCTCAGACTCCTACACCTCCACACAGGAACTGCTACCTCCAAGTGCATACATACATACAGGCATGCATGCATACATACCTGCATATATACATATAGACATCCATGCATACCTGCATACATATAGACATGTATGCATACATAGCTGCATATATACACATAGACATGTATGCATGTATACATATTTACATGCATGCATATCTGCATATATACATATTAACATGCATGCATACCTGCATAGAGAGAGAGAGACATGGATGCATACATATTTGCATATATACAGATAGACATGTGCTCACACATACCTGCATACATACATATAGACATACATACATACATGTATATGTGCATACATGCCTGCATATATACATACATATCTGCATATATACATATAGACATGCATGCATACATACCTGTATACATACATGTATGCATGGAATATTTTTTATAGGAAAAAAATAAAAGTAGTGGAGACAGAGAGGTTTGTTCTTCCTAAAATGGCCACTCCTGGGGGAGGCCAGGAAGCTGTAGTCCTTCCTGTCCCGTCTACTCTCCAGGCAGGAAGTCTCGCTCTTTCTGCAAGGCTTGCATAACTCTCTTGGCATAGCCTCTTCTTCAGATCTTCATGTGTATCAAGACCTCCTGGAGTCAGAGCCAAGCTCACAAAAGAGCTCAAAGCTATATTTGCCTGCAAAACACCCTCAGCTGCAATCCACAGAGTCATGGGCTTCGGCAAGAAGTAGCGAAGAGCGGAGTTAGCATAGCGCCAGCCATCCACGCGTTCTGAAAGTGGATCAACCACTCTGCAGGCTTGTTCTGCTGACCTCAGGATTTCCTTTTGTCTTTCTGCCTAGCGGGTTCCAGGTTCACAAAGAAGCTGACAGGATGCTGAGAGCACAGGGTGAGGCCTCAGAAGCCGTGTCAAGTGGACTCTGGGCGGGCTACATAGAGACAGGGGCTTGGAAACATTGGGCAGCCCCTCCCCCTTGGTAATCGCACACTGTCCAATCCGAGGCCGGAGGGAACCTGCCACCGAAGGGAACATATCCAATGTAATAGTGACACCTCTTCCCTAAGGATTTTCGTGTGCTTTTATATCTGTGCTTGTGTGCTCATGAGTGAGTGCAGGCACACATGTGCCCCAATGCACAGGTGAGGTGACGATCAGAGGAGAGCCGCAGGTAACTGTCTCACCTTCCACCTTGACTGAATCCAAGTCTCATGTTGTTTGCCGCTACACACAACAGGCTGGCTGGCCTGTGAATTTCTGGGGATTCGCTGCCATCCACCTCCCATCCACGGGAGCAGAGGAATTACTGGATTGTCTTACTGTGTGGGGCTTTCCATGGGCTCCTGGGATCCAACCTAGGGTCTCACCCTTGCACACCAAGCCTTTGCCCTCTAAGCCCTACAGCATCAACGCTGGACTCGTAATGAGGAGGTGGATTTGTGGGGGTTTCGTTTGTTCTACTTGCTTGTTGGCCAGCCAGCTTCAATATTTTACAACATGCTGAGTCACTGGTATCACAAATATTTTCTTTTTTTACCATGACTGTTGTTACCAGACACCAAACAATGAGACGTCAAGGTCCAAATTAACGTTAGCATCCTGATCAGCACCCCAGCTCCTGTCGCTGTGTAGAGCTGAATCCACAGCGCAAGATCTGACCCTGCCTTGGCTTTGCCTGGCTGTGTTTCTGTCTGCGGTCACCTCAGCCTTGGTTAGCTTGTCTGTCCTGTAGATGACAGCTCCATACTCCTCTGGAATGAGAACTCTCCTGGGCTGGGGCTCTGGCATGGGCTTGCTCTTGCAAGCTATTCACGGCTGCTTTGTGTCATCAGCCCAAGAAAGCAAGCAGTAAGCATATCCAGTTCCCCTTCTGCCGGCATTTTCATCAAATCAAAGTCAAGACGAATTCTGACTCAAAAGCTGCCTCTATGACAAAGCTCTCAATTGCCTACTATTCGTGAAGAAGAGAAAAATCTAACATGAGTACGGTGGTAATTAGAAGTCAATCTTTGTCAGCCTTGACCCCACTGAAAAGTTCAGAGGGTTCACGAGAAACTGCAGCCGGTGCTGCCCTCTAGTGGCCGTTTATTCAGGTGTATTTGGAAAATGGGCTTGAAATTGAGAAAGGCTATGGAGGGTCGTGGGGAGGCGGGGATGCAGGGGGGTAGGGAGGAGCGGGCAGTGCGAAGTGGTCACAGTATTAAACCAGTTCCTAATGATTTATACCCACCGATCAGTGCGTCTGTCAGCCCTCACTAGAGAAGCTTCTTTTACAGTAGACGGCGGCGATTAACACCGAGACCCACAGAGCTTCTAGGTGAGAAGAGCAAGAGAGCGAGAGAGTGAGAGCGAGAGGAGAGGGAGAGCAAGAGAGAAGCTCAGCTGAATATGCGACATCTCTGGAACCCCTGCCCGAGAAAGGGCAGAGAGATTGTAAGAGCCACAGGCAGAGGATAACGAAAAGGAACGAGGCCCATCCGGATACAGCAGGACAGCTGCACATATGAGCTCACCCGTGGCTGTGGCAGCGTTCTCAAGCATTGCACCAAGCCCACCCAGCGGCAGTGTGGAAAGGGGATAAGCATGAATCCCACGCCTGAGGAGGAGCTACTGGCGGTTAATGGCTGCTGGGAGCGGAAGAGTCCGTTTTCTTTAAAGGTGTGGGCCCTGCTAAGTGAAAGGACCACGGTCCAGTGGGCACCCACCAGAGTATGTGGGTGTACCAACTGTACTTGGTAGACTAAAAGGGGGGCAAAACTGAGTGGAGAGGAAAGAGGGGATGGAGAAAATGGGAGAGACTGGGGAGGGACAGATATAAAGGAAGTACTTTGTATAAAATTCTCAAAGAACTAAGAGGAAGTGAGGGGGGAAAAGAGAAAGTCCTATGTTTATTATTAATTAATGAGTCATTGTGTATCTAGACAATTTTTAATCCCCCTTATCCTATGAGTTTTAGAAATTCTGAAGTCCCACTTCTGAAAATAATCTTTTCGGTGTAAGTGGAGACAAAACTTGTTTGGGGTGATGATGGATGGGCGGCAGTTTGACTGGGTCTGTTCTTACGGAGGATATTTCTGAGTAATGTGAAAATCTAAGTGTAGACTGATGTGGTGGGGTAGAGAGTTAAAGTATGTAGACATGGCATGGGCCCCATCCAGTCAGTGTATGGTCCACATAGCCCGGACAAGCTGTGACACTGGCTGCCATTGGACTTGAACCTGTTTATGTTCAAAGGCTCTCAGCCTCTGGATTGGAGCCAACTCTGTCTTAGTCAGGGTCTCTATTCCTACACAAACATCATGACCAAGAAGCAAGTTGGGGGGGGGGGCTGGTGAGATGGCTCAGCGGGTAAGAGCACCCGACTGCTCTTGCAAAGGTCCGGAGTTCAAATCCCAGCAACCACATGGTGACTCGTAACCATCCGTAACAAGAGCTGACGCCCTCTTCTGGAGTGTCTGAAGACAGCTACAGTGTACTTACATATAATAAATAAATAAATCTTAAAAAAAAAAAAAAAAAGAAGCAAGTTGGGGAGGAAAGGGTTTATTCAGCTTACACTTCCACATTGCTGTTCATCACCAAAGGAAGTCAGGACTTGAACTAAGCAGGGCAGGAAGCAGGAGCTGATGCAGAGGCCATGGAGGGATGTTCTTTACTGGCTTGCTTCCTTGGCTTGCTCAGCCTGCTCTCTTATAGAACCCAGAACTACCAGTCCAGAGATGACACCACCCACAAGGGGCCATCCCCCCTTGATCACTAATTGAGAAAGTGCCTTACAGCTGGATCTCATGGGGGCATTTCCTCAAGGGAGGCTCCTTTCTCTAGCTTGTATCAAGTTGACACGCAAAACCAGGCAGTACAGACTCCACTAGGTCTCTCTGGCCTCAGGCTCTTGGGTTTCCCCAGATGGGACTCACCATCAGCTCTCATGGTCTGGATCCTCAGTTTGCAAGTATGGATATTAGAACTTCTCTGCCTTTGGGCTCACAGTCAGTTCTTGATAAGGAAATCCCCGTACATACACGGGTTGTCTCTATTTCCTGAGAAGCTTGACAAATGCACTGGACTTCAAGGAATTTGGAGAAAAAGAACAAGAAAGTGGTATCTGGAGGCACTGACTCCAGCTAACACAGTAGGGTGGAGAAAACTGAGAAGGAAATCAAGGAAATAATAACTTCCAGAAGCCTCAAAAGAATTTGAGGAATAACCAAACAAGTGAAAGACTTGCACCATAAAAATCTTAAGAATTCAAAGAAAGAAACTGAAGAAAACATCAAAAGACGGAAAGATCTCCCGTGCTCATGGGTCGGTGGAACTGAGATCGTGAAAACGGACACCTACCAAAAGCAACATACGAATTGCATGTAACCCCTATCAAAATCCCAAAGCAACATACGAATTGCATGTAATCCCTATCAAAATTCCAAAGCAACATACGAATTGCATGTAACCCCTATCAAAATCCCAACATAATTCTCCATAGAACCTGAAAAGACAGTTTCAAGCCTCATATGGAAACACAAAACTCTCACAATAGCTAAAACAATCCTGAACAAAGAAAGAACCAGTTGAGGTAACACTATCTTCAATATCAAGTTGTACTATAGAGATATAGTAATAACCACACAGCATTGGCATAAAAACAGACATATTGATTGATGGTATTAAGTTGAAGCCCCAGACGTAATTCTACATACCTATGGACACCTACTTTTTTACAATAAAAATAATAAATAAATAAATAAATAAATAAATAAATAGCCAAAAATATACACTGGATAAAATACATCACCTTCAACAAATAGTGCTGGATCAAGGACCTCAGTGTAAGGCCAGATACCCTGAAACTGATTAAAGAGAAAGTTGGAAATGAGCTTGAACTCATTGGCACAGAAGAAGACTTTCTGAAAGGAACGTCAATAGCACAGGCACTAAGAACAACAACTAATAAATGAGACCTTATGAAGATGAACAGCTTCCATATGGCAAAGGACACCATCGTTTGGAAAAGTCAGAATGATTAATATCAGTACAACAAATGACAATGTGTATAGGTGAGGATGTAGGGTAAGGGGACACTCCAGGCTAGGGTGTAGGGTACGGGGACACGCCTTCATTGCTGGAGGAAATACACCTTGTATGACCACTATGGAAATCAGTTCCTCAGGAAACTGAGAATAGATCTCAAGATCCAGCTAGACCAGTCTTGGGCATTACCCAAAGGACCTACAGCCTACTCTGGAGACACTCGCCCAACGATGCTTATAGCTGCTCTAGTCATAATCTCCAGAAACTGGAAACCGCCTAGGTGGGCATTCACTGATGGACAGATGATGACTTTATACAATGGAATATTATTTAGGTGCTAAAAATCAAATTATGACGGAGCCAGAAAAGAAGGCATCTCAAGTGGGATAACCTAGACCCAAAGAACAAACGCTGTACATCTGCCCTTACATTTAGGTTTTCACTTTTCCAGTGGAGATCAATTGCAGATAGCTTCTTGGTTAGGGGTGGGACTCCATGTCTACTTCCCTCTCTCCGTGCTGGGGCCCATCTGTCTGGAACCTGTGCGGGTCTTAGGCACGCTGCCGCAGCCTCTGTAAGCTTATCTCAGCCCTGTGGTGTTTGGGAGTCATTGTTTCATTGGGGTCATGGTCAACTCTGGCTCTCACAATCTTTCCACCCCCTCTCTGCATAGCTCCCCGAGCCTGGTGTGGAGGGGTTTGATGGAGACGGTCCATTTGGGACTGAGTGCTCCGAAGTCTCTCACTCTCTGCACACTGTTCAGTTGTGGGTCTCCGTGTGAATTCCCGTCTACTTTAAGAAGCTTTTTGGATGTGGGTTGGGCTTTCCGATCTATGAGCACGGCAGTACGTAAGGAAGAGTCAATGTTCCTTTAGCAGACTAATAGCAGGTCACGGGCCTACGGGAAAACCTCCTCTCGGGTTCTCGGGCACTTCACTTCAGCAATGTCAGGAATGGGTTCCTTCTCATGGAGTGGGCCTTAAAGCCAATCAAAAAAGTGGTTGGCTACTCCCGTAATGTTTGTGTCACCACTGAGCCAGTCTATCCTACAGGCTGGTCTCAGCCGAGGGATCAGGATGACCACGTGTCCCCTTTGGTAGTCTGCAGCATATCTTCCGGCACCATGACTCCTAGCTACTTGGTGGGGATGAAGCGCCCACCACTGGGCCCCAGCTCAACTTCTCTGTGTTCAATGACACAAACGAGTGGTATCTTCAGCTACGGAGCCTTACCGTCTGGTTGTGCAAGGCAGCCTTGGCCATAGCGCGTGATGTTTGGGGGTCTCTGTTGGGCCCTTCGGCTAATAACTCAACAAAACGTCCTCTTGGGTCAAGGTTATCTCACTCAGGGTGCTTTCTCTTCGGGTTCCATCACAATTTTGTTTTTCTTAACAGCTGAATAATATTCCATTCTGTAAATGTACCATCTTTTCATTTTCCACCCACCGGCTTTGTCCATGAGTGTCGCTGGCTTCTCTGTCTCACTCCAGAACAAGCCCCTTGCCCAGGAGGAGTTGGCCAGCACAGAGCGAACTCGGTGGTGTCTTTGGCTTGTCGGTTTTTTATTTCATTTTGTGAATTGTTTTTAAGAAAGAGAGACAAAGTTGGGTGGATGGGAAGGTGGGAAGATCGGTAAGGAGTGGCTGGAGAGGGAGACATGATCAAAATATATTGTATAAAAAGGTAAAGGTTGGGAAAGACTAAAATAAGCGAACAGGGCAGAGACTCATTCCTCCTAAACTGTAAATGTCGAGAAGCTCCAGCAGGGGGCAGCCTCTCCTCCCATCATCCCCTTCAACGCTTGATAAATGCTGGGGATTCTGCCTGCTTATGGCTGAGCTGGTCTCTTCAGGACTATCCTGCACTCCACTGCCTGGAGGCCATCTTTCTGCTCATGCCCCGGCCCACCCCAGCAGTTTCCGGCCTTACCTTAATTGCTCTGGCAGAGGTCATCATATCATCAGGCAGGGTTTGTTGTGTTTTATTTTGTTTGGAAGCCTGGATCCCTATCTGTCTTTTGTTTCCCTAAAAGTGGTGTTTAATAGATTCCCTCGTGCATTTATTTCTTGTGACACACAGAGTGAGAAAAGATGTTTTTCGTCTCAGGAAAACATTTGTATCTTATAATTTTAGATGTGTTCTTTCCCAGAAATCCCTGGGTTGACACTCAATTACAAGGTTCTCATGAAAGAGATGGCTTTATCTCTGAAAGATATTAAAAACAATACACATCTGCCACCCACATCACTTCCCACGTCAGAAAATGGCTGGGCGTTGTTCTTTGCTTTAAACTAGAATTCCATAACCCTCAGTTCCCTGGGCCTTGCTTCCCTCACTCATGGAGATTGTTCAGTATCAGCAACGTTTTCATTTGCTTCTTCAGACACCAAGTATTTTTCTATCGGAGTGATTGCCAGTAATCTCGCCAGTTTTATTCATGAACTTGCAGGCAAAAATCTTTATTCAAGTCTGAAGACAGCACAGACTGCATACATTCATTGGTGATGGATAACATTTAAAAGTAAGTCAGAGGGACTGCATTTAATTTTTAATTATCTGATATGCTTACACATGCCCTGCGATTCTTTTGTCCTGGCTCCAGGAAAGGCCACGCAGGCTGGAGTTCCAGCAAGCATGCATGTTAACATCCCCCAGATACAGGTATCTGCAAGGTGCCTAGAGGCAACAAGGATGTCACTTCTCCCAAAGGAACACTCACATGACAGTAAAGACTATCCAGGGGGAATCTTACGGCCTGTATGTTGTTGGCAAATGTCGCTCAAATGTGTGTCCTTTCCTAAAGGTGAAGCAGTCCAGTGTTCTTCTACATGTGTTGAAGAGACAGCAGCCAATTTGACGTTCCATTGCATTGCGACTTCTCCACCGTCTGCCTTCCTTCTCTCCCTATACCTTCCATGGAGGACTTCAAGAACTGGGACTGGAACCATGGCTCAGTGGTGAAGAGCACTGGCTGCCCTTCCAGGGGACGAGGGTTTGATTCCCAGCACCCACATGGTGGCTCACAGACATCTGTAACCCCAGCTGCCGGCCATCTAATGCCCTCCTCTGACCTCCATGGGCACTGCACACGTGTGAAGCATAGGCATACCTTCGGGGCAAGCTCTCATATGCATAAAATAAAATAATCTTTAAAAAAATGTTAAGGAAGGGCATCATAGCTAAGACAGTATCATGGTGGACCACAGTAAACCTTGGACTTATGTCAGTGGGAGGAAAATGACATCAGTATGGTCTGTCATGATTGGTTTTTGTAGCTAGGCTGAACATGGAAAATATTCAATTAATTCTATGGAAATGTTCTTGGGTTTAATTAAGCACCAAATGATGTCCTATGGGGAGAGAGAGTAGTTGGTGACTGTACATAAAGTACCTTTAAGAGCAAATGAGCAAGTGTTCTCCATTCCACCATTCTGCTGTTCTCGGAGCCCTCCTGCCCTAACGCTTCTTTTAGGTACTCGTGTCCTATGTCATTGTTCCTGCAGTTCCAAGAGAGACACCCTCAGCCACAGGACGCCCCATCCTCCACACCAGATGTCTGCTTGAGACCACATCCTGAATTCCCATTGCCTGCTTTAGGAATCCAGAGTCGCATGAACCCAAGACAGTTTGTGCTTCCTGGAAGTAAGTACTCAGTTCCTCTGTGTAGGAGCCGAGGCTGGGGTCTTAGGTACGATGGGCATCTATCCCAGACTATACAAGGAAATCCTAATACCATTGATAAAACTCACCCTGGCTCCTGGGGCGGGGAACCCAGGAAGGGCTTGACCAACCATGGAAAGAGACAAGAAACCGCTCACAGAGTATCTCCAGGATGACTGGAGAACCCAGTTCCCTCCGATCCGCCCGCATGTTCTTTTCCAGCAAATAAGTCATGCCACACAGGCATCTCTGGGACCAAGCTAAGGTCCCAGGATGCCCCCTTCTGGCCATGCTAGGCTTGTTGCTCTATCAGAACAATAAGATTCTGCATTTGTAAACAGTCAACTATTAAAAATAAATCTTTAGTATAGACCTCGCCTAGTCAGGTTCATGGCTATGCAGGCTTCGCAGTAAGCAGTTTAGGGGTGTGAGCGCTTTCTGGGAAGCCCTGCTTTAAGGGGGAGAGCACTTTCTGGGCAGCCCTGCTGAGTTGTCAGTTTTCACATCACGGACTTCCCACTCTGGCGCCCTAACCAGCCTTGCAGCATCAGCATCTGGGATCAAAGGTTGATTCTGACTCCGGAATATCCCGGAGATATGGCAATTGTCCCACATGGGCAGCCCTGGTCCCACTTGTTAGAGAATCATTTTAGAATCCAGAGGCACAAGCATCTTTAGTTCATGTTCCAAATAGATTTGTGCAAAACTACACAGTGATGAAAGGTATTATAGGGACAGAGTAGATAAAACCTCTAAAAACCACTTCCAAGGTGACGCTGAGTGGGAAGTGTGGGACTGTCATCCCAGCACTCAGGTGGATGAGACAGGAAGATCATGAGTTCAAAGCCAGCCTAGACTGTTTATCGGGATCCTGGTTCACAGATTCCTCTGGGCATTCCCTCTTCATCTCCGTTTTAGTCCCTTGGCCTCGACTTTAGTAAAGAAGTTTATTAATCTAATTTTTTTCAGCTTCAGAGCTTTTATCTCATTTTCTCAATTGTTGAGGACCACAAAAACCTCAGGTCTACATCTCAGAGCTGACCACTGCCCCACCCCACCCACAGCTCATGACACTTCCACGCTCAGTCATTCCTAACCTTGCTCCACAGCATCCAGGTTCTACAAGTCTTAGGTCCCTGTCACTTCAACACCAATTTCTGAAAGGAAAGAAGGCCCAGTTTCTTAGGGAATCCCCCAAAAGCTGAGAGCTCAGGGCTGGAGAGATGGATGGTTCCCTGGGCTAAGTTCTTGCTGCCAAGTCAAATGACCTGGGTTCCATGCCCAGCACTCACAGGGGAGAAGGAATCATCTCGTGCAAGTTGTTCTCTGCTGCATGCATGTGCATCATGTGTGTGCACACACACACATACTAACACAAACACACTAACACACAAACACAATACTCAGACACACTAACACAAACACACTAACACACACAAACACATTAACATACACACTCACAAACACACACATAAACACAATAACATTCACACACAAACACACACAGACCATCACACTCACACTCACATACAAACACAGTAAACAAATAAATAAATGTATTTAATGACTTTAAGGCTAAGCACTAGAGCCTGGGGCAGGGCGATCAGATAGCGTCTTGACTCCTGAGAAAGATAACGAAAAGGAGCTGGGCATGGTGGCGCACGCCCTTAATCCCAGCACTCGGGAGGCAGAGGCAGGCGGATTTCTGAGTTCAAGGCCAGCCTGGTCTACAAAGTGAGTTCCAGGACAGTCAGGGCTGTACAGAGAATCCATGTCTCGAAAAACCTTGAAGCTCCATAAGCTCTATCTTATATATCCTATGTAGCTTTTCTTTGGTAGTG
>NC_034599.1:113056216-113062423 GCF_900095145.1 Mus pahari | reverse complement strand
TTTTTTTTTGGTTTTTGCAAGACAGGGTTTCTCTGTAGCCCTGGCTGTCCTGGAACTCACTCTGTAGACCAGGCTGGTCTCAAATTCAGAAATCCACCTGCCTCTGCCTCCCAAGTGCTGGGGTTAAAGATGTGTGCCACTACTGCCCAACTAGATACACATTTTTAAATTTTGTTTATTTTATGCTTATGAGTGGTTTGCCTACATATATGTATGTGCACCATGTCAGTGCCCTCGGAGCCCAAAAGGGGCATCAGATGCCAAGGATCTGGACTTATGGATGGATGTGAGCCACCATGGGGGTTCTGGGAACGAACCCAGATCCTCTGGAAGAGTAGCCAGTGCTAACCACTGAACCGTCTCTCCAGCCCATGACTTTGTATATTAAACTCTGCTTGTATAGAGGCCCACAGATAGGCAGCTATCTGCCTTGCACCAGCCTGTGGATGTGGATGAAGACAGTGAAGGGTGGGACACAAGAGAGCAATAAACTGGGCTGGAGAGATGGCTCAGCCGTTAAAGGCTAGGCTCACAACCAAAACTATAAGAGAGAGCAATAAACTATGCATGGGAGCCAATGCGGCCAGCTCTTCTCATTCATACCGTTGAGTATCGTCACAGTGGGAATATTTACATCATGGGAATTAGTAAATGATTTCTACCTGGAGATCCCAACAACTCCAGGCACATGCCTCCATTTCTCCCAAAATGTAAGATTAATTAGCACCCAGAATAATGTGAGACATTGTGGCTTTGAATTGCTACTCAAGAAATTTATGAAGAACAGCTTTTGGAGTTTTATGAAATTTCTCCAGTATTTACTGGGGAATGTTCCTGAGAGCCAATGTTAAGTGGATAAACAGTACGTAATGATTACAACGCGACTCGGTGACGAATCCCAAGGCACATTTTGCTTAGTGACCCATCATCTTCAAGCAATCTCCAGATAGGTTTGATCCATCCCCAGGTTTTATTTCTACAACAAACAAAATTTAGTAGTTTCTGGTTATTCACATTAATGAGCTAATGTCCAACGCTGTGCATGGGTTAGCACGCTCTGGGTTAATGCGCATGCTCTGTGTTTCAGGGGTGGCGTGGAGGACGGAGACAAGCGAGCACTCAGGATGAGCTTTACTTTGCCAAAATGAAAACAAGATGACAAAGCATAGAGTCTCCTTAATAGATTAGATGAGGCTAGCCTGGAACTTTGTCTCACCAGTGGGCTACTGTGTGCTCCTATGCCGTTCCATTCTTCTCAGCTCAGTTACCGTCGAGAAGGTAATGGCCCTGGGCAGCTCACTGGAACATGGTCCTCAGAAAGGTGGTCACGTATATGTTCATTTAGCACCTGAGTTTCTGCGTGTAGTTTTTGTGCAGTTAAATTCCCCTGCCTCTGCCTCGGCACTTCCACAGAGCCACAGTGTCCTCGGGAGAGGAAGCCGGCCCCCCTCGGCTGCCTTAGGACGATATTTGGCCTGCTTCTTCTTTGCTGTAGTGCAGCACTCTGAGCCATGTCTTCCTCCTGGCTGTCTTCCTCACCCCCACTTCACGCCTTGGACAATTTCCACTGACATGACCCCCATCCGTGCACTTGATCTGAACTTTGCCGGGTCTGTCTGTGAGGACGCAATGGTAGCCTTTGAGGTCTTCAAGTATCCGACTGTGCTTGGCCACCCTGGCTCCCAGCACAAGGCCATTCTGATGTTCTTATCGTCCCTACACGAGTTTTCCCCACCGTAACACTATCTGTTTTACATCCCTCCACATTCCCCAACATTCTGTTGACCTTTCCTACCTACCTGGTCCTTAAAGGAAAATTCGAGAGCTGTATTTCAATTTATTCTCTTTTCTCTCGTGTCAGGAACCATCACAAGCCGGACTCTGTAGCCCAGACCCAAAATTGATTCAAAACAAATATTTTTGGTGTTTAAAATTTATGCAACCTTGTAAACATCCCACACTGTTCACAGACTTCACATTGACCCTCTCCAAACAAATATATGCCCTGCCAGTACTGTTAGGCCGTTTCTATGTAGCTTTTAGTCTGGGTTATTTCCTCAAGCCAGGAATTATTTCTTATACTTTTATTTCTGACAGGACAATTTCTAGTGTCTTTGTGCTCTGCTGTCATTTTTAAATTCTATTGCATTATAGAAAAAGTATGAGATCTTGTGGCTTCTCCTTATTAAGCAATAACGAATACAGGGTTGTGGGATGTCAATATTTATGCACAGGATGTTATACTGGATTTACTGCCCAATACTTGATTTTTATAGTTCTCAGTTTGCTTTCTAGATTTACCTGCGTGACATGGTCTATCTGACAGATTGGCTTTTAACTGCTGTTAGGACTTTGTGAACATCCCAAAATTGATTCTCTCATTCCCTGTGGACAGGCATTTTTGGCTAGTTTCATTCCACCTCTCTTAACTACAAACCACGATCTTTTAGACAAACGTGTGCATTTCTCCTTCTCTAAAAGGGTGTGCGTTTTCTCCGGGATGGATTCCTAAAATTGCAGTCACTTGATTAGAGGTTTTAAGATACTTTGCCTTGACAGTGTCCCCAGAGTACAGCTCAGTGGTGTCATGACAAGGTATAAACTCCCACTGGTAGCTGCGAGGATTTTTCTCACGTCACTGCCAACCCTTGACAATTTCTTTTTTATATTTGCCGTTTGCACGGTTGTGCACCGTGACCTTGTTTTGCACATCCCAGTAGACACAAGAATCTTCAGACTGGAAAACCCGAATCCTGGCAGATCAAGCACAAATAATCTGTACTTAGTGACATCACAGCCAGCGTTCGGAATGTCAGTGACAGAGAGGAGAAATCTTGTTAAAATAACGGAAGGTGAAAAAGAATCTTACGGTGGAGGCTCGAGACGGTTGACGGAGATGTCTCGTTGGCAGTTATAGAGGAAGATGATGGAATGGCATCGTCCGAGTGCTGAGGGGAGAGAAAACCCATCAGAATAAATGGGGCTGTTCCACCCCGTTCTCCTGGCGGTTGTACCTCTGCGCTCCCGTTGGCCTCCTACATTCATCAGAAGCAGGTACCCCGCTTTCATGAAGAGGATGGACATGTCTGTGAAGGGAGGCACACACCCCAGCTTCACAACCTTTGGTCACACACTTGACCCTGACGATAGGGAGGTCAGAGAGGGGCAAGACCCGTGGAACGCCACACCCCTGAAACCAGTTCGACCTTGCCCCCTCCCCACGCCTTGACGACGTAGCTTGTTTTTGTCTGACTCATGTATCTAGCTTCCTGAGAAGAAGTCTATTCTAACATATAAACAAAAGAAGAGGTGCCAAAAAGGACTCAGAAAATAAGAGAAAAATCGTGCGGCTTAAGCAGTTATGGATAAGGCTGGCAAATGGTGCAGAGGATAAAGGTGCTTGCTACACCCGTCAGCCCGAGTTTGATATTGGGTCCCATGTGGCAGAAGGAGAGAACCGGCTCCCAAAAGTTGTCCTCAGACCTATACTCGCGTGCACACACAGGAATGCACAGACACACACATGCATGCACACACAAGCACACACTCACACACACATGCACATGCACACAACAAGTTCAGCTAGGTACACACTTTCAGTTTACTGACTGAAGTTGTAGGCATGCTAGAGGACAGATGTGGTGGTAGCTCGACCACTGTGAGAAATAAAAGACAGGCAGGCACCAAAGGACAGTAGACCACAGCACTGCTCCTCAGGGGACGAGCCCATCCACCAGCAACTGTCCCACCCAGGAAACAGAGAGACTCAGCTTTTCTGTGTACATTTCTACCTCAAGCACAGAAACTGCACAGACATCCACTCCCTTGTCTGCACATGTATGATCTATTGACTGAGCTGAAAGACAACACAGTCCACTGAAATCACAGAACTGCAGGGCTGGAGAGTTTCTGGAAGGTTCTTTGAGTTCTTCACTGAACAGGTGAATGACTCAAAAGCCACAAGCAGAGCTGTTGGCACGACACCACTGGTTAGTGCCCGACGTAGGGAAAAGCCTGAATCTACCACCTTCGAAGTCACATTTATTCCCCAGAGCATCCCAGCTGCCCCCAGAGAGTCTGTTAAAAGCTAGTCACCATCTACATACACTCAGCCTTTAGATTCTAAGTTCTCTCTTGCTCTACACAACATCTCTGTGGGATGGGCAAGGCAGGTATCACCCATTTGCTTCTGCCAGTCAAGAAGGGATGATTAAAAGACATGTTCAAAGTCCAGACGTTTCCATCCTGGTTTCACTTCTGCTGATGTGATAACATATCTTGATGTTAAAAATAAAAGAAACAATAAAAACCTTAGGGGAGGGGACTAGAGAGATAGCTCAGTGGTTAAGAACACTGGCTGCTCTTCCAGAGGTCCTGAGTTCAATTCCCCACAACCACATGATGGCTCACAACTGTCTGTAATGGGATCCGATGCCCTCTTCTGGTGTGTTTGAAGACAGTAACAGTGTCTTACATACATAAACTAAACAAATTAGAAAAAAACTTACATAAATAAAATAAACAAATTAGAAAAAGAAGCTTTAGAGAGAAAATGTTTATCTTAGCTCACAATTCTCACTGCAGGAGCTGGAGACAGCTAGTCACACTGTAAGCCCAGTCAGGAACAGATAGAAGTGAGTGTGTACACACTTAGCGCTCAGCCAGCTTTCTCCACTCTGATAGCTTCCAGAAACCCAAATCCAGGAATGACGCCAGCCACTTTCAGGTTGGGTCTTCCTTTATCAATTAAGAAAATCAAAGCACATTCCCACCGACATGCCCACAACCCAATCTGACCTAGACAATCTCTCACCGAGACTCCCTTGGGTCAAGCTGACAGTCGATATATTTAAATTATCATTTTATCAACCAATATGGGCACCATTGACTAGTGACACAGAAATGGGTCTATTTGGGTCTGAACTTGAGGGTCGATGCTTCTATTTTTTTTTTCTTTTCAATATCGGATGATGGTGTTTAGCATTCTGGGTTCCATGATAGATGGGCTTCTGCAAACTATGCGTGGAAAGCAGAAATTGCTTCACCCCTAAAGGGCTTTAAATCAGGGACTGACATCTTGAGAGAAAATGAATTGTCTATTTATGAATATATTTATGAATATATATTTGCACAAACATGGCTTTGGTTTTACTCACTTGCAAGGACTGCTCTGGACTAAACAAGCTAGCTCCAACCTTCCCTGCACGAGAGAGTCCCTCAGTGAGAGTCTCCCATAGTGTCCTGTTCCCCGGGGGCTGAAGCCACCAACAGCCGCCTTCCCCTCCAGAGAAAGCACGGCCAGGAGGATGAAGGGACAGGAAAGGCATCTTTCATTTTCACAGAGACCTGAGTTTGGCCAGTCAGAACTGGGGAGGGGGATGCAATGAAGTGAACGGGCAGATATATAACCTCCTTTCTGTCCCCAGAACCTACACGGGAGAAGGAGACTGACTCCCTCAAGCTATCCTCTGACCTCCCCAAGTGCACATGGCATGTGTACACACCATTAGCAAACAAATCATCTTTAAAAAAGAAAATACAAATTCACTCAAACATGGAGGGCAGGGATCAGTACACTTCACAGAGGTGATTCGGAGTGACTTCCTTGGAGCCCTCCCCACTGCCTTCACTGTCCTGTGCTCGCTACCACCCCAGCGTGAACTGGCTGCCTTGTGTCCTACATAAGGTAAACGGGAAATTGTGGGTTCAGGCAAAAGCTACCCCACACCTCACCACTGAACTAGTAATCTACAATTCTCCCTTCCTCTTTCCCCATCCAGTGAGAAGCCCCCTCAAGTCATCAATATGTCTCCCTCCATTTTGTCCCCAAGCTCCCTGCCCACCTCCTAGGTTTTTAGCCCCATCAGCTAATTGCCCTGTGGCTCTTCATCAGACATCCTGCCATCTCTGTCCCAAGAGTATTGCCATACAACCAAAAGCTCCTGAGTTACTAACCCGATGGGGCTCATCCTCTGCTTCCTTGGAGGCCAGGCTAAGCTGAGGGTGTTACATTTACATTCATGATTCCCTGCTCCTCACTTCCATTTCCTGCCAAGGTCACCAGCAATTCCCTGTGAGCTGCAATCAACGCCTCTGAGTCCTCAAAGGGATCCGAACTTTTGAAAATTATTATTTTTTTTTTTTTTTTTTTTTTTTTTTTGGTTTTTCGAGACAGGGTTCCTAACTGAGAAATCACCTTTATCAGAC
>NC_034599.1:113045838-113056181 GCF_900095145.1 Mus pahari | reverse complement strand
ACTCTGTAGACCAGGCTGGCCTCGAACTCAGAAATCCGCCTGCCTCTGCCTCCCGAGTGCTGGGATTAAAGGCGTGCGCCACCACACCCGGCTTGAAAATTATTTTAAAAACTATTCTTAAAAGCAAATAAACGTTCTTTCCGTCAGCAAGTATTTATTGAATCCTTGTTAGTGCCAGGTAACTGGAGACAGGATAAATCAATGGGGCAGCCATGGGATTTACATTAGGCAAAGCACTGGGGCAAGAATTAAACAATAAGTAAGTGAGCGGATGATTCCGGAAGACAATGATGGAGTCTGGTGACCGTGGAAGAATCTCTGAGGAGATGTCTGTGCTCAGGGCACCTGTGTAGGAACCGGAGGCCAGAGCGTGGGGCACCTGTGTAGGAACCGGAGGCCAGAGTGTGACAGGCTCTGAGAAGCATGCACACAGCCCCATGGTGGATGAAGCACCACATTATATCGCGAGTACAAGAGAGGGAACAGGAGGAAGACATGGTGAGGTCTTCCTGTGGGGGAAAGACTTCTAAATCCTGGGCAGGACGCACCCATCCTCGAAGAGCCATGAGCTGGTGTTCTCTTGTCTCCTTTCTCCCCATAGCCATGTTGTCCATGTTGTTGTGAAGTGTGGTGTGGTGTGTGTGTGTGTATGTGTGTGTGTGCATGTGTGTGTGTGTGTGTGTGTGTGTGTGTGTGTGTGTGTGCATGCAAGAGCGTGCAGGGGTGCTTGTGCATGGAGTCCCTGAGTTTGGCACTGGGTCAGCCTGTCTCTTCTACCTTAGTCACTGAGGAAGGGTTTCTCAGTCAGTCCCAGAGCTCACTGGTATGGTCACTCTTGCTTGCTCTGGGATCTCCTGTCTCCAGCTTCGGAGTTTGGATTTAGAGGTACGTTGTCAGGCCCATTCGTGTGGGTCATGGGGATTTGAACTCAAGCCCTCATGCTTTCAAGGCAAGAAATTTTTAACCACCGAGTCATCTCCCAGGCCCTGAGCCTGGCTTCCTTGTGAATAGAGACATGGTCTCCTTCCCGTCCACTGGCTTCCTAAGGAGAAAAGCGTTAGGAGAGGTGAGAAGTGACAAGATGTGTGTGTGTGTGTGTGTGTGTGTGTGTGTGTGTGTGTGTGTTTGTATGTGGTATATGTGTGTGTATGTGTGTAGTGTGTATGTGTGTATGTGTGTGTATGTGTGTGTGTATGTGGTATATGTGTGTGTATGTGTGTAGTGTGTATATGTGTATGTGTGTAGTATGTAATGTGTGTGTTTGTGTAGGTGCGTGTGTCTCTCTCTTTCTCTACTCTTTGTGTTTATTACTTATCAAAGTTTGGGCTCAAAACAAGCTGAAGTTGTGGGGCGGACCCAGATGGAGCCTGAATAGAAATGGATCTTCTCCCACTCCTCTCCTTCCACCCTTCTCCCCACCCATCTGGGCTGACTGGGGAAAGAGACCCAAGCCGATCACCATGTGCCCCCTGCTGAGAAGGCATTGGGACTCTGAGGTACCGTTGTGGCCTTTTCATGATGACCTTCTGCGGGTGAGGTCTTCAGGAGGACAAGAATGAACTTGGGACTTGGAGGGGCCTCTAGCATTCGCACTTGGGCAAGAAAACTGAGAGATGGCAAATATTCTCCCCAAGCTACTCCCAAGGCCACACCCAGAGTACAAGGCAGTGCGAGGCGCTTCTGTCTGGCCCAGTCTCTGTCCTCACAGCAAGTGCACAGATGGGTACAAGCAAGTGCCACGCCACGGGGGAGGGTACAAGCAAGTGCCATGCCACGGGGGAGGGTACAAGTAAGTGCCACACCACGGGGGAGGGTACAAGCAAGTGCCATGCCACGGGGGAGGGTACAAGTAAGTGCCACACCACAGGGGAGGGTACAAGCAAGTGCCATGCCACGGGGGAGGGTTGGATCCTGGGGTACAAGCAAGTGCCACGCCATGGGGGAGGGTTGGCTCCTGTGGTCTAGAACAAGAGCCCATGCTCAGGCTCATTCTTCCCCGGGAGTCTGGGGCTACGGATCATGGAGGCAAACCAGAGCGAGGAGACGGAAACTCAGCCCAACGCTACTCCACCTACACAGTGAGCACAGACCCCTTCATCCCACAGAAGGCCTCCTACTCAGGGAAGGAATCTTGGACTGATAGCTCTCTGGCAAATGCACACACACACAGAGAGAGAGAGAGAGAGAGAGAGAGAGAGAGAGAGAGAGAGAGAGAGAAGGCCAAGTTCCTTTCCCGTTTTCCTTCACCTCTCCTTACCACAGACATAGACACATAGACGTGGAGGGCCAGCCAGGAAAGACACTGGAGCATCAGGCCTCGGCCTTACCCAGGAATGTGAGGGATTTTGTTTTAGAGACAAGAACGCTCCTGGCACTCTACTCTTTCTATACAAAAGTGCGCATGGGGACTTGTCCAGGATGCTGCAAGGGAGGTGATAGGGAAGCGGGGACGGGGCTGAAGCCATCTGACCTTCCTAAATGATATAATTTAGCAGCAGTCAGAGCTGTGCAGGTGAGAAGATCAAAGGCAAGACTTTAGAGGGTGGCTCTCCCCAGACTGGTGCGGGAACTGATTCTCTCAAAGCCCTGGGGGAGGCTGAACACTGGGCCTGCGGAGCGTGAGAGAGGAGACTGCCTTTGTTTCCTCTGTTTCTGACACAAGTTACCTACAGTTGACATGGGAATGTAACGCGATCCCCTACTTATTGGAACATCACCGCATTTAAGGATCATACAACAACTTAGTATCTTACTCTAACAATTATGTGGACCTTCACCAGAGTCGACTCTGGCTCTGACCACTGCTGACTAAGGCGGTGAGCGGAAAGCAAATGGTATGCAAACAAGAGAGGCCGGGCAGAGAACCAGGAAGAAAAAGAAAAAGATCAAGAGCCAGGTTTGTCGACCAGATGCAGGGAGGGAGGGGACTAGGAAGAAGGAGGAATGTGGGGGGTTAGCTCCACAATCGCCTTTGCCAAAGACCCTGAGGAACCGTGCATCTGCCAGAGAGAAAAGGGCTCCAGATGAAACCAAAAGCCCCATTCCCTGAGCTCTGGAGCCCAAGGGATCCTTCCAGGACTCCGTGGCTGGAGTACGACACGCAGAGCCCCCTGCTCACCTCCAGGCAGGCTGCCCTAAGGCTCCCACACCATGGGGACTGTGGGCATCTGTGGTTGTTACATCAGCAGGCGTCCGCTCCTGCATCATACTTGAGGTCAGATAATTCATCGGAGGGCAGATGGGTTGTGGGGAAGCAGTAAGTCCACAGGCAGAGGCTGTCCATTCACGCAAAATCCCTTCTAGGTCACTTCTTTCTTGGAGTTGACCTGCTCCTCCTTCTCAATCTGATTTATAGAGAGAAAAAAAGAAAGATTCACAAATTTGTATGTGGTATCCACTTCCTGCAGAGTATTTAGTACAACAGTGACTCCATGGACCTTTTTAAAAGATATGTTTATTTTTAGTGTGTGTGTGTGTGTGTGTGTGTGTGTGTGTGTGTGTGCATGCAGTTCTCACAGATTCCAGAAGAGGGCGCTAAAACTGAAGTTACAGAGTTGTGAGCCACCGTGTGGGTGCTGGGAACTGAACTCAAATCCTACAAGAGCAAGAAGGGCTTTCAACTGCTGAGCTCTGAGTGAACCACTTGAGATGTTATTTTTTTTCTCCTCAGAAGTCCAGCTTTCTCAACTCTTGTAATCTCTGGGCAAAATTGATATGTTGATTTTTTTTTTCCTGAACTGAGCTTAGGAAAAGTAATTTTTTTTAAGTTCCCCTGTTTCCATGCATAATAGTATTTGGTTTTCTGGCTACTGATGGTAAAGGACCCAGAAGAACACAAAGATAGCCTAAGTACATCCCGCTCCTAGAACAGAAACAAAGACGTTTTACTACTTGTGACAAGGACCTGAGGCTGCGGGTCACATGGCATCCACAGCCAGGCAGCAGAGGTGAGCTCTGGTGTTCAGCTCGCTTTCTCTTGCTCTTCATTGTCAACTTGCCTGGATTCAGGGTCACTAAGGAAACACATCTCTGTGTTTGTGGACACGTTCCCAGAAAGGTTTACGTGAGAGAAGACTCGGCTGGAACGTGAGGGGGAGCAGCCCCTGGTCTGGGGTCTGGGGACTGAATAGGAAGGAGAAAGTGAGCTAAGCACCAGCAGTCACCGCTCTGCTGCCTGACTGCGGGTGCCATATGACCTGCCACCTCAGGTTCTTGCCACCACTCCTTGATCACCACGGTGACCTGTGTCCCTTCAAACTGTGAGTCAAAATGATCCTTCTGGGACTGGAGAGATGTCTCAGTAGTTAGGAGTACCGACTGCTCTTCCAGAGGTCCTGAGTTCAATTCCCAGCAGCCACATGGTATCTCACAACCATCTGTAATGGAATCTGATTCCCTCGTCTGGTATGCATAAAAACCGAGCACCTGTATACATTAAACAAAAATGAACCTTCCTAATGTGTTTGCTCAGAAAGCCTGTCACATCAGTGATGGTAGTCACTGATACCGCAGACTTTAAATGTAACCGTGCGCACATCCATGTATATGAACTCTAATAAAATCCTGACCAGGTTGACATGTCTCTGATTTGTTAGGGAACTAACTACATTTAAAAAGATAAGCAACATTTAATAAATGTATTACTAATAGATAGATGGGCCCAGACACGCACTAGTTACAAGTTTATCAAAAACCTTAGACTCAAAAAAATAAATAAATAAATAAATAAACCTTGGACTCGCCAGGCATGGTGGCGCACACCTTTAATCCCAGAACTTGGGAGGCAGAGGCAGGTGGATTTCTGAGTTCGAGGCCAGCCTGGTCTACAGAGTGAGTTCCAGGACAGCCAGAGCTATACAGAGAAACCCTGTCTTGAAAAACAAAACAAACAAACAAACAAAAAAACCTTGGACTCAAACCCGATGCTAAGGCCATCCACCTTCTGCTGAGTCAGACTGTGAGGTAAATTATTTGGTCTCATTCAGTCATCAACGTCAGTCAAACCCTGAGCTGAGTGTAAGCTAGAGAGATGAGCATAAGATTGCCTGAACCTGATTTACACACAATCCTGGAAGACAAACAGGTCTATAAATCCATGCCCAGCAGAGGGCAGCACCTCCTCAGAAAGAAGTGTGAGGTCAGCTAGCACAGGGCTATAGTGGAGCTCCCTAAACTGAGGATAATGGCAACTCCTTTTTCCAGGAGCTGTCTAACACCATTGTCCCAACCAAGCAAAACAGGAAGGTTGAAGGATGGTAGCCCACGAGGGTCAATCATCTGTAAACCACCCTGATCTCACTCTTTGAAAGTAGCTCTGAAAGTTTGAAGTTACAAAGATTTCCCACGTCGCAGATCAGAAGAAACGAACCGTCTAGGATTGTGTGAGTCTGGAGAAGCAAGCGTCCTAAATCCACTCACAGAAGATCACTGTGGGGGTGTAGGCTCCCTCCAAGAACAGGCTGGATCGACGTGCACAGCAGGGTTGGATTTACCACATAAACTGAATCCACGGGCTCCAGTGCGTATTTCTCATTGAACACAAGGGTGATGCTCATCTAACATCTAACGGTTGGCAGTTGCTGCCATAGAGATGCTAGCAGCCACTGGAGTTTCTGTGAGTCTTCTAAAATACATCTGGGGCCATCCTCTAGCTTGACAATAAACCCTGAAGACACTAAGCCATATCTCAAAATGTGTTTTCAGCAAGATAGCAGTTCAAAACATACACACATGGGTAAAGGGGTTGAAACAAAAAAACGCGCAACTGTCTGTACTGAAAGACATGAGTATGATGTATAAAATCCCAGACTCCACCCAAAAACAGCTAGAGTAAGTTAAATCACCATAGATAAAATCAATGTACTAAAGTAAATTATCCTTTTGTTTTTACCAGTCATAATGAACAGTGGAAATTGAAGTTGAGAAAAGGTACTTTTTAGTTACATGGCCTAATTTCTCCGGGCTGTGGAACTGATCTCTTAGGATGATCTCTTACAGTGGCAGCTCCACAGTCTTAGGGTCCTGGCATCAAATCCCAAACCTTAAAGACACAGGAAGGAATAAAGCCAGCGGGACATGCCATGACCACCCCCCATCAAAAAAGGAGATGTTTCTACCCTCCACTGGGATACTGAAAACCAAGTCCATCCACCTCTAAGACAGATATTCTCCCGTCCAGGGAGAGGGCCTTTTCTAAGGAGCTATTATTGATCCAAAAAAAAGACCTTTGTCTGAACTGTTTGATTCGTCAATACAATACCTCAGGAACAGCATCATATCTAACTTCGGGCAGCTTCAGAAAACCTTTCTAACCCTTTCTAAATGTCTGAGTAGCTGCCTGATTGAGTGTAAACTGCTCCCATTCATGTGCCTCCTACACCTCTGATTTGAAATAGTCAGATCAATAAATGAAATAAACAATGCAGTGGTTAAATATCTATTCTAGTATATTACCTCTGAGATTCTGAGAAGGGAGCTTGAGTATTGGGTGGGACTCAGGGGGGTGCATGAGAGGTGCAGGATGTTAGGAAGCTGGTCCTATGTTCCCAGGGAAGTAGGGCACAGTCAGCGGAAGCACATTAGCTGATACCCAAAGAGTGACTGAGAGAGCGTCCAGTTACAGCTTGAACCCAACCACCCACAAAGGCATCACTTAGCTTCCTATGAAGGACTGCCTCTTCTGTACAAAACAAATGTCCTCAGCCCCATCCATTTTCTGGCCACTTCTGTATATCAGAAGTTAGCCAACTGAGCCAACTTTTTGTCTCCAGTCCCTTGGAGGGACTTAGTCAGTGGCCAGTCACCCTGGATGCACCTCTCTAAGGTACTAAGGTTTAGAGAGCAGCAGCCAGTTAGTTCCTTGGCTGGGTAAATCATTTGTTCTTGCGTCTTTGCTGTGTCTGAAAGAATCATGCATGAGATTCTCGCGGAGGTTCTCTAAAGCTGCGCAGGGGCTGAGCAGCAGAGTAAAAAGTATGTGGACCAGTGCTCGCTGTGAACCCACTACACAGATCTACCTCCAAGTAGTAAAACGCTGCCCACTGTGTGTGCAGGGCAGGGAATAGAAGTTTCTGTCTTTCCCTCATTTTCACTGTGGACCTAAAACTGTACCAAAAAATAAAGTCATAAAGAAGAAGAGAGGAGGAGGGGGAGGAGTCAGAGGGGGGAAAGGAGGGAGAGGAGGAAGAGGAGGAGGGAGAAGAGGAAGTCACCACCAAGCATGGCAGTTCACACTTTAATCCAAGCATTTGGGAGTTTAAGGCAGTAAGATTTTTATAAGTTTGAAGTCAACCTTAGATACAGAGTAAGCTCAGGGCTAGCCTGAACTACAGTGTGAGTCTCTGTCTCAAAAAGAAGAAAGGAAACTGTTCTACCCAAGGTAGAGCAGATGGGTAAGTGACTCTCTAGCCATCCTCCTTCAGTTTGCCCACTCCAACCTAATTTTCTCTGTGAAGCCTCAGGTTCCCACGGCAGAGCTGGAAAGTCCCCAGTTGGGGCTCCCATGGGCATAAACACCCTGAGCATGGCAGTACTGGAGTGATTACTCTGTGCACCATGGCCAGCTTGTCTCTTTTTGGTACTCAGAAATCACAAATTATATTCCTCTCCCCAGTTCAGCATATAGAACCTTATTATCTGCAAAGCAGTAGAGTTTGCTGAGTGGCTGTGTGAGTAAACAGATATCTGATGAAATGTGTCAGAAGGGTCAGCATCAGCTCCTCCCGTCACACATGCACAGGAACAGCTCATCAGTTACCACCACGCCTCTCTGAGGCGCAAGGTGGTTAAGGAGGCTCATACACTCAGCCTGCCACTGTGGCCAATACTATGCTGGTAAATTAGTGACTCCCAGTCCTATGGATTGGCACAGACACAGCCATCTGGAGTGAGGACCAGTAACATCTGGAAAAACAGAAGCCACGCCAGGTCTTTCAAACAGAGGGGGTTTAATGCAGGGAGTGGATTACACAGGCTTGGTACTGTGGACAGATCCCCCATGTTAGTACTTGCGGAGAGCAGCTACTGACCTTAAGCTAGAGGGGACAAAAGGCAAGAGATGGTGTTACCAGAACCTAGGAGCTCTGGTGGGAGACCCCCCGCGGCTGGTGCCTGGCCCTCTGAGGGGGCTGCTGCGTGCTGGCTGCTTAGACTTCTGAGGGGGCTTCTGCTTGGCTGGTGGTGGTCGGACCTCTGGGCGGGGACGCGGCTGGCGCTCAGTCCTTGAAGGGGACCTTGGCTTGGCTGGCCTCGGAGGGGACCTTGGCTTGGCTGGCATCAGAGGGGACTTTGGCTTGGCTGGCGGCGCTCTGACCACCACTGGGGACGCAGCTGGTTGGTGCTTGGGCCTCTGAGGGGACGTGGCACGGCGGCTGGTGCAGAGAGGGCCAAAAGAAGCTGGAGGCTGCAGCCTGGGCTCTCGACCAACCAACCGTTGCTAAAAGGATGCTGGCAGGAACTGGAAACAGCAGGAAAGCCCGGCCCTCCCTCCCACCTTCTGCTCTCCCTCCAGAACCTTCCTAACAGGGAGCTGACAGTCATGGGTGGAGCAAAGGGAATGTGGTGTAGACCTGGCCCAGAGCCCACGCTCACCTGGTCTTCTGGCAGGCACAGCAGATCCAGTCCTCCTCCTTCTTCTGGTAAAAGCAACCGCTCTTGCAGATGCTGTACTTGCGGTCCACGATCTCACGCTTGGAGTTGAGGAAGGTGAAGGGTGGGCAACAGTGGATGCTGAAGTGCTCGGAGAACTTCTGGTTCTTGGAGAGCCTGGGGCCCTCCTTGGCCATTTTCTGACTCATCTCACTGGAAACCATTGATGAAGAAGGGGAGGGCAGGGGAGGGGAGACACAAAACAGCATGTGAGGGAGGAGCCCTTCTGCTCAGCGTCCACAGGTGACACTGCGCTACAGAACTAAGGTGCAAAGCTCAGGTTAGGGTGTTTAGTAATATCTCTCTCTCTCTCTCTCTCTCTCTCTCTCTCTCTCTCTCTCTCTCTCTCTCTGTGTGTGTGTGTGTGTGTGTGTGTGTGTGTGTGTGTGTGTGTGTATTATGCATGGTTTTATGACAAGAGCCATGTGGGAAAGGCTATGGCAAGTAAGTGAGTTTCCTGGAGATGGCCCACCGTTCTGCATGGCTGTGATGGATGCACTCTGAGAGGCAAGGTCCTCAGGGACTTCACCCCAGGATGGCTTCTCGCTGTTAATCTGCCTTTCCTGCCTCTGTTACACAGCCTAATGATTTCTGGGCATCAGCCCACCCTATTGGGCAGATCTTCTGCATAATCAATATGAAGATGAACTTTCATGTAATAATACAGTTTAAACAAATCGATGACTTCATAATTCCTGATAATGATTTTATAGGACTCCTGAATTAAGACAAGTAAATCCATGCCCCCTATAGAATAAAAGCTGCAAATAGAGCCTTCATGTGTCACAGGCTAATTCCACTAGGAAAAGAAAACAGGCTTAGAACAACTTTACGATCAAGAAAACATCCCTTCTAGGTTAGGAATGAGGCCACTACCTCAGTAACTAAAGGTCAGACACTGGGAACGGGCAAATCATTGTAGGTGCAAGGACAGAAAATATATGATTGACTAGTTAATCTATACAAGACTTCAAAACAATAAGGCACAAGGCAGATTTGTCTCTTGACAAAACCTTGCTATCTTGTGACATAAAAACTATTGCTTTAAACTTATAATGAACTTGTGGAGCTAGAAAATAGATAATATTTATTCAAGTACTAGTCTAATGGAAAGAATGTAAACAATTCTACTAAAACTCCTTAGACCTTATCAACCTATGACATGAACTATTGCTTTAAACTTGCTATGAATGTGTGAATATAAAAGTGTTTAGAAAACCATGTGATCAATTATACTGCTGAAATGGTTCTAACTGATAGTTGCTATGAGGTCATCTTTTGTTTCAAAAGATATAAAAAAGAAGAACAAAAATGAAGTGGCAAGGGGCTAGAGAGATGGCTCAGGTTAAGAGCATTGACTACTCTTCCAGAGGTTCTGAGTTCAATTCCCATAACCACATGGTAGCTCACAACCATCTGTAATGGGATCCAATGCCCTCTTCTGATGTGTTGGAAGACAGCAACATTTGTCTTAGTCAGGGTTTCTATTCCTGCACAAACATTATGACCAAGAAGCAAGTTGGGGAGGAAAGGGTTTATTCAGCTTACATTTCCACATTGCTGTTCATTACTGAAAGAAGTCAGGACTGGAACTCAAGCAGGTCAGGGAGCAGGAGCTGATGCAGAGGCCATGGAGGGATGTTCTTTACTGGCTTGCTTCCNCTGGCTTGCTCAGCCTNCTCTCTTATNNNANCCNA
>NC_034599.1:113039778-113045819 GCF_900095145.1 Mus pahari | reverse complement strand
GNNNCNNCCACAAGGGGACCTCCCCCCTTGATCACTAATTACAACTGGATCTCGTGGAGGCATTTCCCCAACTGAAGCTCCTTTCTCTGTGATAACTACAGCTGTGTCAAGTTGACACAAAACTAGCCAGTACAAGTGTATTCACATAAAACAAATAAATAAATATTTTTAAAATAAGTAAATAAAATGGTGATATAAACCTTTTCTGCTTCATCCAGTTTGTGTGCCTAATTTCTTTTCTTTCTTTTCTTTTTTTTTAATTTTTTAATTATTATTTTCTTCATTTACATTACAAATGCTATCCCGAAAGTTCCCTATACCCCCCGCCCCTGCTCCCCTACCCACCCACTCCCACTACTTGGCCCAGGCCTTCCCTTGTGCTGGGTCATATAAAGTTTGCAAGACCAAGGGGCCTCTCCTCCCAGTGATGGTCGATTAGGCCATCTTCTGCTACATATGCAGCTAGAGACACAAACTCAGGGGGTACTGGTTAGTTCATATTGTTGTTCCACCTACAGGGTTGCAGCCCCCTTCAGCTCCTTGGGTACTTTCTCTAGCTCCTCCATTGGGGACCCTGTGTTCCATCCAATAGCTGGCTGTGAGTATCCACTTCGGTGTTTGCCAGGCACTGGCATAGCCTCACAAGAGGCTGCTATATCAGGGTCCCTTCAGCAGAATCTTGCTGGCATGTGCATTAGTATCTAGGTTTGGTGGCTGATGATGGGATGGATTCCCAGATGGGGTAGTCTCTGGATAGTCCATCCTTTCATCTTAGCTCTAAATTTTGTCTCTGTACCTATATCCTTTCATGAGTATTTTGTTCCTTATTCTAAGGAGGAATGAAGTATCCACATGATGGTCATCCTTCTTGGTTTTCTTGTGTTTTGCATAATGTATCTTGGGTATTCTAAGTTTCTGTGCTAATATCCGCTTATCAGTGAGTGTATATCTAGTGACTTCTTTTGTGATTGGGTTACCTCACTAAGGATGATATCCTCCAGATACATCCATTTGCCCAAGAATTTCATAAATTCATCGTTTTTAATAGCTGAGTAGTACTCCATTGTGTAAATGTACCACAGTTTCTGTATCCATTCCTCTATTGAGGGACATCTGGGTTCTTTCCAGCTTCTGGCTATTATAAATAAAGCTGCTATGAACAACCCTGAGATTCCATCTCACACCAGTGAGAATGGCTAAGATTAAAAATTCAGGTGACAGCAGATACTGGCGAGGTTGTGGAGAAATAGGAACACTCCTCCATTGCTGGTGGGATTGCAAGCTTGTACAACCACTCTGGAAATCAGTCTGGTGGTTCCTCAGAAAATTGGACATAGTACTACCGGAGGACCCAACAATACCTCTTCTGGGCATATACCCAGAAGATCTTCCAACTGGTAATAAGGACACATGCTCCAATATTTTCTTTCTTTTCTTTCTTTCCTTTCTCTCTGCCTCACAAAATAACAAGCTCTGAGTCACTTGCCTGGCCAGCCCAAGTAACCAGGCTTCTTTTCTTACCCCCCCACCCCCCGTTGTTATCAGCAGGAGTTAACTGCCAGAAGCCATCACCTTTTTGGCCTCAGACCAGCGAGGAAGAATTAAAGAGCCAAAAGTCATAGCTTTTGGTCGCTGCTGATACCACACCTCGCTGCTTTCTGAGGTTTACCCTGGATAATGAGCTACCTCCTGACAGTTTTACACGAGTGGGGTGGGTGCACACGCGTGTGTGAGTGAGCATGTGTGTAGAAGCCCAAGGCTGATATTGAGAATCGTCCTTCACTCTCTGCCTCTTTATTCACTGAGGCAGGATCACTCAGTCAAACCCAGAACTTGCAGGTGATGGCTGGTAATCCAGACAGCTTGATCTGGAATCTCCTGCCTCTGCCTTCCAGAGATTGAATTATAGGGTGCCTCTACACCCACCTGTCATTAATATGAGTTCTGGGGGCTTGAACCCTGGTCCCTGTCTTATGAATCAAGCACCTGAACCTCTGAGCATCTCCCAGCCCCTTCTGGGGGACCATGCTGAGTTATACATGAACTTTTTCTCTTCACCAGTGAGCTCTTTGCTGTCATGACTGTGTTTTGCTTTCTCCGGCCCAGCAATGCCCAGGTGGACTTACTGTGGGCTTTGGCTTATGTTTGACTAGGAGGCGTCCCGTGTCAACCTTCCTGCAAAGCACAACTCAGGTGTACGCCACAAAGGTCAATGTCAGCTTTTCAGCTTCACTTCCTTTTCAATGTGGGTGAGTTCTTGAGTTTATCAATATTTTTTTATTTATTGTCAATATCCAAATAAATAAACTATTTTGTTAAGTTGATGTGTCATTTCAACGCATCAGATATGAAGAGCAACCATATGTTCAACTCTTTGAAATAGGCCTAGTGTCTGTTAGTATTTGTTAGAGTTCCATATTTGATTTAAAAAATATTGCATGTTTCTGGAAACAGTTTGCAATTGTCTAGTGTTCTAATTAGCCTCAACTGTCAACTGCCAACTTGACACAGGCTAGATAGAGTCCCTAAGAAGGGAATCTCAACTGATGGACTGCCCTGATCAGATCGCCTGTGGCATGTCTGTGGGGGGTTGTGTTGACTGATGCTATATAGGAAAGCCACTGTGGGTAGCACCATTCCCTAGGCACGTGCTCCTGGGCTGTGTGAGAAAACTAGCCAAGCATGAGCTTGAGAGGGAGCCATCAATCAGCATCCCTCCATAGTGTCTGCTTCATGCTTGCACTCTTTCCATGGCTTCCTTCAATAGTGGACTTCGACTTGGAAACTGAATATAAACATTTCCTTCCCTTAAGTTGCTTTTGGTCAGAGCGTTTTATCATGGCAAGAGAATTAAAGTATTATACACTGTAAAGCTTTTTTGTTCTCATTATGTTCACCAACTGTAATCATGATTTATTTCTGGGTATGAGAGTTATCGTGAAACATGGCTCAGACCCACAGAGACAGTGAACCCAACTCAATCTACCTGTCCCTAGCTCCCAAGAAATAGGATTATTTCCAACTTTTAGACCTCACCACATAGCTTCTGTCAGTTCCCTTCCTGCCCAACAACTGCACAGCTCACCCAACCCACCCCTCCCCCAAGGAGACCCTGCTCAAAAGGAAGGCTCCTTGTGGAGTCTTTCCAGAACCTTCCCTTCCTCTGATGAGGAAGGATCCCTCCTTGTGGCCTGACTTCCGATCTAATTTAAAGAAGATTTAAAGACAGATGAAGTGTGCAAACACCCAGAGAGATGAAGTATGAGGGGAAAAAAATAACTGGAAAAATTATATTCACAACAGCAACAAAATCCTGAAATACCCAGAAATAAAGAGAAAACTAAAATGTCAAATTTTCTATGGGAAAAATTTAGAGCTGCATAGATAATAACAGGAATAAATTTTAAAGACTGTAATTGAAAAGATCTACACCATAAAGAAACAAGGGTTTCTGGAAGTAAAGTCATGAATGCAATGCACTTCTTACTAAATCAGCAAAGATCTTAAACAAAGCGCTTCAGTCTGAACCGACAGAGCAGATGAGACACTCTGGTAATGCAAGAGCCATGCAGCACTCACAAAGGAGCAAGCGCCCAGAAATCACAGAGTAGAAAATCCCAAATCCTAGAATGGAGAACTGGAAGGAGCGTACAAAGTCCCACCCCCGTACAGGAAGCTGTTTTCAACTGGTGACTGCAAGAGAGGGTAGCAGGAAGTGGAGTTGGGTACATCGAGCATTCTCAGAGCAGACCTCGCGCTCAGAGCAGCTGGCCAACACAAACCAGACTCCATGAATCTGGTGGCTGCAGAGAGGAGCTGAGAGAGGTGAAGGAATATTGTCAAAATACATTGTGTGAACTTCTCAAAAAAATAAATAAAAACATTAAAAGTGAAAGGAAAAATGTTTTAAAGTCTAAAAGCAGTAACAACTGCTCTCATACCATATATGGAAATGCATTCCTGAGAGCCAGAGTTTAAAATAATCTGACATGCTATAATGCCAATACTCATACTGGGAAAGCATGGGGTCAGAAATTTAAGGTCATCCTTGGCTATATAATGAGTGCAGTCCAGCTCAGTCCACATAAGACCCTATATTCACAACAAATGAATTAATTAAAACAAATTAACATAAAGTAGTGCAGCAATGACCTGAAGTTAGGCAAATGGAACCTCAAGTTAGAAATTAGAATTTAAAAGCAGATACACACATACACAAGAAAACACAATGCCTATCAAAGGTATACTAAATGAATGTCAGGAGATTCTTCATGAAGAAAGCTTGTGTATGTAATTAGTATGAGTTGACACTAGTATATCAAAACCTACTCCACATCAAAAGACATAATATCCATGATCAAAAGAAGTAATACCAGAATAATACAGCGTATATAAAATATAAAGAATTTCTTTTAACATTTTTTACATGGATGTTTTGCCTGCACATATGTATGTGCATCATGCACATGCCTAGTTACAGAGACTTGTGACCCACAACATGGACACACTAGGAATCAAATTGGAGCCCTGCAGTAGAACAGTGGTTGCTCTTAACTACCATCTCTCCAGCCTAGAAACTCTCAAATTTTTGTCTGTCTAGTAAATGAAGGGTTTTGTGATACAAATTAGCCTAAGTTAAATTAAATTTCAGAACAGTTTAAATTTGAAAACCCTGCAAGTATAATGTACTGTATCAACCCATGAAAGGGAAGATGTAGCCAGTGGTGTATTGAGGAAGCATCCACTGGGGACAGGGTGATGGCTCAGCAGGTAAAACACCTCTCGCTGTACAGCCTGAGGACCTGAATTCAATCCCAGAGCCCACAGAGCTGGCAAGAGCCAACAGGGCTACAGCAAAGCGGGAAACGGAGACCGGAGAGTCCCGGGAGGCTCTGGGCCAGCTAGCCTGAGGTACACAGCAGAGAAGAAGAAAGAGGCCCTTCTCAAATGAGTGGGAGGTGAGGACTGCCACCTGAGGTTGCCCTCGAACCCTACATTTGCCCACACTCACATATGTTAACATGCACCACACATATCATATATACACAAATTAATTATTAGTAAGTTAGTTAAATTGGAAAGAAATTGCTTGGTGAAACTCAGTATCCACTCATGACCAACCTCTCATTGTAGCAGATATAGAATGTGGTGTCTTAAAAGCATGGCTCCTAAATCGGACACCTGAGGAAGGACTGTCACCCAGCACTGTTTGAAATCCTATACAAAATGTTTTAATTTCAAAACTGTGCTGGGGAGTTAGCTCAGTCAGTAAAGTACTCGCCTTGTGAACTGAAGACCTAAGGTTAATCCTCTAAATCCCACATTTTTAAAAGATAAATAAATAAATAAATAACAACCAGTGTAGTGATGTGTCTGTAATCCCAGCAGTGGGGTCCCCTAGGGCTTGCCCAAACAGTGAATTCCAGGCAATCAGGAAAGATTCTGTCACAAATATCAATGTGAACACTGTCCTGAGAAAAGAGATTCAAGGTAGGGCTCAGGTCTCCACAACTGCACACCCCCACATACATGCACATAGGCACACACATACCCACATGAACATGTACACATAACATACATACCAAAAATATTCTGAGGCTGTCAAACTCTCTAAACAAATATTAGAGATAGGAAAAGAGAAAGAGAGAAACAGAGAAAGTCCGACAAGGTTCCTGACATGGGCTGGAGAGATAGCTCAGGGGTTAAGAGCATGACCACCCTTCCAGAGGACCCAGGTTCGATTCCCAGCATCCACATGGCAGCTCACAGTCATCTCCTGGTAACTCCAGCTCTGTGGTACTTAGTAGCCTCTTCTGACCTCTGCAGGAGCCAGGCATGTCCATGGTACATAAGACATACATGCAGACAAAATGCCCATAGACATAAAATAATAAATAAATAGAGTATCTTTAAAAAGATTTCTAACATAGGTCAATATACAAAATCCAAACATTTACAATTCAAGGATATAATATATACAATAAAAGAAGCAATTCCGCCAGATGTGGTGGTGCATGCCTTTAATCCCAGCACTTGGGAGG
>NC_034599.1:113036986-113039673 GCF_900095145.1 Mus pahari | reverse complement strand
AAGAAGAAGAAGAAGAAGAAGAAGAAGAAGAAGAAGAAGAAGAAGAAGAAGAAGAAGAAGAAATTCACACTGACCATAAGACAACTGAACATCTACAGGTAAAAATACATCAGATGAAATAAATAACAGCCATAAGAAACATACATAACCAGGGATATACACGATGGCTCAGCAATTAAAGACAAAGGACCAGGGTTCAATTCCCAGCACCCACTTCAGGCAGCTTACGACATGTAACTCCAATGTCAACGAGCACAACACTCTTCTCCAGTTTCCACAGGCACCAGACACCCACACAGTACACACACATACACACATGCAAGTACTCACAGAGACACACAAAATACATTTCAAAAAGTTTTAATCTACAAAATTTTGAAAACTTAAAAAGAAGTGTTTAATACTACAGTATGTGTAATGTCACTGAGTGCATCTAAACGGTTAAGGTATCTCTGGTCAATATCAGATTTGCATGTAGCTGACAAGGCTATCCCATACATAGTTCTGGTGAAAGCATGAAGACCCAAGAACAACTAAGATAGTTTTCAATGCGAGATCCATATCCTTTCAAATATTAGCACTCACTATGAACTACACCAAAACATATACCCCCACACACACTGAATAAGAAATCCATATCACACAGAATTCCAACAGTCACTATGAAATACATTGATAGCATATTAGCTTGGGAAAAGATGATAGATCAGTGAAACAGGGTTGAGAGATCAGTAGCAGATCCACATATGTATAGTGGCATGATCTATAACACAGGGATAATTTAAAATGATCAATGGTTGGCGTGGCAGTTAGTTTTAGTCACCAATTTAACTAGAACACTGGGGAGAGATCTCAATGAGGGATCTTCTAGATCACATTTGGCATTTGAGCTTGTCTATGGCAGGATTGTCTTGACTATGTTAAGCAATGTAGAAAGATCCACTCACTGTAGGATTATACAAATTACTATGGAAATACACCCACTGTAGGCAGCACCACTCCCTAGGCAGGAGATCACAGACTGTATAAGAAATGAAAAAGTATCTGGTAGTGGCAGTGCAGGCCTTGAATCCTGGGACTTGGGAAGCAGAGGCAGGGGGGCCTCTGTGAGTTGGAGGCTAGCCTGGTCTACATAGAAAGTTCCAAGACAGACAGAACTATATATAGTGAAACCCTATCTCAAAAAGGAGAGAGGGGGGAGAGAAGAAAATGGTAAATTTGGGGGCTAAAGTAAGTCATTTTCCCACTAATTCACTTTTTCCAGGGTGTTTTATCACAGCAAACAAAACCAGGAAAGATGACAACTTAAGTAAAATCGAGGCAAGCATCCTAGTTTGCTGGTGACAGCAAGCACCTGCTGTGACACAGCTCGAGCCAGGCAGAGGCAGATGCTTCATGTACTGAGATCTTTTGTCCTCATGATATCTCAAGCACTCTAGTTAGCAAATGAGAGATACAGATGTGGTGGTGTGAATATGCTTGGGCTAGGGAGTGGCACTATTGGAGGTGTGGCCTTGTTGGAATAGGTGTGTCACTGTGGCTTTAAGACCCTCCTCCTAACCACATGGGAGTCAGTCTTCTCCTAACAGCCTGCAGATGAAGATGTAGAACTCTCAGCTCCTCCTGCACCACGCCTGCCTGGACGCTGCCATGCTCCCCACCAGTATGGTCATAATGGATTGAACCTCTGAACCTGTAAGCCTTCCCCAATTAAATGTCATCCTTATAAGAGTTGACTTGATCGTGGTATCTGTTCACAGCACTAAAACCCTAAGAAAACAGAGAAGTCACCTGAGGGCTGAGAAGTAGGAAATGGGGTGTCAGGACCCCAACCACGGTAGACTAGAATATGTTCTTAACTCTGACACAATATTCTTTCTAACACAGAAAACTGGAAAAGGAGGAGAAAGGGGAAGAGAAGGAAGAAGAAGATAGATTATAAGACTGCTGCTTCATGAGACAAAGAAATCACTGTAAGGCGTTGTCACCCTAAGGAAGGCAGACACCCAAGCAGTGACGCCTGTATAAGGACACCTTCAAAGCAACCATCACTTATTTTCAGCTAAAACAATATGGTGCATGCAGATCATGCCCAGAGGTGCTCCTGTCCATCCATTTAATCTTTTATACTGTGTTCCATGACTTTAACATGAGCATGCTTAAGAGGGTACTCCTTCACTAACAATGTTCATGAATGTGTTTCTTAACCAAGCATGCTCGAGTGTGAACTCCCTAACTCACAGTGTTCATGACTGTGTTCCTTAACTGAGCATGCTGCACAATGGGACCTCCCTGCATGGCTTTGCAGACTCCCTGAATAAAATCCCCATGCTTCCCTTGTTTAAGGACAGCATGATTTTGGAATTGACTCCAGAGCTCTCCTTGCCTGTGTCTTCCTCCATTCTTCCATGCCTATAGCTGTGTGCTCTCTGAGATGTGAACCCATCCACTGCACTCTCTGAGACATGAACCCATCCACTGCACTCTCTGAGGTGTGAACCTGTCCACTGCACACTCTGAGATGTGAATCTGTGCACTGCACTCTCTGAGATGTGAACCTGTCCACTGCACTCTCTGAGATGTGAACCTGTCCACTGCACTCTCTGAGGTGTGAACCTGTCCATTGCACACTCTGAGATGTGAATCCATCCACTGCACTCTCTGAGACATGAACCTATCCACTGCAC
>NC_034599.1:113033533-113036896 GCF_900095145.1 Mus pahari | reverse complement strand
GGTGTGAACCTGTCCACTGCACTCTCTGAGATGTGAACCTGTACACTGCACTCTCTGAGGTGTGAACCTGTCCATTGCACACTCTGAGATGTGAACCCATCCACTGCACTCTCTGAGGTGTGAGCCTGTTCACTGCACACTCTCTGAGATGTGAACCCATCCACTGCATTCTCTGAGGTGTGAACCTGTCCACTACACACTCTGAGACATGAACCCATCTACTGCACTCTCTGAGGTGTGAACCTGTCCACCACACACTCTCTGAGATGTGAACCCATCCACTGCACTCTCTGAGGTGTGAACCTGTCCACTGCACACTCTGAGACATGAACCTGTCTACCGCACTCTCTGAGGTGTGAACCTGTCCACTGCATACTCTGAGGTGTGAACCTGTCCGCTGTACTCTCTGAGATGTGAACCCACCACCTTGATTTATGTAATAAGTTACAACTATAAGTTCAACATCCTGTTCTGTAGAAGAAAATGTTCCAATGTCAAAGTATCATAGTTTAATAATCAGGATTTTTAAATCAAAAATACTCTATTATGAGTATGAATTTTAAAAGAAGGCCAGTCACTGAGAAGGAATAGTCTTTTAAATATACTGTGTCTATTTATTTGGGGTGTACATGTCACTGTGTATGTGGAGGCCAGGGTTGTACACATCACTGTGTATGTGGAGGTCAGAGGACAATTTACCTGAGTTGGTTCTCTGCCTCCCAATCACATGCATCTCACAGACCACAGGCTTGGTCGGGCTGCCAGGCTTGGCGACAAGCCCCTTCACCCATTAATTCATGTTCCTTGCCCAGAGGGTAGTTATCTCCATAACAGTTTGACTGTAGTACTCAAAGAAAAAGAAATAACAGCAAGGAGATAGCAGGTCATAACCATCCTGATGGGCCCACAGATAAGGAAAACGTGACATCAGCAAAGAGAGGAGCGGATAGCCAATGAGAGGTGAAGGGTGGGGCACAGGCAGTGCAGGGGAGGGACATGGGCGGTGCAGGGGAGGGGCACAGGCAGTGCAGGGGCAGGGCAGGCACAGGGTAGTGCAGGAGAGGGCCAGAGGGGCGATGCAGGGGAGGGGCACAGGTAGTGCAGGGCAGGGGAGGGGCACAGGCGGTGCAGGGGCAGGGGAGGGGCACAGGCAGTGCAGGGCAGGGGAGGGGCACAGGCGGTGCAGGGGCAGGGGAGGGGCACAGGCAGTGCAGGGCAGGGGAAGGGCACAGGCGGTGCAGGGCAGGGGAGGGGCACAGGCGGTGCAAGGGCAGGGGAGGGGCACAGGCAGTGCAGGGCAGGGGAAGGGCACAGGCGGTGCAGGGAAAGGNGGCAGTGCAGGGGCAGGGCAGGCACAGGGTAGTGCAGGAGAGGGCCAGAGGGGCGATGCAGGGGAGGGGCACAGGTAGTGCAGGGCAGGGGAGGGACAAAGGCGGTGGAGGGGCAGGGAAGGGGCACGGGCAGTGCACAGCAAGGGAAGGGGACAGGCAGTGCAGGGGCAGGGGAGGGGCACAGGCAGTGCAGGGCAGGGGAGGGGCACAGGCAGTGCAGGGCAGGGGAGGGGCACAGGCGGTGCAAGGGCAGGGGAGGGGCACAGGCAGTGCAGGGCAGGGGAAGGGCACAGGCGGTGCAGGGAAAGGTACCTGCTGGACACTGACTGCTGTTTACTCTTATACCAGGAACTATCATAAGTCAGGGAGCCCTGGGATGTCAAAGAACCCCTGTCGTCCTGCAAGGAGTGGGTGCAGGCAGTGTCTGCACTGTGAAAACAAGGATCAACAGGGCAGAATAAATCCACCCGCTCCAGGAGAGACCACTGGCAGTTCCTAACCCTCGCTAATCTTCTCTTGGGCCAGAGACTAATGCTTTCCTCTGAGTATAGATTTGCACGTAAACACAACAGCTTCTGTGCTGATCAATCCACAGCTACAGAAACAGAAAAGAGAAGGATGTCGCCATCGGCTGGATGGCTAGTAATTCATGCCTGCCAGGGATTTTTTTTCCCCAGGGATGTGTCTCCTTGATGAAGAGTGTGCTACACATTAATACAATGAAATTGAGCAGTTGATCACTGGTGACAAGCCAGTGTCAGGTAACGAATAACACCATACAAATATTTACTTTGAATTAGGGAGCCTTTGAGCAGACAGCCACAAGATGCCAAAACCCAACAAGGATTTGGAGACTATGTGAGACGTGACAGAATAAGAGAGTTCCAGTATCCTGGAGGCAGTTGTCCTTTTGGGAACATAAAGCCATGTTGAATGCCTTATTGTATCACTTGGTTTTAGCCAACAAAGACAAATGAGCTTGGGGTGCTCCACAGACAACTGTCTCACAGGCTAAGCAAGAGTCCTTCTTGCTGAGCACTCCCCCTGTCTGGAACATCTCTAAGGAGAGGAACATATATAATGCAAGACTGGCAACTCAAGCACATAGAAAAATACACTAGGCACATGTTTAGGTGTGGAAACATCAGTTACTATAATGGAGCAAGATAAACATACAAGAAGTATGGCAATCTCAACATTACATAAACAACACACCATTTTAAAACTAAAATTATGCATGTTGTACTCTATGGACACAGGAATGTTCTTTGGTTGGTTGGTTGGTTGGTTGGTTGGTTGGTTGGTTGGTTGGTTTTTCAAGACAGAGTTTCTCTGTGTAGCCCTGGCTGTCCTGGAACTCACTTTGTAGTCCAGGCTGGCCTCGAACTCAGAAATGTGCCTGCCTCTGCCTCCCAAGTGCTGGGATTAAAGGCGTGTGCCACCATGCCCGGCTAGACTGACCCTTTCTGATTGACAGCCACTAAGTAAGAATACCAAACACAGGGAAGTGGGGAGCAGAAGAGAGGAGACAGAGGGAGAGCAAAGCTCGGAGATTAAAAGCTCTTGAGGAGAGTGGGACTGGAAGAAGTTCTCGTCCACTTGCTTCCAGGAAACAGGAAGCCAAAGCATCAGCTGAGAACAAGAAAGAGAAAGATCTGAGGTAATTGGGTAAAGGAGATCGGGAGCAGTGTGGACAGCGCTCTAGCGAACCAGCAGCTCTGGGGTCTCGAGGAAACCCTTGACCATTAGCTTTGATGTGGTAAAGTATGGACAAGGTCCACAGCATGGCAATGGACAAAGAAGACAGAAGGGCTAATACACTGGAGTGTTGGGCCCCTTGTTCCTGTAACTTCCAGAAGTCAAGTTGATGGATGGAGTTGTGGTGGAAAGAGAGAGGGGAGTCCTGCTTAAAATCCACCAATGGATCCCAGCAGTGGTGGCGCACACCTTTAATCCCAGCACTTGGGAGGCAGAGGCAGGTGGATTTCTGAGTTCGAGGCCAGCCTGGTCTACAAAGTGAGTTCCAGGACAG
>NC_034599.1:113006989-113033263 GCF_900095145.1 Mus pahari | reverse complement strand
GTGAGTGAGAGAGACCAGCTGAGGGCCCCACGGGGACACAGCACAAGGGTGAGTGAGAGAGACCAGCTGAGGGCCCCACGGGGACACAGCACAAGCTTCGAATGCTGGTTTAACTGGAGAGCAAATGAGTTGTAAAGAGAAAGACGGCACTGCCTCACTCTGGAGGGATGTGAAGCACAAAATAGCCCCCACAGAGAGACAGACAGATGGAGCTAAGACAAAGACACAGACGATCCCCTGAATGAAGCTGGAGGGGATCTGAGAGAGAAAGAGTCTTTTCATAGGATGGCTACTGTGCATGTCACAGGGGGTTGTAAGCAGCCAGACGGTGACTTGGGTCATGGTCTCTCCAATGCAGAGTTTGTTTTCATAGTTCTATTTCCAGACTGAGAATACCAGGAGATAACTGACATGCTATAAGAAGTGTTGAAGCTGTTGGGCATGGTGGTGCACACCTTTGATGCCAGCACCCAGGAGAAAGAGGCAAGAGGATCTCTGTGAGTTTGAGGCCAGCCTGGTCTACATAGTGAGTTTCAGGGTAAGAAGGGTTTCATAGTGAGACCCATTCTCAAAAGATGAGGAAGGGAAGGAAGGAGGGAGGGAGGGAAGAGTAAGAGAGCTTGCCTTATGGGAATTTATTCCGCTCGGTCTCTTGCTGATTTTACATTCTTCTGTTAAGTTCTGAATACCTGCAATCATTCATTACAACTGAGATGCAGATCCGTACCTGTGTTTTCATCCGAGCCGGTCTGGCAACCAGGACTCTGTTCTCCGCTTGTTTTGCTCTCATTTGATTCCTTGTTGCCCTAGAAATGAAGTGGTAGCCACAGACTAGTCAGTTGGTGAATTAGCTACATGGTTGCAACTCAGCCAATTGTGTTTCACAAGGAAGCTTACTCTCACAGCCCTAAGATGGATCTAGAAAAATGTTGTCTGCTAGTCTGGGGATGAGGAAGGACGCACTGGTAATATTTCATTCTAATTTGTAAGCCATCTCATCACTATGGGGAAAAAAATGACACCCATCGCATTAATTTTAATAACGGGGTCAGGGCTGTGAGACAGCTCAGTTAGTGAAGCAGTTGCTATGCAGGTCTGCTGGCCTGAGTTTGGTCAGAGGCTTCCTTCAGGGAAGAACTTCCTGGAAGCTGTTAGAGGACGGAAGTTTGTTTTTACTGTGCACCTTTTCTCCTGTGAGATTCTTACACTGTTGTCACTAAAATGTAAAGTCTGAGCTTTGCACACACACTGATGGCCAGGTGCTGGCTCAGTGCTGGCCACGGGGACTCAATCAATATTTGTTAATTGAGTGGGTGAATAAATGGATAGAAATTAAATGTGGTACAAGCTGGGAAAAAAAATCAGGTGGTGGAGGGGACCTCCTTTAGTCCCAGCACTCTAGAGGCAAAGGTGGGTGGATCTCTGAGTTCAAGACCAGCCTAATCTACAGAACAAGTTCCAGGATAGCCAGGGCTACCCAGGGAAACCCTGTCTCAAAAAACAAAAACCAAGAGAAAAACAAACAAAAAACAGGAATAAACACCTGAATGTATACTTCCATCCTTTACATTATTTGTTTATGTTTTATTAATTTGCTCTGTGTGTGGCCACATGCATACCATAGTTCCAGAATTCTTTCGTTTCCTCCTGGTAACACTGAGTTACCAGGTTAATTACTCAGCCATAACTGGTTAGCATCAGCAATACTGCTGAGCACCAGGACAACTTCAGGAGTTGGGTAGGGACTAGGAACCTGAGTCTTAATGAAAAGCCCCATGTGGGAACAGGTAAACGGAGGCAGAAAGAAAAACCACTTCTCCATAGTCTCAGCATTGGGGGAAGCACTATGGTGTGCAGTTCCCACCTCAGCCAGAATCTAGGATTTAGTGGGTTAGCCATTTGTGAGACTAGAGTTATGCAAGAGCTAAGCTTAGCTCTAGGATCCTAAGGGGAAGTGAGGCAGTCTTTTCAGTGAACTTGGGCTTTTACACCTAGTTTTTATTTGTGCTTCTCTTGAGGCCCTGGGATGTGACTCTGTGGTTCCCTGCTCCAGGGAACTGTGATAACCCCGTGTACTGGTTAATTTTGTGTCAACTTGACACAAGCTAGAGTTATCACAGAGAAAGGAGCTTCAGTTGGGGAAATGCCTCCACGAGATCCAGCTGTAAGGCATTTTCTCAATTAGCGATCAATGGGGGAGGTCCCCTTGTGGGTGGTGCCATCTCTGGGCTGGTAGTCTTGGGTTCTATAAGAGAGCAGGCTGAGCAAGTCAGTGGAAGCAAGCCAGTAAAGAACATCCCTCCATGGCTTCTGCATCAGCTCCTGCTTCCTGACCTGCTTGAGTTCCTTTTCTGACTTCCCTGGTGATGAACAGCAATGTGGAAGCATAAGCCAAATAAACCCTTTCCTCCCCATCTGCTTCTTGGTCATGTTTGTGCAGGAATAGAAACCCTGACTAAGACACCCTGTCTCATTATCCCACGGCATCCTCCTAACAGAGAAATAACAAAACCCAGGTTGGTGTTAAGGAGACGGGTGCCTGTGTCACTATGCACAGAAACTGCAACATTTTTTCAAACACTTCGGAATTTTTATCAAGTGTGTTTAAGGGTCACCAAAAGAGCAGGAACCAGGGCAAGCTGCTCAACCAGCAGAAGGCAGTCCCTCCCGGAGCCCAGATGACTGGACTAACCCCAGGAGCCCGCCCAGCCACCTTCTAGGTTGTCAGTGTAGGCTAACTCTCAACCACAAAACTCCCCTGACCTCCTGGACTTCACACGTCCTGATCCGAAATTCTTTTGACTGAGAAAAAGGAGATTTTTTTTTTTAAGATTTATTTATTCATTTTATGTGAATACACTGTTGCTCTCTTCAGACACACCAGAAGAGGGCATTGGATCCCATTACAGATGGTTGTGAGCCATCATGTGGTTGCTGGGAATTGAACTCAGGACCTCTGGAAGAGCAGTCAGTGCTTTTAACCGCTGAGCCATCTCTCCAGCCCGAAAAAGGAGATTTTGTGTCTCCATTTTCCACACCAAAATGGCTCATCATGGGATATATAATTAATTATAAAACACTTTACTAGGGGTTGTAGAAATTGGTCATCAATTAAGAACACTGGCTGCTCTAGCAGAAGACCTGAGTTTGGTCCCCAGCAACAGCCTTGTTAGTCACCATCATCCTTAACGCCAAATCCAGGAAACCCAAGATCCTCTCCTCGGACCTCAGGCATGAGGTGGTGCACATACACACATGCAGGCAAAACACCACACACCTAAAATCAAATAATAAAATAAAAGCCTTTGTCAAGCCACTCGGTAATTTCCATGTCCCAAACACAACAATCGGGATACCTAAGGCTCTTACCAGAGCTGAACCCTGACAGCTCAAACAGGTTGGGCCTGGCTTTCTGTCTTCACAGACTAGTTAAAGAGACTAGTAAGTGAAAAGCAGGAATGGATTTATTCATTGTGATCAAAGGTGTGATAGGGTGGTGTGGCTGGGTGTGGTCATTGGGTGGTGTGGCCAGCTGTGGTCATTGGGTGGCCTCTTTCTGTCCCCTCACCTGGGAGGGACATAGGAGTATTTTATACCTCACAGATTTTGAGAGTAAGAAGTCTTAAGACATCTCAGAAACATCTTGAAGCTTTAATTCCCCACCTAGGGAGAGGTCTGTGGAGGAAGTGAGTGTTGGAACACGCAGGAGATCCCTGGTCATGAGCCTGCTGAGCCTATCTATGAAGGTCAAGGATGCACAGCCATGATGCTCATTCATATCAAAAGAAGGCTCTGTTGTACACGCTTATTACTTCTTGTAATTCCCATGTATATAGAGAGATCTTAGGTGCTCCCTTAAAGTCCTAGTCACTCTTCCACAGAGCCTGAATTACAGGTTTCCATGATCGGATTTGAGTGTAAATTTTCATGGGTACACTAAACCTAGTCTCAGCCCAGCCCAGCAGGATTCTAGGTTGTGAGAAGCAGGTGTCAGCAGGTCACCGACATGCCCCTCTGCCTCCTGTGACTTCTATACCCTGATCTTCCATTGTTTTGACTGAGAAAAAGGAGGGATTAGATACCATCATTTTCTACCCATGAATGATTCATCACAAGAACACACAATCTGCTTCTTGTTTGAAATAGGATCTTTACCCCAGGCTGGCCTCCAGCTCCCTTTGTGGCTGAGGATGAGCTTGAACTTCTGACCCTCCTGGCCTCACTTCCGGAGTGCTGGGACCATAGGTATGAGACACATGCTTATACAGTTTATTCAGTGTTAGTGATTGAGCCTGGAGCTCTGTGCACACTAAACAGGCACTACCAACAGAGCTATGCTCCCAGCCCCATAATCCTATAACACCATCAAACTATAGATGATTCTGGATTCAGTAGGTTTCCCAGCAAGGGTGAGTGAGGTCTCTGCTGGAGAGAAATGATAGAATCGTGGGAGGAATTAGCTTGTTAGGGGCCTGATCTAACCATTATCCAATCTAACCCCATCAAAAGCTGCTTCCTCTCAACATCACTCAGACCAAGCATACACTGAAGGAGATCGAACAATGCAACAGCTTCAAAGCCACCAATGTCATAACAGGGGAGATGGCTCAGTGGGTAGAGTACTTGCTGTGCAAAGTGCAGGGTCTGAGTTCAGTTCCACAGCACCCACAGCCAGGCATGGGAACTGAGCATCTATGCCCATTGGACAGAGACAGTCAGATCCAGCAAACAAGTCTAGGTCAAATAACAGGGACCCTGTCTCAAAAACTAAGGTGAAATCATTGACTGCTAACCTCTATACATGTACACACAAGTCTACTCATGCATACATTCATAATACATACTCCTGAACACACAAACACATACACACCATCAAGATTGTCGGAGAATGGCTGTCCTGGGCACATTTGCAGGTTAAAGGAATCTATAGAGACAAGACAGCCAAAAGCAGTGAGCCTGGACTGGATGCTGAGAGTACTAATGAACTGAAGAGGGGAAGAGAGGCTCTAGATTAGATAACAGGTTAGCATGCTATGCTCAGGGTTAGCTTTCTGACGTCAACAGTGTGTGCATTCAGTCTCAGACAGCTGGGGAGGGCGTGGGCTACATGTGGAAAGAATGATCACATATAGAAAGAATGATCAGGCAAATGTGGTAATGTGTTAGCATTTGCGTAAACTAGGTACAGTTGGAATTCTTTATATTGCTTGCAACTTCTCAATAAATTTGAAGCAATTTTGAGATCTACTCACCAGCAATGCCCTGCATCCTAAATACTCCCCAAACAGCAGATCTGCGCACCTGGCTGTAGCCCTGATTTGTTCACAGCGTTCAAAACCTTTTCCCCACTTTCTTCCTGATATTCTAGCTAAGTGCATTGCTTCATTCCCCCCGACACATAATCTTTCTTTTACTTTTTCTCTCAGACAAAGACTGAAGACTCCCAAGATTTCTGAGAGCTTCTGTATGAGACGAAGCATTAACATGGCTTCATGCAAGGTGAAGACTTCATCATCATGGCTTCACACCCCATACAAATCCAGCTGTGTGTTTAAGGGAAGCAGCTGTTTCCAGATGAGAAGGAAAACTCGCTTATATTTCTTTTTTAACTTTACTCCTTTTTAAATGTTTTTTGTTGTTGTTGTTGTTGGCATATATTCTTTGTATGTAATCATGGCCTTTGTTGCAACATTTTTGCACAAGTACATAATGTATTTCAGTCATATCCATGCCTTTGTTTTGGGGCTGGAGGGATGATGGCTCAGTGGTGAAGAGACTGCTCTGTTCAAATCCCAGCAGCCATGTAGCAGCTCACAACTGTCTGTAACTCCATGCCTTTGTCTTTCTCTCTGTCTATTCCTGCTCCTAAGATTCCCCCACTTCCCAATTGGCCTCCCCTCTGTTTCCATGGGTTTGGGGGAGAGGGGAGTTAAGATCTAGTGAGTTTCATTAGGGCTGCTTACAGGAGCATGAGTGAGATTCTGTTGCCAGGTGTGCGGGCATCTTAGCATTGCTACATGATTACATGACTAAAGACAACATCTCTCTCTTCCCCATTAACCATTAACTGTATGTAAATCCTCAGGGAGAAGTGAAGCCCCACAAAAATTCATTTTTAAGTCATGCCAATCAATTAAAAAAGAAATTGGGACTAGGGGAAACACCAACACCATTGATCTCTCTCTCCAACAGCAAAGGTATCCAAACATGAAAATCCAAGGTCTTTCCTGGAGCAGACAAACCCGGGGGTGTTAGGAGGAATGTTCCCAAAGGTCCCTTTGCCCAGATCAAAATAAACGACTGCTCTTTCTCTCTCTTCTGCGGTCTCCATTGGTCTCCATTCTTCTAAGTCCTCCCACCTCCAACTCTCATTGATAGCTTCCCCTGTGACCCATAGGAGTGTGTACCCTTCCCACGTGAGGTACAGGGTGAACCAGAGCCTCTGGAATCCTCTTACCTGCTGGTAATGGCTGTTGTGAAAGGTTCCTGTGGATAGCCGGCCCTGGTGGAGCTGGGCAACCTCAGTACATGAGGAATATATAGGGAGAGGTTCTACGTCTGGGTTTTCATTACAGAAAGTGTTTTTGATGGGTCCTCAGCCAAGATGTAATTTACAACAAAAGCTACACAAAGACCGCACAAAGGCCACACAAAGTTTAACAAAAGGCTAAAGAAAGACCAAACAAAAGCTAAAGAAAGTTGAAACAAAGAGTGAAACAAAAAGAAAACAAAGGCCAACAAAGACTGGAACAAAGACCAAGACAAAGAGTAAAAGAAACATCTGAACAAAAGCTAAAGGCACGTCACACATGCAAGCACCCACCCTGCATCCACACCATAACCTACAGGCTCACTGCAGCATCCCACCACCACATAATGAGCAGCACCCCACGCAAAGCATCACACTTCTCCAAAACCATTCCCGCCACTCTCCCCATAGCAGATCGCCTGTGCCAAGTCCCTCCAAACCACACGCCTGCTCAGCCAACAGAATGGCCATCCGCTGACTGTGCTAGAGACATGGAGGGATACACTTACATCTTTCCACAATGCATAAACTATATGCTCTCAAGTATTACATCAGTTTCATTGGCTGCCACTTGCTGAGTAATCCCGATTTCCTTTGATAACAGACCACTGGCGAACATTAAATTTATAAGCCAAATTTAATGACTAGTATTAACTCTCAGATCAAGCATTAGAGGTCACACTACAATGGATCTATATCTATGCAGGTTATAGACTGAATCCAAAGAACTAAGGGGGCTACAGAGCATAAAGAGGCTCCGCTGCAGACAAAGCTGTGAGAGAGAATCACGGCAGGGGTAGATAGCATTGTATGGACGTTTTATCTGTCAATTCAAAACCTAAGGCCTACGGCTTAGGCAGGAAATAGATGCAGAAATGAGTATATTTAGAAGGTATGTTTATAATTTTTATGTTGTAATTTTAAATTGAAGGATAATGCTTTTTTGTTGCCAAAAAATTTTGCCTTAGGAAAGGTATGTTTTGTTAGTCAATGTGGGGAACCCAGAGTTGGAGTTGGAGCAAAATTGTTTTGCTTTCATCCAACAACAATAGCAACAACAACAACAACAAGCTATGTTCATGAGAGCTAAAATGGGGTAGAGTTTTATGTTACTCTGAGCAGCCAGCCTGTCTCCTTAGAATGTGGGGTTTCACAGGGAAACTATGGCAACTCATGAGAGTAACTTTAAAATGGGTGTCATACTGACATAAGTGTCTCTATAAGTGTGGGCTTCCATGGGAGAATTGGCAACTGTTTGTCCTAGCACATGGCACATGGGTCAAGTCATAAAAACTCAGTAAATACATGGTGACTTGAAAATATGTTTATACAGTAAATAGAAGGGAATTTAAATAAAGTTATGTGTAAAAAATAATAATGTAATTTATATAAAGAGGAAGGTGGTGTAAGTATATTTATCCACAAAGATACTAATCTCCAAAGAAGGGAGAAAGAAATGGAAATCAATATGTCTTCATGGATACATATAGATAAATAAATAAATCTAGGCCTTTGATCTCAATATTTGGAAGACAAAGGAAAAGTAGGTTTTCTTGTGAGTCTGAGGCCAGGCTAATCTACAGAGCAAATCCAAATTAGCCTGGCTAGCTCAGTTGATAAAACATTAAAGTCTCAATCTCAGGGTTGTGGGTTCAGGCTCCATCTGCCCAGCTCTAGTGTTGATTAAGACTTATTATAAATAATAAAAGTTTCATGTGTGTTTTATCAAAAAACTAATGGTCAAAGGTGGGGTAGAAACCCTGTATTGGGATTGAGATTGTCTACAAGCGTGTTCTAGTTTCCTGTGATAGAACACTCCAACCAAAAGGGACTTGGGGAAAAAAAGGGGTTTATTTTAGCTTAAAGACCTATGTCACAGGTCTTTAAGTCAGGGCAGGAACGCAAGCAAAAACCTGAAACAGAGACCATCAACAAATAAATATTGTTTCTTACCAGGTTCCTACTCACCTAGCTCTCATACAGAGCCCAGGGCCACCTACCTAGGGAATAGTGCTACCCACAGTGGCTAGGCCCTCCTGTGTCAATAACAGTCAAGGATCTGGGGAATACCTCAACTGAGGCTCCCTTCTCAGATGATTCTAGGCTGTGTCAAGTCAGCAGATAAAGCTAACCAGGGTAAGGTAGTTAGATAAGTAATTCAGGTAAAGAGCTACAGGACAGACCAGCTGAGGCATGGGCACGTGGAGGTGAGGATCCGTTAGAAGGACGGATAGACAGACTGATGTTCAGATGGTGGACAGGCAGATGACAGTTTGCCTGAACTTTGTCAAGCATTGGGGAACATACTGGGATGAAACCTTGTATACGACAGTGTGTGTGAGTGTGTGTGCATGTGAATGCACACCCATGCACTGTGTGAGAGTGTGTGTGTGTGCGCGTGTGTGTGCATATGAATGCACACCCATGCATGTGTGTGTGAGAGAGTGTGTGTGTGTGCATGAGCACACATATGTGTGCATGTGCGCACATGAATGCACACCCACTCGTGAATCTGTGTGTGTGTGTGTGTGTGTACATGTGTGTGAAGAGCATGAAGCATTCTACTCAGAGTATGAAGACAGGAACTGGTGAGCGTGATTCTCATTGTAATATGGCTTGGACTGTGCAGGCAAGCTGTAGTGTGTGAGGCCGCATGCTTACTGTGGTGCCCCCGCGTGTTGGTGGGTCCGTGGTCTGTGTGGAGATCAGGCTATGCCCCGCTCTAAATCACTTCACGCTGTGTGAAACTGTACCTTTCAAGCTGCTCCTCACCCTAGATGAGTCCACTTCACCAGTGGCATTTGCTTCTCCAAGTCTACACAGGAAGGTTCTTGTTCGTGCCCAGCCTCACCTGTGAGGCAGAGGTGTAAGTAACTCATTCCTGAAAGTAAAAGGTTACACTTAGAAACTTACCAAAGGAGATGGGGACCATATGATCACATGGACATGTTTTTTTTTAATTTATTTATTTATTTATTATATGTAAGTACACTTTAGCTGTCTTCAGACACTCCAGAAGAGGGCATCAGATTTTCGTTACGGATGGTTGTGAGCCACCATGTGGTTGCTGGGATTTGAACTCAGGACCTTTGGAAGAGCAGTGGGTGCTCTTAACCGCTGAGCCATCTCACCAGCCCCACATGGACATGTTAAACTTACATCAGGAAGCCAGAGAGGCGGTTCAGCTGGTAAAGGTGCCTAACACCGAGCCTGGCGACCTGAGTTCAATCCCTGGGGTCACATGGTAGAGGGAAATTACTGAGTCCTGCATGTCGTCCTCTGGTCACCACAAGGTTTCTATAACATGTGCATGCTAACAAACTCACCCACCCACCACACACACACACACACACAAACACATGTACACTACAACATAAAAATATAATAACAAATAAAGTCATAGCAGAATAACCTGGCCCAAGGACTCATATTGCATGCTATAGATGTCGTGCCCTTCCCTGGGCCCCATAAAGAGGATTCATAATACAGAAATAATGATACAGTCAAGGTCGAATTGTGTCCCCTGCTCCCAAATCCCCATAATGAGGACCAAACCCCAGTACCTCTATGGCTGACTTTATCTAATGGGACCTTATGGAGGAAACCAGGATAAAATAGACAGCTGAGGCAGGATGCCATCAATATGACATGTGACAGGAAAGACACCGTGAGGAGTCAGGGAGAAGCCGGCATCTGTGAGAGGAGGAGAGAGGCTGGCGACAAAGTCTTCCTTACTGCCTTGGAACCTGCCCTGCCCTGCCTTGACCTCAACTTCCAATTTGGGAGCGACGTGAAGGCAACGTCTCCTGCTGTTTTGGACCCTGGGCGTTTGGCTACAGCAGCCTTTTGCACAAGCAAGCCTGTGTGCCACAAGGCTGACAAGATCTACTGCTATTGTATGTGTTCATCTGAAGAGCTCTGTGCAATGGTAAAATGCTGTCAAACGGTTCCCATTGAAAACCCATAGCTGCCGGACGGTGGTGGCTCACGCCTTTAATCCCAGCACTTGGTCAGGCAGAGGTAGGCAGATTTCTGAGTTCGAGGCCAGCCTGGTCTACAAAGTGAGTTCCAGGACAGCCAGGGCTACACAGAGAAACCCTGTCTCAAAAAAAAAGAAAAGAAAAGAAAAGAAAAGAAAAGAAAAGAAAAGAAAAGAAAAGAAAAGAAAAGAAAAGAAAAGAAAGAAACCCCATAGCTGGTGTTATCAGAACCACATCACCAGCCTTCTCACCAGAGGAAACACACATACCAGCTTCCTGGCTAGTTTTCCTCTATTTTAATATTAAGTAAAACATAGGAGTACCTTACTACAAGATGACAACTTTCTTTGAACTAATTAATTTTCTTTATTTTGTTTTTGTTTGTTTAGAATATTTGGGATTGGGGGAGGGTATTTTATATTTCTTTTTTTTAATGATTTATTTATTTTTTTATGTATAGGACTACACTGTGGCTGTCTTCAGACACACCAGAAAAGGGCATTGGATCCCATCACAGATGATTGTGAGCCACCATGTGGTTGCTGGGAATTGAACACCGGACCTCTAGAAGGCACTGAGCCATTTCTCCAGCCCCTACTTTTTATTTCTTCATTTAAACCAGAGACACTCTAACTGGCTCTCTTCCAGGCTCATGTTCAGCTAGCTTTCTTGTAAAGCTCAGGACCACCTAGGGAATGGTGCTGCCCACTGTGACTAGACAGTCAAGGAAATCCCCCACAGATGCGCCCACAGGTCAATCTAATCTAGGCAATCCCTCAATTGAGACTCCCTTCTCAGATGGTTCTAGGTGGTCTCAGGTTGATAGTTAAAGCTAACTAGGACAAGCTGGGGTTGCCATGTGTGTGGTGGTCAGAGGCCCATGTCCCTCCCACATATATACATACATACATACATACATACATAATGCACTGCTGGGTTTGTTGCTATTTTCAACTTTGTATATATCTATTTATTTTTGCTGTTTGAGACAGGGTCTCACTACATAGCCTTGGCTACCTTGGAACTTGCTATGTAGACCAGGCTAGCCTGAAATTCACAGAGATCTACCTGCCTCTGCCTCCTGAGTGCTGGAATTATACCCGGCTTGTAATTTAAATTTTTAAAAGTTGTCTTATGATTTGAAGCAAGTCAAGCACCGCACGGCCCTGTATCCTACCTCATCGATGGAAGCAGATGACAGGTGATGTTCACACATCTGTTTTGCTGTATAAGTATGAATATGAGCCTTTTGTTCTATAAACAGCTCTCAGGCCATTTGTTTATCAGAGGGTAAACAGCGATAATGAATCGATTGCTCGGATCTGAGGAAAGCAAGTCTACGCGTTCCTCATGTGCGTCAGGCTGCTTTGCATCTACGTCTGTCCCATCCGTAGTACTGACCTCGGCCTCACAGATTTCTAGCTTCTTGGGTCTCTGATTTTCCGTGGTGAACAGAGGGCTGTAATGCCAGCTGAACTGACAGCCACTCAGACAAAGCTCCTGTGTGTCCCCAAGCTCCACACCCGGCATCACTGTCCGCCTCCCCACACTCTGCGAGGGACCAGTCACAATTGTTTCTGGTCAGCAATGGTCTGTGCAGGAATGGACACCGTGTTCCCTAAGTAAGGGACCATGTTCCCCCCTCCTCCCTCCCCTGTTCTGTGTTAGAAGTCCCTAGACTATACATCTGTCATAACGAATCCATGGGTCGGGTTCGAGCTCCTATTACATTGGAGAAAGAACCCATGGGGTGGAGTGGCACTGTGCAAGGGTCTTCCACCAGGAGAGACCCAGGTTGTGCCTGCGGGACTTCAGCCTCCTGCAGAGATTCTGATTGCTGATGTCAGCTGTCCAGAGACACGTGTGCAGCAGAGCAGGACCCCAGCAAATGGAAAAATGAAGAAGGCAAATTCTCTGTGTTCTAATCCCGTGCTTACCAAGAGGCAGTGAGTGTCCACTGGGTGTTTTAATGTGCCCAGAGAAGCAGCAAAGTGCCTTGTGGGTAAAGATGCTTGGGCAAGCCCAACCCCCAACCCATGTGGTCAGGGAGAGAAGGGAATCCCACACACTGTCCTCCTACCTCTACACTGTGTGCCATGGCACGTGAGTACATGCACATGCACACATATGCACATGCATACACATGCATACATGCACACAAATATGCACAAGTGCACACACATTCACACAAACATGCACAAAGAACACATAGACCACATATACACAGCACACATACACAGATATATAGCACACATACACAAACACACTCATACACATGCACAAGTGCACACACACACAAAGAGAACACATAGACTACATGTACTCAGCACACAGAACAGGGACATACATCACTCACACACACACTCACACATACATGCATGCACACCCATACATACATACATACACACACACACACACATGAAATAGAATGGGAAGCAGTTGGGAGAAGCATGAGGAGGGTTTCAGGACTGGGAGGAGACTGGGAGAGAGCAGCATGGACTAGGATCATAACACACTATGCACAGATAAGAACTTCCAAGTAGAAATGAACAACTGAGGCCTCTTTTCTACTGCCACACACGGCTAGTGTTGGGCTGCCAAACGTACACAAGCAGAGGTTTCTCCAGGAGAGCTGTCTGAAAGCAGGGACGTTGTGTGTTGTCACAGAGACGCTGTGTGCTGACACAGGGACACTGCGTGCTGTCACAGGGATGCTGTGTGTTGTCACAGGGAAGCTGCGTACTGTCACGGGGAAGCCATGTGCTGTCACAGGGACACTGCATGCTGTCACAGGGACGCTGTGTGCTGTCACAGGGAAACCATGTGCTGTCACAGGGAAGCCATGTGCTGTCACAGGGACAGGGACGCTGCGTGCTGTCACAGGGATGCTGCGTGCTGTCACAGGGAAGCTGTGTGCTGTCACAGGGAAGCTGTGTGCTGTCAAATTGAAAGATGGGGAAGAGTTTCATCTTCTTTGCTTTGTTTACAGTGGATGAAGGACCCTGTTTATAAGCAGAGAAAGTCTTCTTGTGCCTCCAGCATCCTGGTTTGCCTAGTACCCCCAAAACAACCAAATAGGCAGAGGCAGGCGGATTTCTGAGTTCGAAGCCAGCCTGGTCTACAAAGTGAGTTCCAGGACAGCCAGGGCTATACAGAGAAACCCTGTCTCGAAAAACCAAAACCAAAACAAACAAACAAAAAAACAACCAAATAGATATATATTTTAGTTATCACTTCATAGCTGTTGAAACCAAAACATTTTTTAAAACCTTATTTTTAATGAGGTGTGTGAGTGTGCCTGTGAACACAGACCCCCCCCCCCAAAAGCCAGAGGACAGCATCAAAGTCCTGGAGCTGGAGTTACCCCCCCCACCCCTGACCAAAGCTTCCATAAAATCACAAAGTGAAGGTGTGGGGACGCGCTTGTCAGTAAAGGGGTGGGGATGTGCTTGTCTCTTTGTTTGGTGCTTGTTCTGTTTCGTTTTGGGTTTTTTGTTTCTTTTTCTTTTTTCTTTGCAGGGGTGGGGGTGGGGGTGTATTTGGGTTTGGGTTTATTTAGTGTGTGTGTGTCAGGGTCTCACTATGTAGCCCTGGCTGTCCTGGAACTCACTCTGTAGACCAGGCTGGCTTTGAACTCACAGAGATCTCCCACCTCTCTTCACGACTGTTGGAATTAGAGGTGTGTCTCTTGTGTGACATAACCTGCCTTGTTTTCATTTTTAAGACTGGGTCTTTTTGTGTTGCTGGAGCGGACCTCAAATTCACCGCCCTTGCTTGTACTGGTTAGTTTGGGCTGTCAAGTTGATGCAACTTCGAATCAGCTGAGAAGGGAGTTTAACTGGGGGATTGGCCACATTCAATTGGCCTGTGCGCATACATATCTTTGGATGACTGTCCAGATTATTAATTGAGCCCACCTTTGTGGGCAGCCCCAGGTCCTGGATAGGGGGTTCTGGGATGCAGAACTATGCAGAGTCTGGATGAGTGTGACCAAGTGAGCAGGCAGCGTGCAGTGCCTTCATCTCTCTCTTAACTTGACTGAGGCAAACTGTCTCGGCCTCTGGGATTTCCCTGCAGTATGGGACAGTAACCTGGAATCATAAAACCCTTTCTCCCGTGCTGCTTTTAGTCGGCTTTTGTTTTACGTGCTTTGTTTTGGTTTTTAATCACAGCCACAAAAAGCAAACTAGAAACTCTTCATGCCTCAACTGTGATTACAGGCTTGTGCCTCAGCAAACAGAATTCAGTCAGAAGAGGTCTGTGCTGGCAACCGTGGTACTGTACTGCCCTCTGGTGGCCAGAATAAGTCAGTACCAACACTTGAAAGGCATAGCATAATGCTATTCAATTAGAAAGGCTCTTCCTGGATTGCCCTGGTAGCTATCTTATGGCCACATAAAGCTGTGATATTAACCAAACAGTTCCCAAACCTTATCAAGTCCCATAGAAGGTGACTAGCATGCTGACAGAGATCAGGAACTAGTCATAACCTGGGCCAAGTTCACTGACCGTTCAAGAGTTTCCATGTTGTGACAGTCTTGTTCCTAATTACTGTATTAAATATCCAGGATGAGCTGAGCATGCTCACCTATCATCCCAGCACTCAGAAGGCTGAGGCAGGAGGTCTCTGTGAGTTCAGGGCTGGGGATATAACTCTGTTGGTACAGTGCTTGTCTAGGTTACAGAAACCCTGGGTTTGAATCATGCACTGAATAAAACCCAGCAGGGTGGCTGTGATGTGACTTTTCCTTGGGAAATGTAAACAAACATGTATTCACTTACATAAACCACTGAAAACAAAGAGAACAATTCCACCCACCCAAGTCTAGTTCAGTGAACTAGCAAGTTTATGAATGTTATTACAAGAAACTGGATGAGGAGTTACAGGAACATGAATAACTCCAGGGAAGGTGGATCACCACTCCAGTTCAGGTTAACAACCTACAAAACCAGCATCCCTAAAGCTCCCAGCAGTTTGCAGCCTATCTGAGAGTATATTTGTCCAGCAACCATGGCTGATTTCATAACCTTGGGGAGGGGAGGGATCTCATGAACCTTGTAAATTTCAGGAGCCTCCTGAGACTTGTGTGTTTACTTCCTGGGTAAGCCCCTCCTCCTGCTCCAGGAGCAATGCAGTTTCTCACAATAGAACCTGTGTCTGTGACACTGAAGCCCTCTTAACCTTGTTATTCAGACTAGACCCTTTTACTGGTGCTTCCATATTCTTAAGGTTTCCAGACTGTCTGACTGACACTTTAAGTGGTGGATAATTCCCAGGTACACTTGCCCTTGGGAGTGGTGGGAAAAAAGCTGACACCCCTCAACCTAAGTAGTTCCAAAAACTAAAGACACCCTCCAAGTAAGTTTGAACTTGTGTCTCAGTTTCCCATTTGCTATGAAGATCTCTTTATTGCTAATTTTATTTTTATGTCCATACATAAACTTTATGGGCTCATGTGCACCAAGTGTATGCAAGTCCAGAAGTGGGTACTGGATATCACACACACACACACACACACACACACACACACACACACTAATCCTTTCTTTTAAAATCTAGACACGGTAGTACGCACTTGTAATCCTCACACTGGGGAAGCAGAGACAGGAGGATCCCTAGGGATTGATGGCCAATCAGTCTAGCTGACCTATTTGCAGAAACCTAGACCACCCAGAGCAGTGGTTCTCAACCTTCCTAACGATGTGACCCTTTAATACAGTTCCTTATGTTGTGGTGACCCCAACCATAAAATTATTTTCGTTGCTACTTCATAACTGCAATTTTGCCACTGTTATGAATTGGGTTTTGTTTTTTTTTTTTTTTTTTTTTTTGGTTTTTCGAGACAGGGTTTCTCTGTATAGCCCTGGCTGTCCTGGAACTCACTTTGTAGACCAGGCTGGCCTCGAACTCAGAAATCCACCTGCCTCTGCCTCCCGAGTGCTGGGATTAAAGGCGTGCGCCACTACACCCGGCCACTGTTATGAATTGTAACATAAATATTTGTGTTTTCTGATAATCTTAGGGGATCCCTGTGAAAGGGTTTTGACCCCCAAAGTTGTTATGACCCACAGGTTGAGAACCACTGACCTAGAGACTGTCAAAAAAAAGTGATGACATCAAAGGCTATCATCTGACTTGTGTACACACACACAATCAACTCATGACACTAGGGCTGTCATCTTGATGTGTGCACACATACATACATACACACACACACACACACACACACACACACACACACAATCAGTTCACATAACTTTTAAGCCAGGTGTGGTAGTACATGCCTCTAATTCCAGCACTTTGGAGGCAGAGGCAGGTGGAATTCTGTGAGTTTATGGCCAGTCTGGTCTATGTAGTGAAAAAAAGTTCCAGGTCAGCTGGGGCTACATAGTGAGACCCTGTTTTTCAAAAAGAAAGAAAAGGAAACATATACTTTTTTAATTTTTAAATTAAGTGGTAAAGAAACATCACATGTTAACACCCACCCCCACCCAAAAGCTGCTATGCAAAGGAGTTAAAGAGAAAGCGGCGAAGGAAGAGATGTGATGGGACAACTCAACTTCAGCTCAACCCAGCACTCAAGAGGCTGAGACACCAGTTCTGCAAGTTCAAGGCCAGCTTGAGCTACATAATACATTTCAGACCATCATGGGCTGTGTCATGAGTTCCAGTGTAGTGTGGGCTGTAGTGTGAAACCCATCTGAAATATAATAATAATTTGAAAATTTAAAATAGATATCTTTATATGTTCTTGTTTGTTTGTTTGTTTGTTTGTTGAGACAGGGTTTCTCTGTATAGTCCTGGCTGTCCTGGAACTCACTCTATAGACCAGGCTGGCCTCGAACTTAGAAATCTGCCTGTCTCTGCCTCCCAAGTGCTGGGATTAAAGGCGTGCGCCACCACGCCCGGCTATCTTTATATGTTTATGTGATGGTCTGTATAAACTCAGCCAGGGAGTGGCACTATTATGAGTGTGGCCCTGTTGGAGTAGGTGTGTCACTGTGGGTGTAGGCTTTAAGAACCTCATCCTAGCTGCCTGGAAGACAGTATTCTGCTAGCAGCCTTCAGATGAAGATGTAGAACTCTCACCAACTCCTGCACCATGCCTGCCTGGATGCTGCCATGATCCTGCCTTGACCATAATGAACTGAACCTCTGAACCTGTAAGCCAGCCCCAAATATACATTGTCCTTTATAAGACTTGCCTTGGTCACGTTGTCTTATTCACAGCAGTAAAACCCAGACTAAGACAACTTACATACATACTATATAATACTATACATACATACATACATACATACATACATACATACATACGTATGTGCGTGCATGTGTGCATGTGTATAAAATTTGGGGCTGATGAGTTGGCTCAGTGGTTAAGAACACTGACTGTTCTTGGGGAGGGCCCAGGCTTGGTTTCCAGCACTTACTTGGCAGTCAGGCCCACAACAGTTCTATAAGTCCAATTCCAGAAGAACCAGTGCCCTTTTCTGCCTTCTGCCGGCCATGCACATGCATGTGGTGCACAAACATACATGAAGGAAAACACTTACATACATAAAGCAAAAATAAATTTATATCTAATTGAAAATTTTTAAATGCCGTCTATATTTTTGTGCAACTAATTGACATATCCAAAGAGTTCTGGGCTTTGGACGGAGCCTCAAAGCTCATCTCTTAAGCCTGTGGCAGTTATGCCTTGCCCGTTAACGTTGTTGATCTGGAGGCTTGAGCCACACCAGATCGCCTAAGAACAGTGGGCTGCACAGGGTCTGCACCCCGAGGAGCAGGACTAAATGCCATCTGTGTGCCTGACAGTCACAGGTCAGACACTGACTGCAACTCTCGATGCCAAGGCTCAGATGCCCCTGGGAGAGGATCCCTAGATACAACGCTCATGTCCATATCCTGGCCTAGGAGACTTCAGCCGCATTGCTGAGTCGCCTGCGGGCGCAGATGGTGAAGGCTTGCGGGTAGACTCCTCTGACCATTCCTCAGTACTTCTCAGGGGATGAGCAAACCTGAAAGTAGCCACAACTGCCTCTTAAATTTGCATTTATATATATATAATATATATAATTCATTTAATATATAATAATTTTAAACATAAACAGAATTATAAACGTATAAATATATAAATAAGAGTTAAATAAAATTTAATATATTATAATATAAATAAAATTTTAAATTTTAATAATTTTTTTTAAAGATTTATTTTATTTTATGTATATGAGTACACTATAGTTGTATAGATGGTTGTGAGCTTTCATGTGGTTGTTGGGAATTGAATTTTAGGACCTCTGCTCGCTCTGGTCAACTCCGCTTGCTCAGTCCCTGCTTGCTCTGGCCCAAAGATTTATTTATTATTATGCATAAGTACACTGTAGCTGTCTTCAGACGCACCAGAACAGAGCATCAGATCTCATTATGGGTACTTGTGAGCCACCATGTGGTTGCTGGGATTTGAACTCAGGACCTTCGGAAGAGCAATCAGTGCTCTTACCAGCTGAGTCATCTCGCCAGCCCCATAAAATTTTATTTTATTAACAAAATAAAATAATAGAGTGGGGTGTGGGCCAGCCTGTTCTACAAATAAGTTCCAGGACAGCCAAGACTATGCAGAGAAAGCCTGACTCGAAAAACAAACAAACAAACAAACAAAAAAAACGAACAAACAAAAAAAAAGATAAAATAAAAATGGTAGTTGAACTACTTGAATTGATGTAAAGAGAGATTAAGGGCTGGTGCCTCAAGGCCACAGGTGTTTCTAAAGTGTTCGTTGTCAAAGTCCCATTTCTTAGTAGTGTGCATCCTGAATCTAGAAGCCCTCCCCTCCTTTTGCAGAGGAGAGGGCTCCTTTTAGGAGGTGTGAGTGGTGCTTCCGGGCACAGGGACCTTAAAGGAGGCAGAGGGCGGGGCACACAGGAGGCATCCCTAGTGCAACTCACCCTCCCTCCTGCCTAGGTCAACCAGACACTCCTCCTTGATCCCCACAACAGCAGTCACACATCTGCTGGTCTCGTGGTGGCTTCTGCCTCTACTTTCCTCCCAGCTGTGTGTCAGAACCTCAACTCAGCTCCAATTCCTTCCCAGACTCTAAGGCTCCTTCAGGGACCTTCCTTCACACCACATAACCCTCAGCGGCTCCAGACCCAACCCAGGCTCTTCCCTGGTCACAATCTGAATTTCTCCTGGAAGGCTTCTGGCACCAAGGGCCAGCCCAGACCCCTAAGGCAGGTAGGCTAAAGTCTAGCTGACACCTTGGGGAGATTTGAGGACCCCTGGTGGGGAAGGGTTGTCAGGAGCACTATGGGGATGCCTGGGGTCAACTTGAAGTCAACTGAGGCCACTGTGGACTGGCTGGCGCGGGGTGCATTTATTGGAGGACATGAAGGACAGGGTGGGTGTTGTTGGAGTTGACTGAGGCCGTTGGAGATAGGCTGGCGACCGTTGGGGACAAAGGGGTGTGGCTGAGAACTAGTGGCTATTGGGGATAGGCTGCGGGCAGTCAGAAACTGACTGTTGAACCTTGGGGACAGTCTGAGAGCTGTTGGGGTTGAGGGAGGCTTGGCAGGTGACCATTGGGAACAGGTTAGGAACTCTTAGGACCAATCTGGAGACATTGGGAGCTGGCTGGGTTGGGGCCATAGGAATGCATGCTACCCTGAGGGAGGCCAAGGGTGAGTCTTGAGTGGAAAATCAAGGACAACGGAGGCCAGAAAGTGGGAGCCAAGGAACAGATGCAGTAGAGACACATACCCACCAGAAAGTCCTGCCTCCACCCAACCTGGAGCCTCGTAGGGTGAGGACCAGTCCAACTTCCCACCTAACGGTGGAGCCAGAGCCGATGGGTGAGACGGAGCACCAGGTCTGGAACTCAGCAAAGCCCGACCAGCATGGGGCTCAGATAGTCTCCAAGTCCCGGAACTCTCCTGCGCATATCCAGGAGGCCCCTGTGAGTGGGCTGCTGCATCCGCAGAAGCGGGAGGCCTTGAGTTGGACTCAGTTTCCCGTCATACTGTGGAAGTTTCCAGACCTGTATGAACACAGGCTACAGTATTAGAGGTCTCTGACGGGCCCAATTCCTCTGACCTCTGATGCGCTCTGTGAACGGCAATCCAGGTACCAGGCTATGCGTCTTGTTCCCCCGAAGTCCTGGCCTAGGCCTGTGGTGCTCCGTGTTAGGTAGGGGGGGGGGGGGGAGGGGGCTCGCCGAGGCCAGTAGAGGCCATCAGATTCCCTGGAGCTGGAGCTATAGCTCTCCTCAAGAACAAGTGCTCTTGACCACTAGCTATTCTCCCAGCTCCAGGAACCTCCATTTTATAATAGGGCAGCACCTTTCAGAAATGCTGTCTTTGTTCCCTAGCCTGAGGATAAGCTCATGACCTTCTGTATCTATGCCTGTGGGTGTTCCCGACAGGTGCATGGACACTCAGATCCTGGATGCTCCTCTTGTCGTTACTGACAGGTGTGCAGTGAGGCCAATGTGACTAACAAAGAATACAATTAGAGTGGTCGACCGGGTGGTGTTTCTGTAAACCCATGTTCATAATAACACCCTGGCTACTTGGACACAAAAACCACCCCCCAAAGACCCAGGTACCAGAGGTGCCATCGGCAGCCACACAGTTCCCAGCCAACTCCCTTCTGCCTCCAGTCACATAGCCCACCCCAGGACTGCTAAGCCTGTGGAAGCCTGAGCTAAGATTTGGTGTCAGGAAGATCTGACCTGCAAACCTGGCTCAAATCTGCTATCCCTTCCCATCCCCACTTCTCTCACCTGACCATATTGTGAGTCTGGAGGAGCCCGGTGAGACTTCTTTTATATACCTATAATTTCAATTTTGGAGTTCATGTGAGGTCAGAGGACAGCTTTCAGGAATCCAGGCTATCAGGTTCCCAGGATCCACGGCAGGCAGATGCTGAGCCACTCGCGGCCAGTCAGCACTTTTTCTTTGGATGTCCCTTTACCAGCGTCTCTTGGAGACTCGGAGAGCTTTGTCCTCCTACCCTCACCCTTCTCCTTCCCCTCCACAGGCACTGCTCCAGGCCCTTGACTAAGATCACCGTGGGAGTCTGGAGAACTGCAGGACTGAGGACCACCCTTCTCTCTGACCTTCACATGCCAGGGCCTATACCCGAAATGTTGCTGCAGAATTAAGTCGATGGGAAGAGGTCCTCCCACATCTGAGTTCAGGAGTTAACGAGATGGATGGTCAAGTTTGCAAGAATTTTGTCGGCAGTGCAGCTCCTGGCATGCTTTCTACAGAGAAAACGCTCAGAATGCATGCCCTAAAGAACAGTCCCCCAACTGCAGCACCTTTGCCCATCTTCAGAAAGTGAATCCTAGAGGATGAATTGGCCAGGGGCTCCCCCCCCCCTTCCTCTCCCAGCACAGGCCAAGGTGAACAAAAGGCTTTGTTCTAGATCTACCAGTTCCATGTCTATGACCAATGCACAAGAACCAAACTATTTCAGTTCTGCTAAATTCCTCCATACTTTTTTAGCCTACCAATGTCTTGGTCCCTAACATTACCTGACATTTGGAATTTCCCTGCTCCATCTAAGTTTTACTTAACAGACCTAAGTTCAGACAAGAGAAAACAGGAAGTAAACCATGTGTTTGAGAAATGAGACAGGCCAGCAATTGTGTGCACCTGCACCACACTGTGCCTTGTGGCTGGCATGCTAAAGTGATGTTCTTTGTAGATCCTAGGGTAGTTGTGATTCCAGCATCAAACTATTTTTTGTATCTTGCCCATTTTGCAAGCATTATTTCTTCAATTACAGCACGATGATGTTAAATAGACATTGCTGTTTGTATGAAATGCAAAATCTGGGAAAACATGGCAGTGGGGTTTACAGTTTGGCTCATCGTGGATAGATGGTATGAAGTCTACCCTGGGCTGGAAAGTGTAAAGGTGAGAAGTGCTGCCCTAGGGACTTCCTTCCTTGCAGCCACCAGCATCCCTTCCAAGAGACTTGCCTTTGCTCTCCCCCCACTACCTTCTCACTTTCTCTCCTCACGATTCTTGTGTGAGCCTTATGGCAAGGCTTGGCCATTATGGCCACAGCCTATTAAGGAATATGAGTAGATATAAAACTCCTACTTGGTTGGAACTTCACTGGGCCAACTTCCTCTGGGGCCAACTAGAAGTTATAAGAACTCTCACCTGGCAGTGGTGGTGCACGCCTTTAATCCCAGCATTTGGGAGGCAGAGGCAGCAGGCATATCTCAGTTCAAGGCCAGCCTGGTCTACAGAGAAACCCTGTCTGGGGAGGTGAGGAGACCAAAACAACAAAACCGGATCTCCTAGAGCCTGTTTTAAACCTCATACCATGTTTGGTTGTACACACACACCTTCACAGATGCCCGTTTTCTGTTTGAATTAAACTTCCTGAGGCCGGGCATGGTGACACACACCTTTAATTCCAGCAAAGGCAGGTGATTTCTGATGAGATGGCTCAGCGGGTAAGAGCACCTGACTGCTCTTCCAAAGGTGCAGAGTTCAAATCCCAGCAAACACATGGTGGCTCACAACCATCCTTAACAAGATCTGATCCCCTCTTCTGGAGTGTCTGAAGACAGCTACAATATACTTACCTAAAAAAAAATTCCAGCAGGAGGCAGGCAGGGCCTACTCAGTTCCTGAAGGAAAAGCTCTATTTTTATTCTATTGTAAGAAACAGTGCTCGCCACTTTTACATAACTGTTAAGAGCAGACAGCATTGTGAATATGGGCTTAGACAGTTACCTGGAGAATGACACAATTTTATGTCTTACAATCTTTAATGCCATCGAGCAAAAATGCTTTTATAGCAATGTTTTAGCAAAAACTTTTTATAAAAGCTAGAAAAACTTAACCGGTTACTGTCCTTAAATAGATGTAATACCATGGAAAACCACTTGTGAATTCCAGGGGCAGTAGTCTCCCCTCCCAGCCCAAATCCAAATCACAGTACCCCACCCAACACACTGGGTTAAGTTTAGGTCCCTCAAATTCCTGAACACTCCACCTCTGCAATGCCACCTGTCACAGTAGCTCATGGAATGTCACCTGGCAATCCCAACCACTTACTGTGAATTCCCACATCACAGCATCAGACTATCAGCCTCATCCTGAGAATACTAACAGCATTAACTTTGTTCCTAGGACACAAAATCCCAATCTGGCCAGGTGGCACAAGCCTTTTCTCATTTGGAGGTGGAAGGATCTATGAGGCATGACAGAGACCCTGTGTTAAGAAAACGAAACAAAACCATGTGTTCACATGCCTAGGTATTCACCACAAAGCAGGTCAGTAGGACCTGGAGAGAAACGGCCTCCACCCTCATGCCTCTGTGGTACAGCCTGCAGTGAAGACTACAAGACACAGCTTTTAGGAACTTTATTTTTCCTTCCATCTCTTTCCCCTTTGCTCAGGGGTCTGCACAGCAGCTCAGGACCACTCAGTGGTGGCTCCAACCCACTCAGTGGCCTGCGCTGTGGGAGCTGCTGACCAATCCTCAGTGGCTGGCTGTGCACTCCAGTCTTCTGTTAAAGTATCAAAAAAAAAAAAAAAATGTTAGCTCTAGGAACAGAGTATAACTCTCCCCAAATTACCCCAAGAGCAGTGTCAAGACACTGCATCCACCTGCGCACCCAGAGTCAGGAGCCACTGAAGCTTCACCGATCGCTCACCCCACACTGTAAGCTCCCTGGCAGCCTGACGCTCTGCCCTTGATACACACCTGTGGGGAACTGCTGGATGGGCACAGAGGGAACCTGCACACCCTCAGACCAGTCGGCCACCTCAGGCTGAGCAGCAGTGAACTCAGGAGCTGGTGCAGTCCATTCACCCTGGAATTCCTCCTTGGTCACAGCCTTCTCAGCAGCAGCCTGCTCCTCCTTCTCAATCTAGTTTAAAAGCACGGAAGGGACAAATTTAGCTTTACTGAGCCAGACCACTCCCATCCCTTAGTGGCCACCAGCATATACTAGAGTAAGCCTTACCTCCTCTGGGTCTCTGTAGAAGTAAAGATCAGGCATAACCTCCCATGGGTGCTCCCGGGAGATAGTACCTCGCATGCGGAGTACTTCCCTGGCCAGCATCCACCACATCAGACCCACTGAGTGAGCTCCCTGTAAGGACAGTCATTAAACAAAAGCCAGCCCGACTCAAGACACCTCAAGTCACCAGCCCCTTGTCAGCAAGTCTTAGATTCCACACACCCATATGGCAGCTCACTGCCCCAGGTACAGGAATACACTGGGCACATACTCACAAAATGACCCCTTCCCCGGAAACACTCACAGCAAATCTCCTAACATTCACTTACAAGAGCACATGGGCCCGTAGTTCATGTGTCAATTTTGTAGCAAAGGTTACTATCAAACCCCACTCACTGGACCAGAGTGGGGTGTTAGCGAAAACCTTGCCACTCGTTTAGCACACTACCTACACTTGCGAGTTCATCGACCAGCGTGTGACCTCAACTCCAAGCTCTAACAATGTGCAGGGGACCGTGAAGGCTTCCCCTGTGCCTCCATCAACCCTGCAAGACCAAGTACCTTGTTGTTGCATGGGATGGCAATGTCCACATAGCGCAGGGGAGAATCTGTGTTACACAGAGCAATGGTGGGCAGGTTGACATAAGAAGCCTCTGTGAGTGGCTGGTGGTCAGCCCTGGGATCGGTCACCACTAGAAGCCTTGGCTCCCTGAAGGCTGCTTGGATCTGGTTAGTGAAGGTCCCAGGTGTGAATCGGCCAGCAATTGGAGTGGCTCCTGTGGCAGCAGCGAACTTCAGCACAGCTCGCTTTGAAGGGAGATTGAGTCAGCATTATCACGCATGATTTCACAGAGAACTGTTGATACCCACTTCTAGTCGTCTATCAAAACCAAAGCATCAAAGCTTTGGAAGCTTTTCGGAAATACATTCTTAGGCTAATTGTAGCACCTGCATGATTGTCTCAGTGTGAAGCAGGTCACTTGATTTCAGGTTTCTCACATGCCCCAAGCCCCTCAAAGGACAGTTAAAGGTACCCAGCAAACACCTGCAAACTTATCCGAACACAGCAAGCTCATCATCCCTCCCTTTCCTTTAGTGGATAATTCTGTATTTAATGTAGGAGTGGTTTTCCTGCAACGTACAAAAGTGCATCACCCCCACACATGGAAGTCTGGTATTGGATCTCCTTGAACAGAACTATGGATGGTTGTAAGCCACCACAAACCAAAAAATTATCTTCTCAACAGTTCATATCTCATTGCTTTAACTGATACACTCGTAAGCAAAGACTTAACTTGGCTATTTTGTGGCCGACATTGCCTTCCCCTTAAGTCAGCACCAATTTCCTTAAACACATAGCAGTTTGCCACCAAGACCGGACTGTTTCCTGCATGGTTTGCCTCCTCAATCACTGTCCACAGGACTCTGAGAAGTCGTAGGAATATGCAGGCGCGGGCACAAAGCCCAGCTTCATCTCCAACGCCGTGGAAAGGGACTGTACGTCACTGGGCAATGCCTATGCTCCCCTACGCCACTAGGACAGAGCCCAGGGAGAGTGACCTCCTGGGTTGTCCACGTTGGATACTTTGCTATGTGTGCCCAATGTATTCTATCGATTACTGACCCCAAACAAAAGCCCATGCACGCACAAACCTGGCCAGTGTTCCTGGAGNAGATGACACTGACGTCAGCAGGGTTCTCAATGGCAACAATAGCTCGAGCTGCGAGCAACAGCTTCTCCCAGGTCCTCTTCAGATTTATGATGTAGATACC
>NC_034599.1:112989298-113006329 GCF_900095145.1 Mus pahari | reverse complement strand
TCACTTTTCCTTTTGTAGATGTACTGCTCCATCTGAAAGTCAAGGTTGGTGCCACCTAAGTGGGTTCCCGCAGCAAGGAATTTGAGGACATCTTCCTCCTTCATCTGCAGGACGTCAAGGGCTCCGGACATTGTGTAAGTTTCCCTTTAAGTTACGATGGGAATCTAGAAACAGTAATATAATTCATCTTTTTTTTTTCTGAGACAAAAACTCACAAGATTGCCCTGCCTCCTGAGAGGGGGGACTAAAGGCGTATGCCACTACGGGGGGGTCACATCATCTGAGCTGAAATGGGTTGTTCTTATTCCTCCGTGCCTTTCGACTTTTCTGGCCACCTAATCACTAAAAGTGGTTTTGACAGCAGAGCACATGCAGAAAAACTGGCCAGTTGAAGTTAGCGCCTCCGCAGGCACACTGACCAAAGGATAGTTACTAAAGTAGAGCTGCTTCTTTGCACGATGAGTTGCGCAAAGGCGGCCATGTTCGGGGTGCTTCCGGAGTTGTCCTTCGAGACTGGCCGGCAGTTCCCGCCCCATCTCCATGCGCCCCACAAGCACTTTCCCCTGCATCTTGCCGACGGTGCCCTCGAGCGTGGCACGACCCGCAGAAGGGCCTCGGAGTGGCGCCCGCCCCACCTCACCGCGGGCCAGCACGTGGCGCTGCCGCCCGGAGCAAAGACGCTCCGGCGCACGCAGCCTCGGCGCCCTCCGCGCCCATCCATGGTGCGGGGAGCTCGAGAGCGCGGCGTCCGGCGGCGTCCCGAGGCGCCGAGGACCCCACGTGAGACTCACCAAGAACAACGCCGTATGGACCCGTCCCCGGGTAGCGCGGAAAGGACGGACGACCGGAAATGACGTCCTTAAATAACCCACAACCAGCCAATAGCAAAGCAGGCTAAGCAAAAAGCGAGAACTTCCGCTCCGGAAAAAGCCTCTGGCGCACGCGCAGATTCAGCGAGCGGGCCTGCTGTAGCGCGCGGAGCGGAAGTTAAAGTGGCCGGCGCCTGCTCCGCCGCAATCGCTGCACAAGCCGCGGGCAGGAAGTAGCTGGGGGCCGAGCGTGGGAAGTCCGCGTCGTGGATGTCTGTAAAATTTATAGAAATCAGGCCTGTACAGCACGCACAGCCTGCGGGGTTGCCGAGTGGTCTGGAGGACGGTTTACCGCCGGCCATCCAGACTTCATCTCTGAGATGTTTTCTGGAAAGTATAAAGGACAAGACTGTACACGGGAAATTCTTCTTTGGTCAGCTGAGTGAAGAACAGGCTTCAAGCCTTGGCCACCTGTGTCAGGATTAACTCCAGGAGCACATAGCCGCCTGCCCCTCCGGTACTGGCTCCTTCCTACATTTGAGAACTACAAAATAGTAGTTACCCAGTAAGATATTAATAAAGCGTTGAAGGGAGTGGGGAGAAATTTGGATGAGTTTATTTACAAAGCGTTTATACTGTATTCCATGTCTCAAGTAATCTAGAGATGACTTGGGAGTCTGTGGGAGGGTTGTGGTTATTAGAAAATACCAGACCTTATATTAGGGACTTGAGCACCTTTGGGTTTGGCATCCATTGAAGGTTCTGGAACAATTTCCACAGATACTGAAGGATAACCATATATGCATACAACATAAATAATAGATCAAAAGCCCAGAGGAGTGTGGGTGCGGCTCCGTGGTAGAGTGTTAACACTGAAAGGCTCTGGGTTTGTTCAGTTCTTGCTGGGGCAAGAGGACCATGGGTTTGAAGCTGTAGTCATACTCTGTCTCAAAAAATAAATATAAAACGGTAAAACTAAAAAGAACAAAGCATTGAACTTGCCACAAGATATAAGGAAAACAATATTCTAAAATCTATTAAGTGATATGTTCAAGTCAGGTAGTGGTGGCCTATGCCTGTAATCCCAGCCAGCACTCAGGAGACAGGCAAGCAGATCTCTGTAAATTCAAGGCCAGCCTAATCTACAAAAGTGAGTTCCAGGACAGCCAAAGCTACACAGAGAAACCCTGTCTTAAAGAAAAGAAAAAAATAGAGTGGCCTAGCTCCCTGTGGCTGTCCTTGATCATGCTTGGCACCAGGCTGAAGCAGTCAAGATGACCCTATTTCAGCTTATACGTGAGCACTGGGTTCATATCCTTGTCCCTGCGGGACTTGTCTTTGGATATTATCTAGACAGAAAGGATGAAGAAAAGCTAACTGCCTTCAGGAATAAGAGCATGCTATTTCAAAGGGAACTAAGGCCCAATGAAGAAGTTACTTGGAAGTAAAAACTGGTTAAATCACAGAATGTTCACATTTTAAAAGTTATTGGAGAAATAAAAACATTTATCATTTAATTAGAAAAAAAGAAAAATAATGACAATAGAGAGTGGTGGGTCTGGGAATGAAGATTATAAGTAGGTGTAGGAGCTCACTGGGTGAAAATGTTCTAAAACTAGTTTAGGGTCATGGCTGCAATTTTAGAGAGTCTCACAAGTGGAGGATAACTGAACTTCCAGCTCTTCTGTCTCTGACCCCCAGTGAGGGAATGACAAGCCTGCATCCCACACTGGATCAGTATTCCTGTTTGCTCTATTGCTGATGCGGATGAACCCAGAACCTTGCATGAATTAGCATGACACTCAGCCACATATGCAGCCCCAAATCACCAAACAGTGGGATTCAAACAAGCCTCTTTGAATACATAATCTAAAGGTACTTTTGTTGTTGTTGTGTTTTGTTTGTTTGTTTTTTGGTTTCTCCAGACAAGGTTTCTCTATTAGCCCTGGCTGTCCTGGAACTCACTCTGTAGACCAGGCTGGCCTCAAACTCAAGAGATCCGCCTGCCTCTGCCTCCCAAGTGCTGGAATTAAAGGCTTACGCCACCACCGCCCGGCTATCCTTCGGTTTTTGAGACATGGTTTTTCCCTGTGTAGCCCTAGCTTCCTAGAACATGCTCTAACAGGCTGGCCTTGAACTCAAGAGATCTTCCTACCTCAGCCTGCTGGGTGCTGAGATTAAAGGCCACCATGCTCAGCTTCCAAAGCTGTTTTTAAAAGTTAAGTTTTAGGGACTTACTTAGCAGGTCTAAAATTAAGTCACCTTAGAGCTACTTTGCTAGTCTCAGGGAGTAAGACATACTAGTAAGGTTTACCAACCAGAACTTTTTTATATGTATAAATAAATACAGGGTTTGATCATGTAGCCCTCCCTGACTGACTGGAACTCTTATTTTATTTATTTATTTATTGGTTTTTTCGAGACAGGGTTTCTCTGTATAGCCCTGGCTGTCCTGGAACTCACTTTGTAGACCAGGCTGGCCTCGAACTCAGAAATCTGCCTGCCTCTGCCTCCCAAGTGCTGGGATTAAAGGCATGCACCACCACTCCTGGCTTTGACCTGGAACTCTTGAGTCCTACCTACCTACCTATCAAGTGCTGGGATTAATGGTGTGTTCCTATTTATGTATGTGATACACCATTGCTGTCTTCAGACACACCAGAAGAGGGCATTGGGTCTCATTACAGATGGTTGTGAGCTACCATGTGGTTGGTGGGAATTGAACTCAGGACTTCTGGAAGAGCAGCCAGTGCTCTTAACCACTGAGCCATTTCTCCAGCCCCCTCCGCTGTAGTTTCTGTTTTTCAGACCGCTGTCAATCAGAGCGCTCTGCTCTGCTGTGTTTGTTTGAACTTTAAGTATGGAAACTGAGAACAGCAGAGATCACAACAGTACACGTGAAGCCTGGGAAGGACTGTCCCGTTCGTTCTAGGGGCCTACAGGAGGCGGCCTAGGAACAACACTAATGCCTATCTTGGTTTTTTGTTTTTTTGGTTCTGTCACAGACAGTCTCCACCCAGCTGGTGTCTTTATTTAAAAAGTAATACATTTATTTGTTTATTGGGTCCGGGTGCTTGCCGCAGTGCGTGTGAGGAAGTCAGGACAACTTGCAGCAATTCTCCACTATATGGGTCCTGGGAGCCAACGCAGCCTCTGTTAAGCACCTTTCCTTGCTGAGGCATCTCACTGGCCCACCTCAGCTCTCTTAGGTCCAGTCTTCCCTAACTTGAGACTCCTGTCCTCAGACATGGCAGGAGGCCCACACCTTCTCTACTGGGGGATTCCTTCATTACCAACATTCTAAGGCGCCCTGTAAAGTAGGCAGGTGGCTGAAGCAGCGACCTTGCAGAGACCTCCTCTCAAGTAGCCTTGTGAGCAGCCAAGCTCGACTTCCAGCCACGCAGCACTGATGGGAAGTGTGCACAAAGCGATGGGTACTGGCAACTCCACACCTATGGCTCCAGCCACCCAGCCACTCTCTGAATTCCGGACTAAAGGCGATGGCACTTGTGCCTGGCTCTTCAGACAGCGCAGTCTTCACCTGACTCCGGGAGTGAGCTGCAGCAGCCCATGGCAGGAACCAGCCCTCTCTCGTCAGGACTTCAGGCCCATCCTGGCCATCATCTCTTCATAGACGGTCCACGCCATGGCGGCCATCAGTGTTCTACGGAGGGCCCGGGGAACACTGCCATGAAAGAAGCCACGTAGCCCATGGTTCTGTGATGGACACAAGTGAGAAAACTTCAGAAGCAAAGCGGCAATGACACCAGCACCAGACACAGCACTGCTCCACTTTAGAATCTTGTTTAAATGCCATGCCAAACCTATGAATTATGGCCCCAGGAGATAAGCAACAACCTCCACTTTAACTGTTGAGGTCCACCCTCCAGATCTGCACTACCTACAGAAACTTCTTAGTTCGGAAAAGAATAGTTAGAGCGGGCAGTGGTGGCACACATCTTTAATCCTGGCACTCAGGAGGCAAAGGCGAATGGATGTATAAAGGCCAGCCTGGTTTATATAACAAGTTCCAGGATAGCCAGAGCCATTCAATAGAGAAGCCCTGTCTCAAAAAAGAACATTTAGGAACCAGAAAGATCAGGAGCTGAGAGCACTTGCTGTTCTTCCAGAGTGTGCTCCCATCACCCACATGGCAGCTCACAGTCATCTTTAACTCCAGCCTCCACAGGCACACACACTCACACATACATACATACATACATACATACATACATACATACATACATACACATACACACACACTCCTAAATAAAATTAAAGAGATTTTTACAAGAACATTAAAAAGTTCTTCTGGAGGTGCCAGCAATTAAAACCAAACCCAGACAGCTAAAAAGCTCTCTGTACTGGGAACTCTCTTAGCTGAAAATCTCTACGCAGGATTATGTGTACAGTTTTGGTCGGTGTGTATGTATGTAGTTCTGGTCGTGTGTATGTATGTAGTTCTGGTCGTGTGTATGTATGTGGTTCTGTTCTTACTGTTCTGGCTCACTGATGCTCTGAGATGATCCTCCTTCCACAGATCTCAGAGCTAAGATGACAGGTGTGCCTCACTGTTCAGCAGCTGGGCCATCTATACACTGCAAACAAACGCCAAGCAGCATACAAAATACAGACAAGGGCTGTTTGCCAAACCAGGGATCTAGATCAGGCTGTCGGAGATGACATCCTCTGCAGAAGCCATTAATGGCTGGGCCACCGCCGCAGCCCCTGGGAAGGTCCAGTTCTACCATTCTCCAGTGTGCAGCTGCTGGAGACACATCCCCAACCACAAGCGCAGCACTTTGTAGCCCTACCTTGAAGATGAGAGTGGCCGCTTGGCCAATCCACTGAAACTTCACTGGGGAGAGCTGCATGTGAGTTTTGATCACGTCTGCAGGTTGAGTCACCAGTGAAGCCAGAATGCCAGCAAATATCCCACAGGAGAAATTAACAAGGGGCATCAGAGCAGCGTCCAGCTGGGCTGAAACAGAGCAGGGGCAGCGTGAGGTTACAAAACTCAGATGCTTCAGATACACGGTGAAAAAGCAGGGTTACCCAGTGTGCTCGGAGCAGACCTGACCAAGGTCTGTGATGTGTCTGGATGACAGTGTCTGTCGCTGACAGCTGTGCAGCACCTGACTGGAACAATGCAGGTGTGGACACCCCCTGACTGGAACAATGCAGGTGTGGACACCCCCGACTGGACAGTACAGGTGTGGACACCCCCTGACTGGACAGTACAGGTGTGAGCACCCCCTGACTGGACAGTACAGGTGTGAGCACCCCCTGACTGGACAGTACAGGTGTGAGCACCCCCTGACTAGACAGTACAGGTGTGAGCACCCCCTGACTGGACAGTACAGGTGTGGACACCCCCTGACTGGACAGTACAGGTGTGAGCACCCCCTGACTAGACAGTACAGGTGTGAGCACTCCCTGACTGGACAGTACAGGTGTGGACACCCCCTGACTGGACAGTACAGGTGTGGACACTTTTACCTTGTTACTAACTCTAGATAGGACAACTTGAGTTTTTATTTGTCAAGAAGATTAAATACATATATTTCCAATATTTAAAAACTACTGATTAATTCCAATTTTAAGAGATTTTTATAACTAAAATTTTATTTTTCTACTTAGTGTGTATTAATTGTACAAGATGGGGCAGGCTGACGATTCATCTTAATTCTAGTGCTCCGGAGGTAGAGACATGGTGATCTCTAAAAGTCTGAGGCTAGCCTGGTTTACAAGAGTGAATTCTAGGCCAGCCAGGATGACATAATAAGGCTGGGTTTAAAAACAAAAACAAAAACAAAATACCACCTCTATGTTTCCTTATTGTCTTAAAATTCTGTTACAAAATGAAGCTGTAACCTTTGAGTCACACCTGCCCCTGGGGGGAGGGGCCAATCCCCACACCTGCTCCTAGGGGGAGGAGCCAATCCCCTCAAACACTGTACTTGCAGCAGGTGAGCTGTCACGGGCTAAAATGTTCCCTTCCATAGCTGTCCAGACACTTTACTGAGTTCAGGTCACTCTGCAGAATGGGTTTCAGGCAACTCTGCTGTTTGGAGGGCATTTTACCACCCACAGGCGTGGTCCCCGTGTGGTCCACAAGCTCGATGGTGAGAAAAGTCCACAACAAATACCTCAAGTTTACAGTTCTACCTCTACCCAAAGGGCTCAAAAGAACAGGTAATACAGAAAGGGAAGGAAGTGAAAATATTTTCCTCAAGTCCACAGCTATCAGTGTTCCCAAACTGATCTGATGGGAATCACACCAAGTACACACTGAAAAACAGACTCACAGGCCCCTTGGCAAAGCTTCTGTCCTAGGGTACCTCAGGTCACATCTGTGGCGTGCTGTTGCATAACCTTGGTAAAACACACTTGTCTCTCACCTAGCCTACCCTCTTCCCTTAGAAGACACAAGGCTCCTGTGGGGGCAGAGTGACACCCGACCTCTGCATCCCAGCACCTAGCCCTAAAGTGGCTCCATTGCTAAAGCTGTTAAGAATGCCCAAGAGAAAAAGGAAAAGCCCCGTTGCTCTGCCACTCCTCTGCCCGCTCTTACCTTTGCTGTGCATCACTGTGGTCCTGGTCTGGCTGTAAAACATCAGGTAGAGCCCTGAGAAGGGGGCATCACGGAGGAGAGTTGCTGTCAGGCCCCTGAAGAGGCCACGGTGGCCCTCGCTGCAGTAGATGCTCCTCAGGGCTGCATAGATGCTCTCGTAGCTGTAAGTCCCACTCTGCAAAGGGAGGGCAGAGTTAGTGACTGGCACAGGCCAGCATCTGAGCAGTGGCCTAAGCAGACTTCATGTTACATACCAGCCAAGCCACCACGGCTTTGGTGCACATATGGCTTGCCCTGCCTACAAAAGTGAGTGATCTGAACATATGTGACTCTAAGTCAGACTACACACCCAGGGCTGACACCAGTGCTCATTATCCAGAACCCCAAGGTTCTAGACCTATGTGACTCACCTCATAGCGTGTCTTGATCACTGTGATGGGTGACATGCAGACTCCTGCCACAGAGCGGGAGCCCATGCCCAGGATGACCGACTCCAGGGCGGTGGGAGGATGGCCTCGCAAGAAATACTGCTTTGAAGAATACAGGGTGCCAAAGTAGATTCCCACTCCAGGGACACATCTCACGATGGACTACAGTGGAAGGCACATGGAGGAAGGGGATCAGATACTCAAAACTGCAAGAGAGTGCACTCTCTGGAGAGGGAGTCTCTAGAGATCCCAGGGACCCACAAGCAAGGTGTCTACAAGTGAAGGGGGTGAGCACCAGTGAGAGGGGCAGAGGCAGGATGGGCAGCAGCCAGTAAAGAGTGTATTAAGGCAGTTACAGCATGGGTGAGTTAGACCCAAGCCCCCCAGGCTCTAGCAATCAGTGAACACCCCACTCTTGATGATCTCTCTGCTGAGGGAAGGAGTAGCTTAAATATCACTTTCTATCTTCTAATGGCTGGAGGCTGCTGTGGGGAGGGTGGAAACCAAGGCCTTGGGACTTCCGGCAAGGTGGGTCCTTAGGGCCAGAAAAAGCCTTTGGGCAAAGAAATAAAGGTGTAGGGATCCCAGCCCATTCACACTGTGGTGGCAAAGGCAAGGCTACACTGACGGGCAGTGGACGGCAGCTTTGGAGCCGGTGCTGTGCTAACAGTCATACTTCAGAGGAATGAACAGTCTCCTCATACCTGTCGGGGCCAGACCAGTGGCTGACACTGAGCCCTATGCACGCTGACACTGAGCCCTATGCACACTACTGTCCAAGCACACGTAAGCCTTATTTGCAAACAAGGCGTACTAACCAAAACGTGCGTGACCACAGCCGCCCTCACCCTCACTTCACCGGCTGCCTCCCCCTCTTCCTGTGGTATCTGAGACAGTGAAAGGCCTGGGTGGGATGAGGCACTAGTAGGTCAGACTCCTACTGACCTTGACCTGTTGTGGGGATCCAGTCATGTGACCCCATGGCTGGGCTGAGGAGTAGGTGATGCTGACAGATGAAAAGTTGACTCGTTTCTGTAACTGCTCAGAACACCACCATGATCAGGCGCCTTCCCTTCAACTCATCAGAGCTGCTGCAGGAGCCACAGCCTTCAGGGCTCACTCAAGGGCGATCTGGCAAATTTCAATGGGATCTGATCTGTTTCTTCTCCATCTTCTGATGTGTGACTCGACAAATTCTTCCCATTTCTTGCTTTGTTTCAGATGGGTTCTCTCTCTTTCTCTCTCTCTAAGATTTATTTATTTATTATATGTGAGTACACTGTAGCTGTCCTCAGACACTCCAAAAGAGGGCATCAGATCTTGTAAATAAGATGGTTGTGAGCCACCATGTGGTTGCTGGGATTTGAACTCAGGACCTTCAGAAGAACGGTCTGTGCTCTTAACCGCTGAGCCATCTCACCAGCCCCAAACAGGTTCTCACTATATAGCCTTGGCTGGCTGCTAATTCACAGATCTCCCTGCCTCTGTCTCCTGAGTGCTGGAATTATGCCCAACAGTTACTTATTTAAAAGCTTATTTTAATTATGTGTATACATGTTTGTCTGTATATGGGTTTGCATGTGGGTATGATAGAACAGAGTCTAGAAAAGGGTGTTGGATCTCCTGGACCTGCGTTAAAGGCGCTTGTGAGCTGCCTGACCTGAGTCCTCTGCAAGAGCAGTGCATGCTGTGGCTGCAGGCCCCTCTGAGAAGAGCTTCACTGTATCGCGTCTGACCGGTAACAGTCTCCGTTCTCCCCAGTCGTGTCACCTGTGCTGGAAATGTGGCCGCTGCTCCCCTGCACATGTGACCTGCTCCTGCCCAAGCCTGCTTCCAAACACAGGGAACTGTGTCTCACTTGTGCTGAGTGGCAGCAGTCTCTCATTTCAGATCTCTCACTAAAGCCTTTGAGCAGGCTCAGTATCCTTTGTTATAACACACTGCCATCAATTAGACCGTATTTTCTGTTCCTGTTTGCTCACAAATGCAGTGACCTAGCACTGTCCACACACCAAGGCTGTGACTGATCTGAACTATGACAACAAAAACAGTGTGGGTTTCTTCTTCCTTCTCCACAATGTCATGGCCATTGTATCCCTTCCTGCTGAGGAGAGGGTTTCTTTTCCTCTTAAGATCTTCCACCTTTTGCCGGGAAAGCCCCGCCCAGCTTCTTGTTAGCACAGCATACTGCCAGCACTCCTGTGCACTGAGAACCTCAGGGAGTAAACTCCGGCTGCCTGAACACACAGCTCACGACGCCCCAGCAGGTGATCCAATCACTAAGCAGCTACAGTGAATGAGGGCAACGGACCATGGCTAGGACATGCTGCATGGACACCAGTGGAGCCTCACAAGAACTCGGAACAGGACTCAATTAAAACCCATCAACTGTTCATTATAGAACTGGACAGGACCAACTGGGGAACAACTTGGTGGTGCCGTTTTGAGAGGCTGTAGAATATGAGGTGAGGCGTGGTTGCTGGCATGGTCACTGGATTTGGCTTCTGAGCTATGTCACAACCCTGCCTACGGCTAGCCAAGGCTCTCTGCTTCCCGTTGGCTGAGGTGTGACCAGCTGCCTCATGCCCCTCTCACCAGGCTGCTGAGAGCTACTCCAACTGTTGTGCCCTTCCCACCAAGATGGACTACGTCCTCACACAAGCCCAGATTAGTGTCTCCTCGCTTAAGCTGCTTCTCTCGGGTACTTTGGTCACAGCAGTGTAAAGTAACTGATTCACACAAACAGGACGGGAGGGGCTCCATGCTCCCATGCCGTGGGAAGCCTGAGCGCCGGTGAGGAGGAGGAAGAGGAGAATGAGTCCCACAAGAGAGCCCAGATCCGAAAGGCAACTTACAGGAGACATCCCTTTCCAAAGGCCCAGGAGACTTTCTGTGCGAACCACCTTCAAGAACACAGCCAACATCCCAACACGCCTGGGCCTGAGGGAGACAAACGGGACAGGGCAAGAAAAGGAATCTGTTAGACATCCTCCTCGCAGAAGCCCCACTCACAGACCATCTGAACACATAGCAATCTCTATACTGCATCTTAGAATTGCTTTTAAATTTTTATTTTGTGTGTGTGTGTGTGTGTGTGTGTGTGTGTGTGTGTGTGTACATGCACACATGTGTGGAGGTCAGAGGACAACTTGCAGAAATCAGTTCTTTCCTATCAAGTGGGTCCTAGGGGTCAAACTCAAGTTGTCATGCTTGACAGCAAACACTGACCAGCTGGCCCATCTCACCAGCCCTAGAATTATTCTTGATTTCCATGTGTTCATGGTTTGGCACATACATATTCACCTATCTATTCACACCACAAGCAATGGGATAAATTCCACTTGCAGACACTTTGTCTTTTTTTTCTTTTTTGTTTTTTTGGTTTTTTTTCCCAGACAGGGTTTCTCTGTATCGCCCTGGCTATCCTGGAACTCACTCTGTAGACCAGGCTGGCCTTGAACTCAGAAATCCACCTGCCTCTGCCTCCCAAGTGCTGGGATTACAGGCATGCACCACCACTGCCCAGCTGTAAGACACTTTGTGTAGTACCCATATTGCCAAGAGACACAAAACACACATTTAAAATGGATGTTACTTCCACAAAACCCAATTCCAAGCAGCACAGTTACAACAATGCAAGCTAGCACAGGAGAAAGGCAAATGTCACCCAGAGGGCTGCTCCAAAGGATCCCACAGGAGAAAGGCAAATGTCACCCAGAGGGCTGCTCCAAAGGATCCCTCTAATCAACAAAATTATTATGATATGTATATAAAGCCACACTAACTTTTTCCCTCAGAAAACAGTATCCACAAAGCACATGGCCCAGTACTCAGGAAGCTGAGGCAGGAAGATTACAAGTTCAAAGTCAGCATGGGATACACAGGAAGAAAACTCTTGTCTCAAGCAAACACAACAACAGAAAGGAATTCGAGACTAGCTTGTGTTTCTGTAATGTAATGAAGTAATTTAATCCTGGCTCCTCCACAAAGCAGGGTAATGGCCTACCCTAGGTCTGAGGGCTGCAGGGTCTGCAGACGGGTTTTGAGGAGATCCAGAGGCTGGAAGAGGAGCGTAGAACAGGTCCCACTGATGGAGCCACAGAGGAAAGCCTTAATCACTGGATGTAACTGCAAGACAAGAGAACGAGGTATCAGCAGGCCTGCCCACCACGCCCAGCTCCTTTCTCCACGTATGCATCTGTGGTTTCTCTGAAATCCCTCAGTCTCCACCTGTCGCAGCCCCATTCTATCTCCCCATCTCTGAAATGTGCACAGCAAAAGGGGTCCCTCTGGTCTCACTATTCACTGCTAATAACATTGGTTTCACTGAGTAACATGTTCATTTTCTTAGCACGCTTCTTCATCCGGCATGACTGTAATGCTACTGTCTCTTTATGCTGTCAGCTTCCCCAGGCTACCTGGTATAGGATCTGCAGATATTTATAGGAACATGTGAAAACCACGAAAGTAGAAGCTTGGCCACTGTGTATAGTACTCCATGTACTTTTGTGCTTAAAACTCTGCCTTTTAAGCTGCAGGTGAGGCACACATTCCTTTAATCCCAGCATTGGGGTGGGGGTTTGGGGGTATCTCTGAGCTCCAGGCCAGCCTGGGCTACATAGGGAAACCTGTCTGGAAGAAACAACAAAAGCGCTCTGCCTCCCTTCTCCGGCCACTGGGCCCGGGGAGCCCACCAACAACCCTACACAGCAGCCGCTTTTGGCTTATGAACCACCACCACCCTCAGCCTCGAAAAACTGGCTTATCTTCCAACTCCATGCAGATGGGCAGCAGTCTTTCAGATACTGAAGTATCGCCCTCAGGCACACCCTAGGAGCTTCAGCAAAGGGTGCTGGAGCTTCCTTAACAGTTTCCCCTTTCTAGAATGCAGCAGAATCCCAATGACAACTAACAGGCACTTGGAAACTCCCTCTCCTCCAAACGGGACACTTGGCTAGCCCACCTGGAGACCAGCTCTTCCCCCATTTGGTGGCATCTGTACACTGCCCCACCCCACTCCTGAGTAGATCGGACCAGAGTGGTAGCTCATAGACTACTGTTTAAAAAACAGACACATTGTAGCCCCGAAGGCTTACTACCAAGTCTCTGTTACATCAACTCACCAGGAACCAAAATGTCTGTCATCTACAGTATCCATTTCAGAGAAGAGAAACCACCTTAACTCCTATCAAGTACAACTGGAGTTAGTTTCGAAACCAGAGACTAAGCAAGTTCTGAGGCCTGAATACTGGACCTGACAGCAGCCCTGGGGTGCCAGCAGGGGCTCTCAGAGGACAGCAGGCAAAGCCAGGCAGTGTGTGTGTGTGTGTGTCAACACTGTACTGCCAACACTGCCAATGCCCCCTCCCCACCCTCCACTGCTGAACACTCCCAAACCGCACCTCAGCCTCACCTGAGCCTTGACAGTGTTAGGGAGTTCAACCTTCTCACACGCATGGTTCCTCTCTTCATGAGACATCTCCTTTGCCTGGAAATCAGTCCCAGAACCTCTGTTTTCAGCACCACACTGTGCCATCTTCATTCCCCTCTGCCAGTCACCCTTCAGGCCTCAGACTTGCCATCAAGTCAGAATCCCTCAGTAAGACTCCCGGAGACCCCACCTTCAGCCCTGTCCTTAACTTACTTCAACTCTTAGGTATATTTGATATCAGTGACTACTTCTCTCTAAGTTATGCTTCCTTCAACTGGCACCCCACCCCACCCACCCCACCCCAATTGGCTACAGGTCTCTCTTTGCTCTGCCTGTTTCTCAAGGCTGCTGCATCTCTCATCTCCTCAGTCTGCAGCCCTTTCGGAGCAGCCTCACCCATGACCAGTCTTCACAACATTCCCATTCTACCCTCCCCTCCTGTCCACTCTGCCACCCATGTTCCCTCCTGCCCACAGCAATCTCAAAGTCAACAGTCCAAACTGGAAACTTGGGCAACAACCCTCCACCCCTCGCTCTGCCTGCTGCATCCTGGCCTTTCCTGATGAAGACCCTCAGTCTGCCCTAGCTGCCCCTTCAGCCTGACCAGCACTGAGACTCTCTAAAGACTGAATCTATTCAGGAACGAGCAAGGGGTTACAAATGTGGTGGTGTGCCAGGAGAAATCAGACATATTTGTGAATCCTCCTCCCCGGCCAACCCCAGCGAGACCCATCCTCTCATCTTGGTTCATTCATCTCTCATTTCTCTGGCCACTGCTCACTCGCACTTCCACTGAACCACGCTGTTGAATCCCTCAGCCAGCTTCTGTTCTATCCTTCACCTACACAGAACTGCTCTATAGAGCTCCAGACAAACCCACACTGTCCTTGCTCAGATGTCCAACAGGCACCTCAGTGACATTGACAAACCTGAGCTCATCTCTCTCCCTCACTTCAACCTGCTGCTCCTCTGCACGCCCCATCCAAGGGAACACCCATTCTGGGCTGAGCCTCTTCAAACTTGCTCATTCTGCTTCTTGATCAGCTCTCAAGCTTGAGGCATCCTGGTTCAAAGGTCCACACTTTCCTTCCCTGCTGACTGCCACAACCTTTTTGTTTTTTGTTTTCTTTTTTTTTTTTTTCCTTTTTTTTTTTTTTTTTTTTTATTATTTTCTTTTGCCACAACCTTTTTACCTCAGTCTTTGACCCCTCCAATCTACTTCCTATTCTGCAGCCAGGGGCATCTTTAAAAACTGCAAAGTGGAGCTTCAATTCCAATGAGACAGTGCTCTGTTCACATATAAATTACCAGCTCAAAAAGGAAGCAGGATGTAATAAAAAGTTATCAGTAATGATAAATGTATTAGAAATTACTAAACACGACACATTTGTCATTAGTACTCATCTGGTGTAAATAAAAGTGTGATTTGAACACTCCAAAGACAGAGTGTTACCTGTGCTGCAAGGACCTGAGGCAGCACACAGTCTGCTGGCCTCCCTGACCCACACTCACCATCCTCTACTGCCATAATGCCCCTCTCCCTGCCTTCCTCACCTCAAACATCACACATCATCCTTCTGGCTCAGTTCCTCTGCTGCTCACAAAGCCCCGTGTCATGGTCCAGTGATTCTCCTGGGACTGAGCAGTCCCTTTGGCCGTCATCCTTATGACTAAGGATGAAGGACAAGAACAGACACAACCCCTGTGCCCTTCATGATCCTGTCAGAAACTGACATGGAAGCAACTGATATGTGGAACACACAGCTGATCCTAGCATTCCAGAGGAAGAGGCAGGAAAATCTCTGGGAATTGGGGGCCAGCCTCATCGACACATTGAGCTCCAGGACAGCTTCAGAACTATACAGAGAGACCCTCTCTCAAACAAACAAGACAAAACAAGATTGACCATGGAACTGGACTATAGAACTGGACATAGCTTGAACAGAGACCCACAGGATACGGTCAGTAGCCCCCGAATGTCCCGTCGCAGCAAAGGTTAGACTCTCCCCAGCTCTCCCCAGCTTCTGGACAGCTCTAGGCAGTGCGTCGTCACCAGTGCCTGCTAAGGCACTGGGCCCACTTCTGGGAACTGAACCCAGGGCCTTGTGCCTGCTGGGCAAGCTGTCAAGCTGTTACTACCTAGCTGTATTTCCAGCCCTGCACCTGCTTTATCTTAAGGCTGGCTGTCGTCCTTCACCTCCTGATGGCAGAAACTGTTTTTTTTGTTTGTTTGTTTGTTTGTTTGTTTTTCGAGACAGGGTTTCTCTGTATAGCCCTGGCTGTCCTAGAACTCACTCTGTAGACCAGACTGACCTCGAACTCAGAAATCCACCTGCCTCTGCCTCCCAAGTGCTGAGATTAAAGGCGTGCACCACCAGAAATTGTTTTTTAAATGTCTTATCTTCACAGCACAGTGACTGAGAACATCACTGGCCCAATACTCACTGAATCGACAAAAAGAGCCAACAGCTTTTGCTTGTTTGTTTTTGTTTTTGAGACGGGGTTTTACTATTGGCTCTGGCTCTGTAGACCAGGCTGGCCTTGAACTCAAGAGATTCTCCGGTCTCTGAGTGCTGGGATTCTGGGATTAAAGGTGTGTACCACCACCACCTCTCAACATCAATTCTAATAAATCAAAAACTACAAAAAACAAAACAAAAAACAAAAAAACCAAGCAGATAACTTGACCAGCGCTGTGACCTTTGTATGCTTACAGCATATCCTGTGAGAGTCGATTTTGTGGGTCTGTTGTGCTTGTTTTGACAGTCTCGTGCTCACATAGCCTGCCTTTTCATGAGCCACCATGCTGGGTCCTGAGCTTAGTTTTCTTATAGTGATGGAGACGAAGATGCTTTCCTGAAAGGCCACACCTCCAACCAACTTCAAGATTCGATTTATTTTAGTAGCACAGCCTTATTATACACGACTTAAAGAAAGCTGAATATTCCACTTTTTTAAGTGTGAGAATAGATCAAAACAATCAGAAAGGGCTAGAGAATAGTCTAAAGTGAACGGGATTCTTCCAGAGGGACCATAAGGTTCCCAGCACCTATAAGGGAAAGGGTGCTCACAGTCACCGCTAACTCCAGCTCCAGGAGATACCAACATCCTCTTTTGGCCAACTGCACTCTTGTGCACCTACCCCGAACACACACACATAAATAAAAATAAAAACTAAAAGCACAATGAGCAAATATCCATCCCCCAAAGCCACGCATCCTCGCCCCACTGAGGAGCATCCCGGTCCGGGCCCGCCCTGCACAGCCCTACCTCGACCTATGGTTGGCAGCGAGAGACTCCGCCCCACCCCGCCTCCGTCTCCACCAATGGCAGCCCGGCAGAGCAGCCAAACCGACGGAAGGGCGTGGCCTTGGTGAGCCCCGAAAACTGAGGCAGAAGCCTGCAAGGAAGCGGGTCGGGGAGGGTGTCCTGCGGCGGGCGGCCCGAGGTGCCCCGAGGCGCTCTTATCAGTTGCCGTTAGAATATTCTAGAACTAGAATGTTCTAGAAGCACTGTGCCCTGCCCCACAATGCCGCTCCCGTCCCGGTCCCCCTGCTCCCACGAGCTCACCATGAGCGTCTCCACCGTGTCCTCTACATCCTGCGACTGCAGCAGCGCCGAGCGCGCCTTCTCGATCATTGGGGACGCGAGCCCGGCCCCGGCGACTGAGAGGCTCCGGGGCTCCGCGCTCGCGCCCATCCTTCCCCGCCCGTCCGCCCGCCCTCAGGTCTCATTACCCGAGACAAGCCGCTAGATGTTTCCGGGGGAGGGGAAAGCAGAAAGAACCAG
>NC_034599.1:112983844-112987503 GCF_900095145.1 Mus pahari | reverse complement strand
TCTCTTTTTTTTTTAATATTTTATTTATTTATTATATGTAAGTACACTGTAGCTCTCTTCAGACACTCTAGAAGAGGGAGTCAGATCTCGTTAAGGATGGTTTGAGCCACCATGTGGTTGCTGGGATTTGAACTCTGCACCTTTGGAAGAGCAGTCGGGTGCTCTTACCCACTGAGCCATCTCACCAGCCCCTGTTTTGTTTTTCAAGACAAGGTTTTTCTTTTTTCTTGAGACAGGGTTTCTCTGTGTAGCCCTGGCTGTCCTGGAACTCACTCTGTAGACCAGGCTGGCCTCGAACTCAGGAATCCACCTACCTCTGCCTCCCAAATGCTAGGATTAAAGGTGTGTGTCACTACACTTGCTGTTTTTTTGTTTTTTGTTTTTTAAAGCGGGGAAACTGAACCTGAGACCTTCGAACGCCAAGCGAGTGCTCTAGCGTTAAGCTTTAAGTCCCAGCCTTCTTTGCTTTCTGTTTTGAGAGGGAAATTTTTTTTCATGAAATTGTTCATACTGAGTCTACAGGCAATCCTCCTGCCTCTGTCTCCTGAGTCATAAAAACCCAGGTTTTTTTTTTTTTTTATATTATTGTTATTGACTATTTGGGATTCTTACACCATGCACCCTGATCATGCTTTCTGTTCTGCCCATGGCTGCCAGTGTCAGTCAGTGCCATGACTTCCCCCCTCCAAAAAAAGAAAAAAACAGATGAACAGTCCATTTGGGGTTGTCTATATACTCACCGAAGCATGATCAGGTCCCTAGTGGCCAGCCCCCAAGGAAAGGCGAGTCTCCACCCACCCCCCAGAAGCCCTCAGCTGTGGAGAAAGAGCTACACTTCAGCATCCCTGTCACTTTGTTTTAGTTCTTGATAGAGCTGCCATTTGGGGGAAGGGGGGAGGTTAGGGGTTGTCACAGAAGACTTTAATGTTCTGCTTTCTCAACTATGCTTGGTCTGGTTCAAGGCCTCTGGCTTCTGCTACACCATCAATACTGGACCTCTCTGAGCCTCCTCTTGGCTATTCTGCTGTTGACCAGAGTCATGGAGGTCCTGTGGCTATAAGGACTCAGTGCTAGACTCTAGCTGCTGCTGAGGCCACAGCTCCTGCAGCAGCCCCTTCCCCTCCCAGGGAACATGGGATCCCACTGAGACACTCTGAGCCCCTAGCTAAAGGACTTCCACATGCCAGGATCTTTCATCTGGGGAAATGAGTTTCCATCAAAGGGATATGGATGGACATGCATCCTGCCTCCAACCTTCTTCCTTGCTTCCTACCTGGAAATCAGAGAGCCTCTCTGCAGCTTGTGCTATTGACCTGGCAAGTTTTATGTCAAGTTGACACAAGCTAGCGTCATATGGAATCACAACTGAGAAATGTTGCCTTGGTTAGATTACAGGTTCAGCGTCCTTTCTCCCTCTAAGAAACCCATCAGTGAAAAAACAAAACAAAAAAAGCTAAGAACCCAGTCAGCAAGCACCTGAGATTCCTAGAGTGCCTCCCATGCTCATAGAGCATCTCGGTACCTTAGCCTTCAACTGATGACCTTTGCCCACCCTGCGCTAGGGAGCCAGCCCCGGCAGGGTCAGGCACTGGGGTGGGACACAGCATAGGATGAAGACCAAAGGCTGATGACCCCTGGCCTTTAATTCTCTCTTGCTGTTCTGGGAGCCAGAGCTCGTGGCTTCTGGCAATCAACTCCTACTGATAGCAGCAAGGGATTAAGAAAAGAAACATAGTTACTTGAGATCTTTACTCCTTAACACTATATAAGCCAGAGACAAAGTAAAAGGATAAAGTCATGCAGACATGCAGACACACACACACACACACTGGACTGGGCATGACCAACTGTTTCATCAATTTCACAAGTGAACATGCATACTTATATAATACACTTATACCTATATTCATATGTATGCACATACATATAGACAGACACATACATATTGTACATAGAGACAGACATATATACATATATATTCATTGGGTTGATGGAGCAGAGCCCCAAGAGCCACACTCTATTTTTTCTCTCAGCATTTATACCTTCTTAGACAAAAGTTCTTTATAAAATTACCTCATAGATAAAATGTTACACAAAAGGGGAGTTACAAAAGGATGTTGATAGTAAGTTCAAACAGTGTTTCATTCTCTAAGCTCATTACAAGTTCAATGCAACAGTTTCACATGGTCTTGCTTTAGCATAGTGCACACCTGTGGCCTCATCCATGGACCTGGCCTAGAAAGATTTTCCTTGATCACAAATCTGCCTCAAGCCTGTTTCTCTTCTTAGTGTAATTTATAAAAGCTCACTACATTCCTTCTTATGCAGCCTTTATTTAAAATTCTAATGAGGAACAGGCACATTCTATTCTTGATTCTAACTTTATTTCATCTTTCTGGCAAAACAACTAAAATCATTTCCTTAAACTTTCTTCTTAAAATTATTTGAATTAAATCAGGAGTTCTATAAAGTCATTAATTCACCTAAGCAGCATTAATTCAGAAAGGTTCATCTTCATGTTGATCTGCAGAAAGTTTGTCCAATAGGGTGAGCTGATGCCCCGGAATCATTAGGCTGTGTAACAGTGACAGGAAAGGCAGATCAGTGGTGAGAAGCAATCCTGGGATGAAGTCTCTGGGATCCATACCTCTCCAAGCACACTCATCGCAGCCATGAAAAATGGTGGGCCATCTCCAGGAAACTGATTTGCTGGCCATAACATTTCTGACACGGCTCGTGCTAACATTGGATATTCCTATCACCTTCCCCAAAGCTACATAGCCCTCGATTCACCCCAAATAAAGTTGATCTGTCTCCCCAAAGCTGATCCTGGAGTGTCATCATTTCTGTTCATACTCACGGGCCTTCTGAAACCCTGTTTGTTGACTCTGCTTTCTTCATCCTCATGGGCTGGTGGCCAATGACCCTGGGAAGAAGGGAGACCCACAAATACCCCGGATCTGGAGTTATAAGTGATTGTGAGCTGACAGGTAAGTGCTGGGAATTGAACCTGGGTCTTCCAGCAAGTGTGGTAAGCATCTTAACTGTGGAGCCACCACTCCACCCTGGTTCTTAATGATCTTCAGGGGCTTAGCTTCTCAATCCACCCAGCAAGTACACAAAGCCTGGGACCTGGGATGTGGCAATGAGCGAGACAGGCGGGGATCCTAACTGTGCCCCAGACACTGTGGCAAGTGTTTACCTGCTTGCTTGTTAATGTGTATTCAACCACATAGTCCAGATGCAGGTCTGCCAGATGAACCCAAAGCATCCTGCATGCGTTTCATAGGCCACAGTGAGCCTTCCTTGAGTCTAGAACAGCTCTTCAGCCTTCCCCTGACAACAGGCTCTTAACTGGGACCACTGCAGTAGGAGAGAACTCATGCTTCTGTTGACGATGAGTGTATGGAGCCAATGAACCCCAAAGGATTAAAGCTTCCCCAGGAATCTCATGCCAGGGGAAGGGAAAGGCTGAGCCCTGACAAGAAGATAGACTTGAGCCGGGCGTGGTGGTGCACGCCTTTAATCCCAGCACTTGGGAGGCAGAGGCAGGTGAATTTCTGAGGCCAGCCTGGTCTACAGAGTGAGTTCCAGGACAGTCAGGGCTACACAGAGAAACCCTGTCTCGAAAAAGAAAGAAAGAAGAAGGAGGAGGAGGA
>NC_034599.1:112968319-112983834 GCF_900095145.1 Mus pahari | reverse complement strand
AAGAAGAAGAAGAAGAAGAAGAAGAAGAAGAAGAAGAAGAAGAAGAAGAAGAAGAAGAAGAAGAAGAAGAAGAAGAAGAAGAAGAAGAAGAAGAAAGACTTGAACCCGCATCCAGCAAGAGATTGTACACAGTTCAGTCACTTGCTGGACCAAGATGCTGGAGAGACAGAGCCCAGTGAAGATGTGTGGGATCACACCTGATCAGGACTGCTGAGCTCTGCATATGGCTTGCTGCCTATTTAAACCCAGATCTCATGACAGGACCCTGAAGATGGACGTGGAGTCTCTAGATCACCTTATTTGTTCCTCTTCCCAACATCACCACATTGAATAAACCTCTGCTTTTCACCATGACTTTTTTCTGTTTTATAAAAGCGGGGGAGGATGGAAGTCATGGAGTGTGCTCGGGCATCAGATCCACTACAGCTGGCGTCACAGGCAGTTACGAGCAGCCAAACCAACAGTTACGAGCAGCCAAACCAACCTGCCAGACTCTGGTGCTGGGAACCAAACGCAGGCCCTCTTACAGGAGCAGTCCGTTCTTTGAACCACTAAACCATCTCTCCAACTCCGTGGCTTGCCTTGTTTAATTTGCGTGTTTGGGAAGAGTGGCTGAGTGTAGCTTTCTGGTACCCCAGGAACAACATAGTATCTGGGCACACTGCGGGAAATCCAGGTCTTTGCAACTGTGGGCAGCTGGTGGTACCGCTAGACAGTGACCAGCAGGTGGCGATAGAGCACAACTTCCTTGTTCTAACAACGGGCTCTAGCTTCATTCCCAGCCCCTTTAACGGGTAAGGAATTGGAAGCAGCAAACAGTTATATCAGTTACCCCAAGTGTGATAACCAAAAGAAAACAAACAAACAAACAAACCCTGACCTGTCCGCTGTTTATTTTATTACGTTACTAAGATTTATCGTTTAAATGTATGAATGATATCAGGCAGCTGTGTGGGCAGGCAGGACAGATTGGTCCCTCTGACTCCACTCACCCCACCCGCCTCTTACCCACGGCCTTCTGGAGTTCAGAGAGAGCTTACCTGAGGCCAGCTGTAAGTGATGCAGCGGGATCAAGTCAGGTCCTTGCCCCATCAGAAAGCTTAGTGTGACTCAAGACGCCCGAGGGACTTTTGCTAAGAAGCATCTGAGCAGGACACAGGAAGGGACTCCTGGAAGCTGACAGTCTTGAAAAATGTCCCGGGAAGCCCCTCTCCACTCCCCAAGTCTCACACGCACTGCAGAGTTGTCTGTCCCACCCCACACAGCACGTTGCCATCACACAGGGCTGGCTGCTGGCAAGGTCAGAGAAGGCCTGCCACCCTGCTCCCCACCATGATGATAAAGGACTAACCCTCTGAAACTTTGAACAAGCCCCCAATTACATTTTTTCTTTTCTAAGTTGCTTTATCCATGGTGTCTCTTCACAGCAACAGAACAGTGGCTAAGACAGGAGTAGAAAACTACTTCTCAGACTTCTGGATAAGAGCAAACTTAAAATGTGTAAAATGCACCCCAAAACCAAAGTGCTTAGATGGAACTATGTAGCATCAAGTGAATACTTAGATAATAGAAGATTCCAGGAACCCATATAAAGCCAGGCTCAAAGCAAATAGGTGAAATGAAAATAAAACCAGAAATCAACAAGCAGAGGAGGCAGGAAGTCAGCGAGGCCAAAGGCTGGCTCACTGCAGAGATTTAAGCAGCAGATAAGTCCCACAAAACTGATCTAGGAGAGGCGGGGAAGGAAAGGGAGGAGGAGAGGGAGAGACAAAGAGACAGAGAGAGAGACACACACACACACAGAAAGAGAGCCACAAATGATCAGTATCAGGACCAGAAAGGGACATCCTTATACTAAAAAAGGATTGTTCAACAAAATTATTTGTCAAGAATTCATACTCATGTATGTATGAACTTAAAGAGAATAGCAGAATTTCTTACAAATCACAAGCAGATAAAAAAAAAGGCTGAACATTTCTGTCTGATAATTAAATACAAATCTTTGTACAGAAGTACCCTGGATTGGTTTATTAATAAGTTGTATCAAACTTTCAAAGAGCAAGTAATGCCATTTTTTTACACAAATACCACTTTTTACCAATTCAGAGAATAGATTTTATTTTGTTTTGTTTTATGTGTGTAAGTGTTTTGCCTGCAGTTATGTATGCTCGCTATATATGTTCCTAGTGTCTGCAGAACAAGACGGGAACGCCGGATCCCCTGAAACTGGAGTTGCAGATTGTTTGAACTACCATGTGGGTGCTGAGAACTGGGTCCAGTTCTCAGAGTAAGAACAAGTGCCTTTAGCTGCAGAGTCGTCTCTTCAGCTCCTCAGAATAGGAGTATTCGTCAATACATTTTAGGAAACCAAACCTGGCAAGAAAGAAAACCATGTATTCCATCTCTTTTAAAGTAGGATGGTGCTGCTGGTCCAGCGCTCAGGAGGCTGAGGCAGAAAGGTTGAGAGTTCAAAGCCAGACTGGGCTCCATAGTGAGACTCTGTTTCTGTAAACCAGAAGTGGGAAAAGGAGGGGAAGGGAGAAGTGAATGGGGGAAGGGGAGAAGATTGGGGCCAGGAAGGGGGATTCAGGTGGAGGCTGCCTGCCCTGCACACCCCCCTTACAAGATGTCGTCCAGGGTGGAAGAATGGGAAGATCGCTGGTTCGAGGACAGCTGCCTCTCCAACGCCCCCACCGGCATTCGTCTCCCTAAGTAGAGGAAGATGTGACTGCAGCTCTTTTGAAACACATCCATGAGGTGTTTCTTGAATTTCTCTCCTATGAACGCGTAGATGACGGGGTTCACGCAGCAGTGTGTAAAAGAGATGACCTCTGTGACATGGATGGCCAGAGCCAGCCTCTGCCTCGTGACACATCCATCCAAGATGTGAAGGTCGTGCAGGGATGTGAGGAAGAGGGCCACGTTGAATGGGACCCAGAAGAGTAAAGACACAATGACTACGGTGAGCACCAGCTTGATGGCTCTGGTCCTGTTGTGGTTCAGGCAGCCCCGAAGCTGCTGCAGGATCCTGACGTAGCAGAACAGGAGGATGGCGAAGGGGAGCAGCAGACCCAAGGCGTTGATTTCAAAGTGGGTAAAGAGCTTCCACCTCAAAGACTGCTCGTCGTAAAACTGGAAACATTGTAGCATGCCGTCTTCAGAGGCTACTTGGTAAAAAACCATCAACGGGATGGTAGCTGTGACCGCAGCCAGCCACACTGTCAAGCTCAGGGCTGTGCCCACGCTGGCCGTCCTCACCTTGATGGCATAGACAGCGTGGACAATAGCCAGGTACCTGTCCACACTCATGAGGGTAATGAAGAACATACTGCTAAAGAAACCAATGTAATAAAGGCCAGAGACCACCTTACACATCACAGTCCCAAACACCCACTGGTCTAGCAGGTTGTGGGTCTGAAAGGGAATAGAAAGGACAAAGAGCAGGTCGGACGCGGCCAGGTTCAGGAGGTAGATGTCCGTGATGCTCCTCAGTTTCTTGCAGCCCACGAGGACTAAGATGACCAGGCTGTTTCCCAGGAGGCCCAGCACAAACAAGACACTGTATAAGATGGCCAGATACAACATGCTGCCTCTGAGGAGGAGCTCTGTGTCACAGGGAGCAGTGAAGAAATCAGGGTAGTAGTCTGTCATCGTGATGTTGGGCTCCATCGTGTAATCCATCGAGGCAGGAAGACCTGGTCAAACAGGCACGTGAGAGGTGCTGAGGACTATATGCACACATTGAAGTCCTTAAACACCTCCCCTTCTCCCTGGGACTCAATATCAGGGTGTTAGTGTACGGCAAGCGCTCTACCACCTAGCTATTCTCCCTAGACCTTGCTTCCTTTATACAGGGTCTCACTAAGTGGTTTAGGCTGGTCTGGAACTTGCTACATAGTCCAGACTGGCATTGAACTCATGATCCTCCGGCCTCAGTCTTCTAAGTGAAGGCATTACAGATTTGTACCATCTTGCTTGGCTTCTCTCTCTCTCTCTCTCTCTCTCTCTCTCTCTCTCTCTCTCTCTCTCTCTCAGTCAATTTTGGTATTTTTGAGATAGGTCTCACTATATAGCCCTGGTTGTCCTGGAACTTACTATGCAGACCAAGCTGACCTCAGACTCACAGAGATTCACCTGCCTCTGCTTCCCAGGTGCTGGGATTAAAAGCACACACCACCATGCTTGGCTTCTCTTTAATTTTATAGATCCACAAACAAAATACAGGCCAGGTGTGTTGACATCTTTAGTCCCAGCACTTGGGAGGCAGAGGCAGGTGGCTCTCTGAGTTCGAGGCTAGCTTGGTCTACAGAGTGAGTTCCAGGACAGCCAGGGCTACACAGAGAAACCCTGTCTCAAACAAACAAAGTATATATGTATTCAACAGACTACAGTTGTATACTACTGTATTCATATGTATTCCTATTCATATGTATTCCTATGCTACGTACATGATGTCTCATTTTGTATTTTGCTTCAGATGTATCCTATGATATTCTTGAGTTTAGTTCATTCACTCATCGCTTCCATAACCCCCCCCCCCCCAAGTGATCTAAAGTGCAATAGAAAAGAAAGATGATCCCAATTCTTCTCAAAATGAGAAGCATCGGGTTCACCACAAGTCAGCCTGGTAAAGGCTGGAATTCAGCCGTGTCAAACACTGGGGCCGAGGAGATAGCTCAGTAAGCGAGGTGCCTGCTAAGCAACCATGGAGACCTCAATTCAACCCCCAAACCCATGTGTGGCAGTGTGAACTGGCAATGCCCACAGGGGAGGCAGAGACAGGCAGAGCTCCGTGGCCCTGGCCAGCCTGGCCTGCTTAGGGAGCACAAAGCCAAGGGGAGAGCGCCTGAAACACGGCACCAGGGCTGACCTCTGACCTCTTGCTCATGCGCACACGCACATATTCACACACATTCACACACACACATTCACACACACACATTCACACACACACACATATTCACACACACATATTCACACATATACACACACACATATTCACACACACACATTCACACATACACACATGCACGCACGCACACACAAACACACACACCTAACACGAAATAAAACATTACAGGGCCTGGGGGCACAGCTCACTGGTAGAACATATGCTTAACCTGTGCAAGGCCCTAGGTTCTGTTCCCCACACCCCCCACAAGGCAGATTCTAAGACTCCATTGTAAGACATACAAGCAGGTGGGATTGAATGGAAGTTTTCTGTGTAGAAAGGTTGACCCCAGAAGATTCTGTCTTGCCTAATTTTTCCTCTCCTGTGAGAGCTTTCAGCCCTTTCTGAGAGCAAGGGACATGCTACTGTCCTGTCAGCCACCAAGAGACACACATGCTTGTGGGCTCAGGCTTTGGAGTCACTCAAAACTTTTATGATCTCGAAATATCAGCTTTCTCCTGATCTCTCTGTAAGGAGGAAATGGTCCCTGCCACTGCCTCTGAGTCCTAACCCCAAGGATGCTTCTTACCCGGTACCTGAGCGAGCCTTTCTTCTGAGGTTTCAGAGCTGCCCGCTCCTCTGCCGTGTCTGCTCCTGTGCTGACTCCTCCTCCTGGGCACTTATACCATGCCTCAGCCAATCCAAAGGACGAACCAAGACAGTCAGAGCTACCTCTGACTTACAGCCCCAACCCCTCTGCTGTTTGGGACAGCCCCACCCTGCCTCCAGAGCAATGGAACAGTGTGCTCTGCAACCAGGGCTCCTTGACTCTCAGCTTCAGTACATTCTTCCTGTCTTTTCACCTCAGATCTGGGGCAGAGATAAGCAGGGGTCATCACCTTGGATGGTGGTATGGGAGGGAATCTGTCCATTTACTCTTGGTTCCTGTTTGTTTGTTCGTTTGTTTGTTTTGTTGTTCAACACAGGGTTTCTTTGCCGAACAGTGGCTGTCCTAGAACTCATTCTGTAGACCAGGCTGGCCTTGAACTCAGAGAACCACCTGCCTAGGCTCTAGAATACTGGGATTAAAGGCATGCATCACTACTGCTCAGTACTGCTCAGTAGAACCGCTTGCTTGCCTTTTTTTTTTTTTTTTTTTTTTTTTTTTTTTTTTTTTCTTTTTTTTTTTTTTTTTTTTTTTTTTTTTTTTTTTTTTTTCGAGACAGGGTTTCTCTGTATAGCCCTGGCTGTCCTGGAACTCACTTTGTAGACCAGGCTGGCCTCAAACTCAGAAATCCACCTGCCTCTGCCTCCCAGTGCTGGGACTAAAGGCGTGTGCCACCACACCCGGCTAGAACGGCTTGCTCTTAATGTCTCTTACTATTTGCTTTTGTTGTTTTGATGTGGTCTCTCTCTGGTTTGGATCTCCCGAATTGGGCTAGGTTGGTTACCCGAGAGCCCCAGGGATCCACATCTCTGCCTCCCTGAGAACTAGCGAGGCAAGCATGTGCTCCCCTCTCTGGCCTCAGCACTTAGACACTATTCAGGTGACAGTATGTTCCTCTCAGCTTCTGTTCTGTGACCCGTGAATCTACCTGTCTTCTGGTGAGTGAGTTTATCATTTAGAAGCATCTTCTGACACCTCAGTTCACGCCTATAATTCTTCTCACCAAGAGGTTTTAACAGAGCTTGGGGCAAGCCCCGGCCTTTAAGACAGAATAGCGATAAGAAAATGTCAGTGCCGAGCTGACGGTGAATACCGGACTCTTGGGTGCTGCTGATGCTTGTCGTGGTGATGGAAAGTATGAATCCAACTCCATCAGTGATGTGCCAGGTCAGAGACAACTGGCTCCCATTCCTGCCCAGCAGGGCCACTCATGCATCTGCCCTCTCCCTTGTGTTAGTCCCCTCTGTGTAGATTAAGCTAGCCTGGACTTCCCTATGTAGACTAGGTTGGCCTAGCACTTATAGGTCTGCCTGACTCTGTCTCCTGAATACTGGAATTATTGTCTTGGGATCTATCTATGACTTTGTGATGGTTTTTATATGCTTGGCCCAGGGAGTGGCACTATTGGGAGGTGTGGCCTTGTTGGAGTAGGTGTGTCACTCACTGTGAGTGTGGGCTTTAAAACCCTCATTCTAGCTGCCTGGAAGTGAGTCTTCCACTAGCAGCCTTCAGATGAAGATGTAGAACTCTCAGCTCCTGCACCATGCCTGCCTGCATGCTGCCATGCTTCCCACCACGATACTAGACTGGACCTCTGAACCTGTAAGCCAGCCCCAATTAAGTGTGCTTATAAGAGTTGCCTTGGTCATGGTACCTGTTCACAGCAGTAAAACCCTAACTAAGACAACCTGCCAGTCTGTCTTTCTCTTCTCACGCTCAAACTCTTTCATTCTGAATGTTTAATTCCATGGAAGTGAAATGAATCACTCCAGTATCACAGCACAACGGGGAGAGATTGGGTAGGCAAAATGCATACTGAGCAAGTGGAAGTTCTCATAATCCACATAAAAGGCCGAGCTCAGTGCATCTGCCTGGGATTCCAGCCTGTGGAGAAGACAGACTGAAGGATCCATGCAGTTCCACAGCCAGCAATTCTGACAGAACCAAGCCCTGGGTTCAGTGAAAGCCTCTTTCTCAAAAGATGGAGTGGGAATCCACCAAGGACTATACCTAGCATCAACTTCTGGCCTTCACAGGTTGTATATGCGTGTGCACACCCCATGAACACACATAGACACAGGGGAGGCAAGGGTGTGCACACATATACACATACACACACACTCACAGTCACACACACATACACACAGTTACACACACACAGTCACACACTCACTCTCTCACACACACACACATGCTCGCATGCTCACACGCTCATCTATACAGACACACACACACACACACACACACAGCTATTTGATGGTAAGGCCCGAGCCTACACTGAAGCTTTCTGAAGCACAGCTCAGGGGGCCCCTCTTATTAACCTGCATTAAAACTAAAAGACAGATAACACTAGAAAAAAAATCTTTTAGGATTATCTGTTATGAAAATTATCAGGACTGAAATGGAGTAGGTTATGTGACCCTAATGTGAGATAAAGGAGCCGGAGAGCAACTCAACAGGTAAGAGCACCACAGGCTGCTCTTCCAAAGGACCTAGGTTCATTCCCAGCCCCCACATGGCTGGCAACACACAACTGGCTTTAAATCCAGTTTAGGAGATGCTATGCCCTCTTCTGGCCTTCTCCAGTACCTGGCATGCATGTGGTGCACAGGCAGACACGCGGGCAAAAGACCTGTTCACATGAAATAAATCTTTAAAATCTTTAAATATTTGAAAACAAGACCTGTTGGAACCACCTGAGGAAGAAGGATGGGAAAAAAAAAGAATTAATTAGTGAATGAACAAAGGAAGGAAAGAACAAACAAACGAACCATGAGGTTGCGTTGGAAGGGTCCTCACATTCCCTGGAAGGCAATGACACAGAACTTCCACCACAGACAGAAAGAACGGCTCAGCAGTGAAGAGTACTCACTTATAAATCACGAGGACCAGAATTTGGTTCCCAGCACCTGTGTACCAAGCCGACATTCCTGCAAAAGCTTGTAACCCCAGCTCTAAGAAGAGCAAAGATGACAGGGTTTCTAGGTTTGCTAGAGTCCAGCTGACCACAGAAATCATGAATTCTGCGAGAGCCTCTGCTTCAGGAGGAGGCAGAGATGGATGCCTCCAGCCTCTACTGACCTCTACAGGACCACTCAGATGAGCAAACATGCGTATGCGTGGGTGTGCATCGCACACAAATAAACTCTTTTAATAAGGGATGTAGTTTTATTTTTATCTCTACATTTGTGTGGGAGAGTAAATGTCACATGTGTGCAGTGCCCACAGAAGCTAGCATGGGATCCCCTGGAGCTGGAGTTATAAGCCACCATGTGAGTGCTAGGAATTAACCTTGCAAGAGCAATAGCCTTTTTAATCGCCAACTTGTCTCTGTAGCCTAAAATAAAACAAACCTTTCCAACAAACCACTGTCCAAGCCACACCCCACACAATGCCCCCACAACCTTAAAAAAGAAAACATCGCTACAGAAAACATTGCTGGGACATCTGTCCACCCACTATGGGCTCAGCCTCAGACTGGCGCCATTAGGATTAATCTTTGAGGCCAGGGAATACTGTTTCAAAGTACCTTACCCAATCTTCATTTTTGTGTTTCTGGATTTTCCATGCTCCATCCTCATGGTATAAACTGGTGGTTACTGTGAATCTTGCTGCACATTGTAACATTGTACTCTTTTCAAATCAACATTGTTTTTCTTTAGAGTATGCCTTTCTGTTTGTTATTTACAGTAACACTCTCATTTCCAACTACAAATCCTTTAGCATTTGTTTACAAGAATTTGCAGACAGAAACCTGTATTTTAAAAAAGCTCATACAGAGATAAATAAATAAAATTTAACTAAAAGCTCTTGTATTATCGATAGTAAAATGAACCTATCAGAAAAGTCTTTGCCATCTAATAAGTTTAATTTCCCACATAAGTTACAGAAGATCTGACAGAACAGCCTGGGAAAAGTGCTGTTTATAGGGATATTGCCACATACCATTGAAGATACAACCACAAAACAACAAGGTTGAGTGTGAAAAAACATGGTTAATGGCAGGATACTGATATTTTAGGTGCCCCCCCCCAGAGATTTATAGCACATTGTATTCAAGGAAAACTGATTACATCTCTCACTCTTGAGGTGGAGCACAATGGACTTTCCTGGGGTACCTGGTGCCCTATTTTGTGGGGACTAAATAGAAACTTAGGTAGGGAGGTTTTGACACTCACTTATTCCCAAGATTCATTTTCTAACACTTTTATTTCTGTCACTGTGATACAACACACTGACAAAAGGCATTCAAGGAGACTGTCATAATTATTGTTCTATTGCTGTGAAGAGACACCATGACCACAACAACTCTCATAAGGAAGGGAATTGGAGAGTTGCTTACAGCTTCAGAAGGTTAGTCCGTTATCATGTTGACAGGAACAAAGTGAGCATGTGCTAAAGAAAATGGCTGAGAGGAGAGAGAGAGAGAGAGAGAGAGAGAGAGAGAGAGAGAGAGAGANAGAGAGAGAGAGAGAGAGAGAGAGAGAGAGAGAGAGAGAGAGAGACTGGGCCTGGCATGAATTTTTTGTTTTTGTTTTTCGAGACAGGGTTTCTCTTTGTAGCCTTGGCTATCCTGGAACTCATTCTGTAGACCAGGCTGGCCTCAAACTCAGAAATCCACCTGCCTCTGCCTCCTGAGTGCTGGGATTAAAGGCGTGTACCATCACGCCCAGTTTGGCATGAACTTTTGAAACCTCAGAACCCACTGGTCTCTTTCAACACCTCCTTCAGAAAGGCCATTATGATGGTTTGCATATGCTTGGCCCAGGAAATGGCACTATTAGAATGTATGGTCCTGTTGGAATAGATATGTCACTGTGCATGTGGGCTTTAAGACCCTAGTCCTAGCTACCTGGAAGTCTATCTTCCACTAGCAGCCTTCAGATGAAGATGTAGAACTCTCAGCTCCTCCTGTCTGGATGCTGCCATGTTCCTGCCTTGATGATAATGGACTGAATTTCTGAACCTGTAAGCCAGCCCCAATTAAATGTTGTCCTTAAAAGAGTTGCCTTGGGGCTGGGGGGGGGGCTGGAGAGAAGGCTAAGTGGTTAAGAGCACCAACTGCTCTTCCAGAGGTCCAGAGTTCAATTCCCAGCATCCACATGGTAGCTCACAACCATCTGTAATGATATCTGATGCCCTCTTCTGGTGTGTCTGAAGACAGCTACAGTGTACTTACATATAATAAATAAATAAATCTTTAAAAAAAAGAGTTGCCTTGGTCATGGTGTCTGTTCACAGCAGTAAAACCCTAATGAAGACAGCCATGCCCTCAATCCTTCCTAAACAGTTCTTCCAGCTGAGAAGCAAGCATTCAAAAACATGCACCTATGGGGGCCTTTATCATTCAGACCACTTCACAGACCAAAAGGTTTGCTTGGCTCACAATTCCAGCCATAGTCCATCACTGCTGGGAAGTCACGGTGGCAAGAGCTTAAAACGACTAGTCACATCACAGTCAAGAGCAAGGAAAACTGGTACATGTATGGTGCTGGCTTGTGCTCAGCTAGCTTTCTTCTCTGTTATTCAGGCAGGGACTCCAAGCGTAGGGAATGGTGCCACCCACGGTGGACTGTCTTTCCATATCAACTAAGGCAATCAAGGTAGTTCTTCATAGACATGCCCACAGGTCTACCCAGTCTGGACAGCCCCTGGACTCTGTCTAGGTGATTCCTGGTATCAAGTTGACTATCAAATGAGCCAGTACACAACTACTCTTTTTTCCCAAACATTTCAAACACGTGTAATTAGAAAGAATTAAAAAATAAATAAATAAATTATTGCCGCAACCCCAGACTCCGGCCAGCAGAGGTGGGGAAAAGATGACACATACACCAAGACAAGGTTCAAGCAGCTTCCGCTTTATTCTGGGGGATCGCCCAATTTATCCGCATCCATCCTCTGAACTTGTCTCTCACCACTCTTCATCATCCAATCAGCATTCAGCACGCTCTGTACACGAGCCATGCACGCAGACAGGGTGCGCGTTGATAGGCCAGTGACTCAATATCATCCTGTATGACGCTATGCGTCAGGCAGACAGCACATGATCATTCAAGTGCGCATGTTCAGGTTCTTGGTAAACAAGCAGGGATCATGGGGCTTGGCAATGAGCCAGGATGCCATCTTGGCCCATGCGGCCGCACCCGCTTCCCACAAATTATGTAGTTAGCCTTTAAGGAGTTGAACAATCAAGACTCGTTCACATCATGAAATTCTAAGGAAGAGTAATGAATAACAGAGAGAAGACCATTTCAATGCCCAGAAAAAAAAAATCATTGTAAAAAAAATCTAATTAAAACCAGGCGGGTGACGCACACCTATAATCCTTGCACTTGGGAAGCTATGGCAGAATGCTTTCAAGTTCAGGGGGAAGTATCATGATCTACATAGTATATCTCAGCCTAGGCTATGTTGTTAGACTCTATCTAAACAAAGAAACAAGCAAAATCAGGGTAAGATGTCCCATGTACTATGGTTGTGTCTGTACCAAGTATGGGTATGTTGGAACACATTCCAGAGTGAAATGGGCGGGAGCCACGGGGGGGGGGGGCTAATAATAATCTCCACATAAAGGGATTGTTTAAAAGATGAGCCATTTCCTCTAAAGAGATCTAGAACCAAGTATTTGTTAAGAATTACACTTTAACAACCACTGAGGCGACCTTTATCTCTTATCTAGATGCCCTCCCACTCCCTACAGGCAAACGACTTTCTTATGCTTCTAAAATGGTACAGAAAGGGACACTGAACAGTGCGTACAAAAAGCTGTGATCTCTTCGTTCAGATGAACTGAGTATTAGCATTCTTACGACCTACCTTCATCATTCTCTCTATGTGCTATGGTAGATTTTTCTGAATCATTTGAGAAAAATAATGGGTTCCCCCATGTTCCTTTCTCCCTAAATGAATGAATTCTGTAAAAGCAAGGAGTCACTTCTCTTCTGAAAAAGTGGTACCATTATCAGCACCAAGAAATTTATCACCGGGAGCTGGCAAAGTGGTAAGGTGGTTAGGGGCACTGGCTGCCTTTCTAAAGGAGTTGTGTTCCCCTTCCTGCACCTCATGGTGGCTGTAACTCCAGCTCCTGGGAATCATGTGCCCTCTTCTGACCATGCAGACACATGCAGACAAAAATGCCCATCCATGTACAGGAAATACAAGTATTCTTTAAACTTAACACCAGCACAATAAACACTATTATAAAAAAAGTACATATTCTAACTTCACCAATTGTTTCAGTGATTTTTTTTCTCTCTCAGCATTCAGTTTGGGGTCACTAACTGCATATAACCTTTATTGGATTTTGGCTAGAAACAATGTTTCTGCTTTGATTCTAAGTATTGCCCAAGTCACGATAGGAATATCACACAGCCAGATAGAACAGCATGATCTCATTTGGAGCAATTGAATGGATGGGGGATGGTATTATAGTCCAAAAATTAAGCCAGACATGTAGTGTGCGCTTCTTGTCCTATATAGAAACTTTAAAATAAAAAGGGGCCGAAAATGGCGGCACACTCCGGAGGCAGAGACAGAGGCAGAGGCAAGAGGATCTCTGTGAGTTGGAGGCCAGCCTGATCTACAGAGTGAGTTCCAGGACAGCCAGGGTTGCATAGTGATGTCTTGTCTCAACAAAACAAAACAAAAAATAGAAATAGAAATAGAAATAGAAATAGAAATAAAGTAAGATAAAATGTAAAGAGTCAAAAAGGAGAAGAGGGGGTTATCAAAGAACAGGAGTGAGACTTGGGGAGCCTGTTATTTTGTGCAATTAATGTGCACTAATAATTATAATTGGGAACTGGCAGGGGATTAGTCTCAAGCTCTTACAATTACTGATTATATCAAAGGGAAGAGGCTTCGAGATTTAAGGGAATTTGGCCTCACTGTGAGTGTGTCAGGAGTGTGGCCACTCCACCTCTCTGTCAGAGTGCACAGCTGATTTCCTGTGAGTGGATCTTGCATACAAACCTTCCCCGGGACTGCACAGAAACTTCAAAGCAGCCACACTGCATTCTCTAAGGCCTGCCCTGGCTTTAAGTTAGTTCAGTGGTCTCACACACAGCCGGATGGTGGTTAGGGCAGAAGGATGCTTTTTATCAAAAGGCATCTTGTGCGCTGCTGTGAGGTACAAGGCTGCAGATGGGGAGTGGTAGTGAGCTGCTGGCTTATCTTCACTTCATGTGTAGAGACTCTGATGGCTTTGTTCATTACTTACGTCCTACGAGTAAATGATGATTATGGTTCCTATGCATTCTCAAGCGTTCTCAGTTTTATCCATTTCTAGGATTGTGGAGAATGTTAAAAATGTTGGTGCCCAGGTCCTGTGTTCCAGATGGGTGGAGCCTCAGTCTCTGAGATTTCCTGAAATCTCCTGTGTGTGTGTGTGTGTGTGTACATGTGTATGTATGCATGTATGTGTGTGCATGTATTTGGGGAGGGGGTGCCAGAGGTTGATGTTGTCTGTCTTCTTCAAACTCTACTTTATTTTTTGAGACAGAGTATCTCACTGAACCTAGAGCCATCTTTGAGCCCTAGATCACTGTCCCTCTCAGCCTCCCTGGTGCTGGGATTGCACTGAGTTACCATACCCAGTTTAGGCAGCAGGTGGAAGAGCTAGGGAGAAAAAGAATTTATAATAACCCTCAGTAAACTCAATTTCTAGGTCTGTGTCCATTCTCCATGGCAGGTGCTACCGAGGCCAGGCACCTCTGTGCTCAGCCTCTGAACTTCCGGGTACTCATGGTGGACAGTTTCTGTGGGACTCAACGCTTCTCTCTCCTGGCACAGCCTAAGGTCTAGAAGAGCCAGAATAGAAAACAAGAGGCTCTGCTCAGTCGCCGTGGGGCAGGAGTCTGTGCTTTGATCTCCAGCATCCTTCTTGCTCTGTAGGAGAGTGAAGTGAGCTCCAGAGTCTCTCAGAGCAGGTAAGGTAAGAGACACGCGCAAGGACCTGCTCAGTCAGGATGGTGTGAGAGCAGAACCTGAGCCTGAGCGCACCCCTCAGTGTGGACCCGAGCCGGAGCGCACCCTTCAGTGTGATCTCGAGCCGGAGCGCACCCCTCAGTGTGGACCTGAGCCGGAGCGCACCCTTCAGTGTGGCACCTATGGAACAGCAGGGAGTGGAGATCTGTGGGCCCAGAGAAGCCACACTGTGGTGGGCACAGAGAAGCCACGTTGTGGTGTTATCTCAGTGCGACTCTTGGCTCTCGTCACTGGGAACTCTGGAGTTGTCTCCTGGATGGAAAGAGGAAGCCAGATGGTCACACCCAAGTGCTGGGCCGCCACCAGATGCAAGAAGCTTCAGGAGGGATCTTGACCTTTGACTTGGTGTCTTTCTTTAGTCAAGGCAAAGCCACAGAGGCCTGAGCACAGGTGACCATCTGCCAGCAACACTAGGAGTCTCCTCTTCAGCCTGCAAGGTGCCGGGTGGGGGTGGGGGTTACCATTGTTTTTATACCTGGGTCCATCTCTCTCCTCTGTTACACAATGGGAGAAATGGCCCAGAAATGGCTCGAGCTCACACAATAGCCCTAACACACAGTAAGGCTTGGAACACTTTTGTTCGTGGATGGACTTGATGCTAATGAGACCTTTGACTTCAGTGAGCCTGCATCTCAAGAAAGCCATCGCAAACCTCACCACACAGGCAGAGCCATCTTCAAACAGAGAGTGCCACCAAGATGGCATCTTTTGAAGTTCCAGTTCTAGCTCTGTCTGTCTGTTCTTGTGGGCAAGGTGAGAACCTGGAGGAGGAGGCGGCGGCGGCTGCAGCGGCGGAAGGAAAAGAGGAGGAGGGAGGGGCTGAGGCCCTGAGGCTCAAGGAGCTGGGTAAGACAGGGTGATGGGGGAGAGCCAAGAAATAGGAAGGCGCTGGGCGGTGGTGGCGCACACCTTTAATCCCAGCACTCGGGAGGCAGAGGCAGGCAGATTTCTGAGTTGGAGGCCAGCCTG
>NC_034599.1:112959339-112968124 GCF_900095145.1 Mus pahari | reverse complement strand
AAGAAAGAAAGAAAGAAAGAAAGAAAGAAAGAAAGAAAGAAAGAAAGAAAGAAAGAAAGAAAGAAAAGAAAAGAAAAGAAAAGAAAAAAGAAAAGAAAATAGGACAGCATGCTTCAGTGAGAGCTGTCCACCACAAAAGGCCCCACTCTTCTGATCCCCCACACACACACCCATACCTGAAACCACCTTCTTCTGTCTGCCTTGCATCTGCACCAGGTAGCAGTTCCTAGCTGAAACCCATCAATAGCAACCATGTTTTTAATTAATATATTCTCTCATCTATCACATCCCAACCTCAGTGTCCCCTCCCTCCCCCCCCCATCTTAATGTCACTGTGTGAGCCACTGGGTGAGTTCTCCAGATTAGCTCCTGTGATAAAGCAAAGGCAAGGAAGGCAGGGCTTATGGGGGTGGCCCCCAGTTTAAGAGCACAGTCCATCACAGTGGGGGTGGTTTTCAGTGTTAACTGTCAGATTGACAGGATCTGGAGTCATTTGGGAGATAAGCCCCAAATATGACTGTAGGGATTAATACATCTGATTGTGTTCATTGAAGCAGGAAAACAGCCTCACTGTGGTCAGCATCATTCCCTAGCTGGGATCTCAGACTATGTGAGCACAGAAAGGGAGCTGGGCAGCAGCCTGCTCACCCATCCTGGCTATGGATGTGCTGTGACCAAGCTCAACTTCCCTGCCACAGTGGGCCTCGCCCAGGAGCCAGGAGCCAGGAGCCAGGATCAGCCCTCTCTCTCTGCAATTGTCAGAATACCAATCATAGCAAGAGGGAAAGAGGTAAGCTGGCAGGAGTGTGAGGCAGTTGGCCACAGGGTGTCCACAGTCAGGGAGCACAGAGCGATGGATGCTGGCCACAGGGTGTCCACAGTCGGGAAGCCCAGAAGGATGGATGCTTGTACTCCACTTGTGTGGGGTTTTGTTAGTTTGCTTGTTTATTTTGTATTTTGTTTTACTGCGCCCCAGGTTACACTCTCTGTTTTGCCTCTGTCCTAGAAAAAGTGAAGACACTTTGAGAGCCAAGTGGGCTAGAGAGATAGTTCATCGGTTAGGAGCACTGGCTGCAGAGGAAAAAATCAGCTCCCAGAACCCACATGGCAGCTCATCTGTAACTCCACTCCTGTGGGATCTGGAGCCCTCTTCAGGCCTCTGTGGGCACTCCACACACATGACACATATACATACATGCAAAGCAACTATACACATAAAATAAAACTTGAAAAAGAAAGCTGATGCATACCAGGACAACAGAAAAGGAGCCTTCAGTGCATTAAGAAATTTATAGACCCCCACCTATCTACTGCAGGCTCCAAGGTGTAAAGTTGTATATGAATTTAAAAGATTTTTATTTTAGAGTATTTCCACGAGGGGTGTGCTGCTTGAGCAAGGTTTCCTGGAGAAGCATTTTCCTCAGACCCTGCCATGCAGACATTAGTGGCTGCTGCAGCTCTGCCCAGGGCCCAACTGCCGCACAAGCTAGTAGCAGAGCCCATCCTCAGCTTTGTTCCCATGGCACAGTTTTTACAGTCATGCAGAATACATGAGTTGCAGGGTTGTGAAGGCTTGCACCCAGATTTTCAAAAAAAAATTTTTTTTTTGTTTTATTTGCGTATGGGTTTGTGCGCCACATGTGTGTATGTGTCCTAGGAGGCCAGACGGGGGTGCTAGACACCCTGGAGCTGGAGTTGTGAGTGGCTGTAAGCCACTAATTTACTTGGGTGCTAGGTATGAAAGTTGGGTCCTCTGGAAGAGCAGCAAGTGTTTTTGACTGCTGAGCCATTTCTCTAGGCACTGCTTCCAGATTTTTAAGGAAAGCCTGGGATGCCCGCTAATGTGGAATAGGCTCACAACTCTGTAGGGAGCCTCTGAGAAGCCAATGCGTGAATCTGTGAGGATGAAACTCCGGCAGCTATGGGGACTTCCGTGGGTGGTCACCTTTGCTACCCAGACGCTTTGGGCTGGAGGCAATCCCATCCATCGGTTCTCGCGCCACCACGCCCGGCTTGTCGGTTCTCAACACTGGGATGCTGAGTGTCTGGGGTCTCGTCCAAAGCACCATGCTTGTATCTTCTCCCTAGTTTCTTCTGCTCGTTTCTGGTTTTTTGGTTTGGTGTTTTATTTTGTTTTGTTTTGTTTTTTTAAGCACGGACTGTCTCCATAGCCAATTAGCAGCAATCCACTGACTCCCAGCAAGCCAGGCTCCCAAGTTTCAGGTGTGAGCCAGTATTTAGTTGTTTCAAAGTTTTAAGTCTTGCAACAGTCTCTCTCTCTCTCTCTCTCTCTCTCTCTCTCTCTCTCTCTCTCTCTCTCTCTCTCTCTCTCTCTCTCTCTCTCTCTCTCTCTCTCTCTCTCTTAAACTTTTACACACATATATACTGCACTTTCTCTTTGCTTGCATCAAGGTCTGCAAGACTGTCTTCCTATTTCTTTCTTAGCATAGCTATCCCTGCTACACAGAGAAGCTGCTGGTTTTGTGTGTTGATTTTGAGCCTGATTTGTTGCTAAAAGTGTTTTTTATCAGATTTAAAGGTTTTCTTCCTTCCTTCCTCCCTCCTTCCTCCTGATGTCGTGATCAAGAAAGTGACAAAAATCCGTTGATGTTCAAAACCACTCACCTAGCGCCAGTGTTCTGTGAAAGAATTCTGATTTTAGGTGTACAAGGCAGCCTGCTGCAGATGAAAACACTCAACCCAAATAGCCTTTTACAAGTAGTTCCATCCCAACAAAGAGTGCTAACTCCACTCTCTGGTATTGAAGGAGCATTCCTCTAGCTGGTGACAACTGGCGTGTATGTGTGAGTGCTTACATGTTTGAATGTGTACCATGTGAATACAATGCCCATGGAGGTCAGAAGAAGGAGTCGGACCCCCTGAAACAGGAGTTATAGACAAATATGAGCCACCATGAAGTACTGGGAGCCAAATCCATGTCCTCTGGAAGAGCAGTCAGTGTTCTTAGCTGCTGAATCACCTCTCCAGCCCCAAATTGTCTATTTTTTTAGTATTAGAGTAAGCAGATAAGTATCACATAGGACATTATAAGTCCAATAATACACAATGTCAAGATCCCTTAAAACTCATAATATCATGTGCACTTTACCAGTCTTGAGTAGGCTAAACAAACCCCAGTGGTTTCACAACCTAGCGGGCCTCCCAGCATTTGCAATTCCCTACTGGAGCTTTGAGGAGTTGACCACCCGCTGAGCTTGCTTTATAACTCAATCCAGCTGAAACACCGGATAGATCTGTGGGTTTTTCCTATATAAACTCAGTGCTGAAAATTAAACTTTGAGCCTTGATCAGAAACTTTGTCTTGGCTTCATCCTTCTCTCTCACCTCGCACCTCGGTCCTTTTTCATTTCCAACCCCACATTCAGGTAACCCAGTTAATCCATGGCTGCTGGACAGCTACGATATCATATTCTCATTTTGCACAAAATATACTTTAATGTCACTTGACACAAACACACCAGCTAAAATCACTCTCTGTAAGAGTCTAAATGCAATTAGTCAATGTGAGGAAAGATTGAAAAAAGAGGTTTTCTGGCTTACATAAAAGATGTAGCAGAACTTTCCAGAAAGCAAGCTGTTCAGTGCAGTGCAGGGTGATTTACCCTACTGTGCTGTACAATCAGCCTACACTATAGTGTGAGACCATACCTCAAAAAAACAACAACAAAAATAAAAAACAACAACAAAAAACAAACCTAAGAGCTTCTTGGTTGGCCACAAGAACAGGATCATAAGACCCTATTGCTGAAGACAAAACACACCTTGTGTACTGGCTAGTTTTGCGTCAACTTGACACAGCTGGAGTTATCACAGAGAAAGGAGCTTTAGTTGGGGAAATGCCTCCATGAGATCCAGCTGTGGGGCATTTTCTCAATTAGTGATCAAGGGGGAGAGGCCCCTTGTGGGTGGGGCCATCTCTGGGCTGGTAGTCTTGGGTTCTATAAGAGAGCAGGCTGAGCAAGCCAGGGGAAGCAAGCCAGTAAAGAACATCCCTCCATAGCCTCTGCATCAGCTCCTGCTCCCTGACCTGCTTGAGTTCCAGACCTGCATCCTTTGGTGATCAACAGCAGTATGGAAATGTAAGCTGAATAAACCCTTTCCTCCCCAACTTGCTTCTTGGTCATGATGTTTGTGCAGGAATAAAAATCTGACTAAGACACCTTGACTGCAGAATACAGAGGAGCCATGCTGTGATTGCACCGGAAGCTTTATCCCTCCCGTATAGCCTTCATGGAAGCTACTTTGCAGGCAAGTGGGAGAGCAAGGTCAGCAGTGGTCTTCCTCAGTATCAGACCTTACATGCTACAATAGCAACTTTCCAGACAAGACGTGCCTACCAATACAATAGCGGTACATCGGTTACAGGGGTAGCCTACTGACCTACACTTGGACCTGAGGCCCACTCTGCAGAAGAAAGTTCATGCTTGGTGTTGTGTACCTGGTCAAAGGCCCACAACTGGGGTGGTCAAAAGCAAAAGAGGGCACACAACTTTTGTATTGCTAACCGAACATTGTCAGACTGCCTTCTTAATATTTACGTTTCTGCCTATAGACTGGTGAAGTTCTCAGCCTTATCAAGGAATCGTTTCTTTGTAGCAAAGGGAAGTTAATGTGGTGATGGAAAGTCAGGGGTAATGTAGAGATGCACAGGTGATCAGGGTGCTGGGAACAAGAGGCTCTTGAGAGTTCAGCCTTAAACAGGACATTCATATCTCCTCCCTCAGGAAACATGGAAGAAGAGGATAAAAGTGAAGGTTGTAGGGCATCAGTGGCTCATGCCTTTAATCCCAACACTCGGGAGGCTGAGGCAGGAGGATCTCCATGAGTTTAAGATCAACCTGGTCAACAAGTTACTTCCAGGACAGTCAGAGCTACAAGGAGAAACCCTGTCTCAAAAAACAAAAACATAAAACAAACAAAAAGACTATAAGAGTCAGAAGGTTGGAAAAAGGCTGGTAAAATACTGTTAGGGTATGGCATAACCCTTGTACTCATGAGCTTACAGGAGCTGTGTTTGCCTGCAAGAGTCTGCACAAGCCTGAGCCCAGAAACATCGTCATAGACAGGTGAAGGGCTCATGGATTCCCACCCCACCCAGGGGAGTCCTTGAGGAGCAGAAGTCTGTGGCAGGCTTTTCCGTGGCCAATCACAGGCCTCCTGCTGCACTAATATTTAAATTAAATGAATGTGGCTTAAATTAATTCAGTGGCTTCTGAAGCCACTGTGAGTTCATCACGCCCGGATGGGTAACTTCACAGCCATGTCCACATGAATGGCCCTGGTTAAGTGGGTCAGGAAACAAAAATGGAAGCAAAGTAAAAAGACATGGGGACTTGTTGGGAGAAGGGCGGCTTGTCCACAGTGGGATAAGTAAGGGAGTTGGAGGGATGCGTGTGACCAGAACGGATTACATAAGCATGGAATTATCAACGAATAAATTAAAGTAGGAAAACAAAACCTAAGAGCTGGATTGTAGTCACATGGTGAAGGACTTGCCAAGCATGTCCAGGCTGAGCTCTACCTCCAGCTCTTACCACAGTGGGTTGTACATGGTGGGCGGGGTTGTGCGTGATGGGCGGGGCTTCTGGTTTAATGTGTATTCAATCACAGCACTGTTTTTCTCTGCTACCGTTTTTGGAAACATTTTCCGAGTTGAGATGAGAGTTTGGACTTTTTAGGTTTGATTTCATCCACAATAGCACTTTGAAAAATGGCATTAGCAATTGCCACTGTGGAGACCCACCTGTTACATTGTTATAACTAGCCTTTCATACCAGAGAGCAGGCAGGCATGCGCACTTGCAATTCTGTTGGCTTAACACTTCATCATGCTTCTCTTCAGACACATTGTCTTTTCTCCCCACTTTTTGTGTGTGCATGTGACTGCATGTTTGTGTGGGGCACACACACGTGTGTATGGAGAAGTCAACTTCAGGTGTTGTTCCTCAGGACAGCTCCATCTTAGTTTTTTGAGGCAGTATCTCTCATTGGCCTGGAGCTCAAAGAACAGGTTAGGCTCTGTGGCCATTGAGCCCCAGAAGAGCTCCCATCTTTGCCTTCCTGGTGCTGGGATTACAAGCTCATGCCACTATGTGCTTTTCACATGGGTTCTGGTATGCATCCCGGGGTTCTAATGCTTGTACAACAAACACTTTGTGGACGGAGCCACCTCAGCCTTTTTTAAAAAATCTTCATTGTTTCATGACCTAGTATGTTAGAGGTACTGCTGATTAAGTGGCTGCTTCTAACCCTTATCTCCTTCTCACCAGTGCTTCTGACATGCTGAAATGAAGATCAATGTTGTGTGTAGTTTTTTGCTACTCCACTTTAAGCTCTGGGAGGATTGTGCTACCAGCCCCTACCCAGATTCCCTTGAATCCACGGATAGAAAATAACAACAACAACAACAACAACACACACACACACACACACACACACACACACACACCAGTTAATCTTAAAATGCCTTTGCTAACTCAATGACTGTGCACTCCCAAACCTCCCCAGGCATACTCAGAATGTGTGGTCATTGGCCACTCCAACTGGAAACTCATGTGGCTGGTTGGCCATCCAGAGAGCTTTTAGGATTTTTTTTTCCTAGCAGAAGAGAGCTGTCTCTAGCAGTAAGCTGTCTTGAGCAGACTGCAGAGCCGATCCAGGGCTGTCTGGGGAGCAGAACACACAGCTGTCAGCTTGGACCCTGTGATTGGCTTCAAGTTGTTTCTTTTGCTGCTCCTAAGCACTCCTTCCTCAGGACCACCTCTTCAAGCTGAGGCTGGTCCCTGGTACACACACACATGGGAGCACACATCAATAGACACACAAGCATTCATGCACAGATATGTACACACACACACTCACACACCACCATATACACACACACAACTCACACACACACACACATATACACACATACACAGACAACTCACACACACATACACATATACACACACAGCACACACACATACACAACACACACACACAGACCAGAGTTCGCTGTGCCTACAGAGGCAAGGATTTGTCCATCAGCTGCAGAAGAAGAAAGGACAGAGCGCTTTGGTGGTTTATCAGACAGGCTTGGTAGTGTCCTTAGAAATGTCTGTTGTCAGGCTGGAGAGATGGCTCAGCAGGTAAGAGCACCAAATGTTCTTCCAAAGGTCCTGAGTTCAAATCCCAGCAACCACATGGTGGCTCACAACCATCTGTAATGAGATCTGACCCTCTTCTGGAGCATCTGAAGATACCTACAGTGTACTTACATATAATAATAAATAAATCTAAAAAAAGAAAAGAAAAGAAATGTCTGTTGTCTGTGGGGCCTGTTATGTATTTACTGAGGCAGCCAGGGCAGTGAGGAAACTCACCATCCCAAGAGTTCCTTCGATCTAGGTCTTACCCAGAGTTCCCACCCCCAAGGTAGGCTGTGGAGACCACAAACTGTGGATGACCAGCTACAGAAAAAAATACTTATTCAGGTGACAGTTAAGTTAAAGAATGGCCTTCCAAAGCTGCCCTCTCCCACAGAGAGGCAGCATGACACCTCCAGACACTGCTGATCCTTATTTCTAATGGCTGGCTTTCCTTTCTTCCACTGGCTGGAGCAATTAGTTCTGAGAAAATGGCCGTGTTGGTTTTAATATGTGGCTTTATTCTGAGTTTCCATGAGGGCCTATATATAGTCTCATAATGAAAACGTTTCAGTCAATAGTGCACCACGACTTCAATGGTAGTTCCAAGAGATTATATCTCCTAATGACGTGGGTACCTCTCAGTTTGTGTAAGGGCACCCTGTGATGTTCTGATAACAACAGAAGTATCTAGTGACATCCTTCTTAGATGAGTCTCCTCTGTTAAGGAACACATGACTGTATGTTACGTGTACCTTCTCTTCATACAGAATAAGAACTGTTGACTGGGAATGGAAATTGAGAATTATTTTTGGAAATATTCTTTGGTCATTCTTCCAACCTGCCCATAATTATGTGTGAAGAGCTGGCTGCAGCACTCATGTAATATGTCATACCTTGGGGTGAGGGTTGGCCTTGTTGTTCCTTGAAACCTCTCCAGCGCTGAGAGACTGAAGTGGGCTCTCAATGTCATGTGACCCAGTTGTGGTGGCAGCACAGAATCCTCAGGCCTGGGAGATAGCCCCTAAAATACTTTCTTTTTTCTTCCTTTCTTCCTTCCTATCTGTCCTTTCCTTCTTTCCTTCTTTCTTTCTCTCTCTCTGTCTTTCTCTCTTTCTTACTTTCTGTTATTGTTCTTTTGTTTCATTCTTTTGAGACACAGTTTCTCTGTGATTCTGTGTAGCTCTGACTGTCCTGGAACTCACTATGTACACAGGCTCGCCTGAAGCTCAGAGATCCACACGTCTCTGCTTCCTAAGTGCTGGGATCAAAGGCGGGTGCCACCACCTCCCATCCTAAAGTACATTCTTTTTTTGTTTTTAATTTTATTTTTAATTTATTTTTTACAATCCATATTCTATCCCCCACCCTACTCCCATGCACCTTCCTACTGCTCTACATCCTACACCTCCACCCACCCCACCCCATCTCCACGTGGATGTTCTCAACCCCTAACCCCAACTGACCTCTAATCTCCCTGGGGCCTCCAGTCTCTTGAGGGTTAGGTGCATCATCTCTGACTAAAGTACATTCTTTTTTTTTTTTTTTTTTTTTTTTTTTTTTTTGTTTTTTTGAGACAGGGTTTCTCTGTTTAGCCCTGGCTGTCCTGGAACTCACTTTGTAGACCAGGCTGGCCTC
>NC_034599.1:112956925-112959312 GCF_900095145.1 Mus pahari | reverse complement strand
TAGCCCTGGCTGTCCTGGAACTCACTTTGTAGACCAGGCTGGCCTCCAACTCAGAAATCCGCCTGCCTCTGCCTCCCGAGTGCTGGGATTAAAGGCATGCACCACCACGCCCGGCTCTAAAGTACATTCTTAAATGCATAAATGGTTGTTCTGTAGGAAGCCATGGGAAATCCTCACTTTATCAATCTGACTGGTCCCCGGATCCTCTGGGCCCTTAGCTTCACTTCTGCTTCCTAATGTGTGGCACACCTGAGAATGTACAGCTCACAAGCTGATGGGTGGAGCCCAGATGACACCCTGGCCGGCAGGTGCACAGGGCAGACTTAGATGTCCAATTCTCAGCCCGGGCTCTTAGCCCTGCTGTCCAGCCTGTCTCAGCCCAGGCCTCAGGCAGCAGTTCACCTCATCGCCTCAAGAGGGAGCTCCAAGGTTTCCAGATAGGAAATTGTTGGAAGGGGGCCGACCAGGCCAGCCTTTTCCTGTCCCCAGCTGCAGCTGCTCCCTTGGAGAAGCAGTGGTGGCCACTTACTCTGCCTGCCGGCCCTGGGGGCACCTGCTCTGGGCTCTAGAACCTTACAGAAGCCACCTTGTTTCCAAGGCCAGATGTTGCACATGTAAATCTCTGACGTGGATGACAGGTAGCCTCAAGTTGTCCCTTTAACCTCCTTCAGCTTCAGCCTCAGTCTCCTCACCTGAAGGGAAAGACTGAAAAAACACAGGTGCCAACCAGGGAGAAAGGAGGAGGGTGGGGGATGGAATGGGAACCTGAGTAAGGTACGAAGATACAACCAAAACTCAAATCCATTATTCTGAGTGGGCAAAAACGTCATACACACGTAACCTCAGCACTTGGGAGATGGAAACAGGAGGATCAGGAGTTCAAGGCCATCCTCAGCTTCATACTGAGTTCCTAGATAACCTGATAATTAACATCTGACTTTATATCTCAATTTCCAGGGCTACTGTGATAACTGTGACAATCCAGGGCCTTTGTTTCTGATGGTTTGGGAGCCTGAAAGACCAAGCTCCAAGTGTCAGCGGATTCGTTCTGAGGATTCAATCTGTGGGTTGCAGGCAGCCATGGCTGCCATGCACCTCCCAGGCTGGTCTCAAACTTGCTATGTGGCCGAGGATGAGCTTGGAGTCCTCATCCTCCACCTCTGAGTGCCGGGATTGCAGCTGTGCAGGAGATCAACCCAGGGCAAGCTCTGTACTTACCAACCACACCCCAAGCCATCATTTCAGAGGAGACCCTCGTGCGAGAGTAAAAGCTCAGTGAGGCTTGGGAGAGAGGGTGGACTGTGGGGGGACAAAGGGTGCAGCCTCTGGAACGCCAGCAGCTCCATCCCTGGTCTGACGCCCAGTTTCTCTGTTCTGGTAGATTCTGACGTCACTAGCATAGGGCTTCCTAGCATAGGGCACGACTGAGAACAGAACAGATGTCCATCCTGGACCATTTCCCCTTATTTATCTACGATAAACTGAGTCTCGGTGCACTCCCGTTGCAGGATCCGCCTTAGCCTCTGGGTGGTGGGGAGAGGGCACACAGCTGGGTGCTCCTCACTAGAATTTAAGATGATTTTTTTTCCTAGTAAACAGAGCTTTCAGGAAAGCAGAGGGAGAAGACTGTCTGAGAGGGCTGGGTGGTAATGGGGACAGGGCTGCAGAGAGTGCGGAGAGTTCTAAAAGGACCCTGGATGTCACAAAGCCTAGGGAAGGGAGCAGCTCTACTTGGCTCCCTGACAAGTGAAGTATGTTCTCTGCCACCTGGTCCCTCTCCCAGAGCCGTCCCAAGAGCTGGGATTCCAGGGATGAGCCCTATCACCCTACAAGAGGGCAATGATTCGTGGTGGTGATCAATAATTACTAAATAGTTAAGGGCTGTGGTAGTTGGAATGGAAATGGGCTCCTGTAGCTCATGTGTTGCCTAACTGTTTGGAAAGAATTAGTGGGCGTGGCCTTGTTGGAGGGGGTGTGTCACTGGGGATTTCAAAAACCATTCCCAGTGTGTCTCTCTGTTTCGTTCTTTTGGATCAAGATGAGGGTTCTCAGCTGTTCCTTCGGCCATGCCTTTACTCCGCCACCATGGGCCCTAACCCTCCGAAGCCATAAGCTCAATATTTCCTTCTTTTATAAGTTGCCTTGGGTTTAGCTGAGTATCACAGCGTGTGCCAGTTGTCCTGAGAGATTGTCCTGGGGTGACAGGAGAGCTTAAAAGCTCTAGCCTGGAGGACTGCAGTGAAAACTTAGCGCTAGAATAGGCTGGCCACACAGCAAGAGTCCGTCTCAGAAGCAAGAGAAACCTTAGGTGACACCTGAGGTTTATTTTGGAATAAAAGAGAACTTTGGCTTCCATTTGTTTTGTTTATTTTGTTTTTTTTTTTTTT
>NC_034599.1:112947177-112956620 GCF_900095145.1 Mus pahari | reverse complement strand
TGGAAGAGCACAGTCAGTGCTCTTAACCGCGGAGCCATCTCTCCAGCCCCGGTTTTGTTTTGTTTTGTTTTGTTTTTCTTCTTCATTATTTAGAGAATACTTTATTAGTTTTTGTAATCAAACCCACGTAGATAAGACCTTACATATTTAACACAGTGTGTTACCCCTGTACAAATGGGAAAAAAAAAATTAAGTTCAACATTTCTAGACTAATATCTCTGTTCATTTCTGTGTAATGCCAACTCAACACAGTAAATTGGATACTTTTTTCCAAAGTTGACAGCACTTTTGCTTCTATTTGTAATGCACCTTAGTTCAGCCACCTCCAAATGCTACTGCTTAGAAATACTTTAATTGGGAGCTCAGCAGATAAAAGCACTAGCTGATCTTGCAGAGGACCTGGATTTGATTCCCGCCCCACTATGTGGCTCACAACCCTAGTCTCAGGGGACCTGGGATCCACTGCCCTCTTCTGGCCTCTTTGGGTCCAAGCATGCATGTGGCAGTGGCCATACAGATACTCATATACATAAAATAATAAAAATAGGTCTTGAAAGAAATAGCTTAATCGGAGGCTGGAAAGACAGCTCAGTGGTTAGGAGCGCTTACTGCCTTCCAGAGGTCACAGTGTATGTCCCAGCACCTGCGTCAGATGGCTCACACTCACCTATAGCTCCAGATCCAGGGATCAGTGCTCTATTCTGGACTTCATTTATGCTATATAGACTATATATGGCATATACACACACACATGTGCACACATACATACACACACATGCACACACATGTGCATACATACATATATACACACACACTTGCACACACACGCACAGATGGATGAGGTACTGTTTGTGGCCTTCAGGTCCATAGAGCAGGCTTGCCGCCTCCTCATCCTAAAATGGGATGTCCTGCAAGCTCAGGCGAGCTCAGAGTCTCTCCTACACTGTGTTCCTGGGTTTGTGCAGCCATCCATCTGGGAACAAGGAGACCGATGTGAGTTACTGGCACTCATCACAGAATTCATCTGTTGTGGCACCCATGAGCAGGACAGGCTCACTGGTCAGCCCACAGCAGGTGACGCAGAGAGGACAGGCATGCACAGGCCGGGGGATGTGTGTGCTGGAGAAGAGGAAGCAGTTAGAATTCAGTGGGAAGTAAAAAGAAGACATGGTGCTGAGAACATGCTCACCAGACAGAGGAGAGGAACCTCCGAGAGTGCTAAGTCTGTGGAGCTACGGCTCAGGGTCCTCTCTGGCACGTGGGTAGGTGGCCGGATGGTGAGATGAACCAGATGGATGGGAAGGGAGTGGTGGGCACAGGGTACCCTCAGACCCCACTGAAGGTGGAGTTATGTCAGAATCAGACATGGATGAGATTGTTTGACAGGAACAGTAGGAGATTCTCGACCAGATTCCAGACAGGAGCACGAGGAAGAGCTTGTATGCCCTGGGGATACAGCTCAGATGGCAAAATGTTAGACTAGCCTCTGTGAAGCCCTGAGTTCCATCCCCAGCACCCCATAAACCAGACACGGCGGAGCATCCCAGACTTGGGCGGTGGAGGCAAGAGGATGAGAGGCTCAAGGTCTGTCTTTTTTTTTTTTTTTTTTCAAGACAGGGTTTCTCTGTGTAGCCCTGGCTGTCCTGGAACTCACTCTATAGACCAGGCTGGCTGGAACTCAGAAATCCGCCTGCCTCTGCCTCCCGAGTGCTGGGATTAAAGGAATGCGCCAGTCTTTTTAACTCCATAGCTATTTAAAGTCCAGCCCAGGATGTGTGGGTCCTATCTCAACAACAAAACAAACAAGCAAAAACAAAGCCAGGGGCTGAAGAAATGGCGCAGTGACTAAGAGCACACACTGCTCTTGCAGAGGACACAAGTTCAATTCCCAGCACCCATAATAATGGGCAACTCACGACTGCCTATAACTCCAGCCACAGGGAGATCTGAGTTCTCTAGCCTCCCTGGGCACATATACATAATTAAAAAGAAAGCTCAAAAACAAAAAGTTTGCAGAAATGAATAAGGACACAGAGTCAGTGGGTTGGGATAGGTCGGGGGCAGATCTGGGAGGAGAGAGGTAGAGGAGGGATTGTGATCGAAATACGTGTGAAGTTCCCGAGGAACTTCATACAAATAAAAGCCAAAAAACAAGAGCTGAAGTGGGGCAGAATCAGGGCGAGGAGCTGAGCCCCAGGGAATGCCGACCGAGGAGTCCCTGACTTAGCAGCTGCTGGGGCAACAGGAAAGGGCCAATGTCTGCGAGCCTGTGAGGATCTGCTGGCTCTCTGTGAATCTCTTGGCTTCTGGGGGGGAAGATGAGTAGACAGGGGGGCCAGAAGGAAGGAGAAAGGGAACTAACGGAGGCTTCCTCAAATGTGAACAGCTGGAGAGCAACTGTAGCTTTCAGTTCCTACCTCACTGGACAGAGCAGGCTTCTGAGTACTCCCAAGAACTGCGATACGGTCAGCGAGCCTGGGTCAGCGAGCCTGGGTCAGCGAGCCTGGGCCCCGGTGCTGCACAGCGGGTACCAGAGGCTTTCTAAGAACACTGGAAAGGAGAGGAGCTCTCACAGCTTGCCTGAGACCCCCTATTAAGGAGAGCTTGAGACCTGACTTGTGTGCCACTGGACTCCAGGGCTACAGACTGCCATCTCTCTAGGGATAAAAAATATCTATCCGCCCCCAGGTCTGCCACCCCACAGCCCCCAGAACTCCCCAGGTCTGCCACCCCACAGTCCCCAGCAGTCCCTAGCAACCGCCAGGTCTGCCCCTGTCTCAAGTCCCCTAGATTTGAAATGCAGGCTCTCTTGTGGTCAGCTGGTTCCCAGCCTGGAGTGTTGAGCTTGCTTGTCACAGTATCTAAAGATAGGGTACCACACAGGAAACCAGATGCTATTGGCTAACTTCGAAAATAAAGATGCCCTCATAGAGAGGGAAGCACTTGCCTCTGGTGGAGTCTGCATGGGTCTGGGTGAGTGACTGGCACTTCCTGCAGAAGTTCCCTTCCCATTTGACAGGTAAGTACCTCAGACTCCGGACTCCTCCCATACCTGGGTTGACTCCTCCCATACCTGGGCGTGGGGTCAATCAGGCTAAGCCACAGGGTTTCCAATGCTGTTTGCTTTCTGTGTCTATTTTCCTGAGAATGCTGCAGATCAATCAAGAGAATGAAGGATCTTCTGCAGGCTCGTAACTTGAGGAGTTAGTAATTGCGTTTTAGGGATGTGGGGAAAGGTTTCTATTAAATGTTTCCCCAAAAAAGGGGGCTTGGTATAAAAATCACATCTGGGAAATTGGAAATATTGATATTCTTAAAAGATCACAATTCAGATTGCCAGTCAGACTTTTTGGTCCATGCCTCTAATCCCAGCACTTGGGAAGGTGACGCAGGAGGATCAATGCATGTTTGAGACCAGCCTAGGCTACCTAGAGAGCTCTAGGCCAGTTTGGGCTTCTGCGTGAGACTGCCTTCGACAAACAACACCAGCCATAAAAACTAGTGATGGTGGTTTTCACTTCTTTTTAAAAGGAGCCTTTATCATCAGAGACCCACACTTGAATGTCTATAGAAACGGAATAATCTAATTCAGCCATGAAATAGGGCATAGATGAAATATTAACTGGGAGCTGATAACTGAGTGGCAGGTGCCTGATGTTTCCTTTGATTTTTTTCCTGGTTTTTTGAGACAGGGTTTTTCTGTATAACTGTGACTATCCTTGAACTCGTTCTGTAGACCAGGCTTGTCTTGAACTCACAGAGATCCACCTGCCTCTGCCTCCTGAGTGCTGGGATTAAAGGTGTGCGCCCACATTGCCTGGCTCCCCTGATTGTATATACGCTTGTGAATATAAAGAGAAGAATGTTATATAGATAGAGTTGCTTGCCTAAGATGCAAGGAGCCCTGGGCCCTGGGCACAATCTTCAGCATCTAATAAAATTAGACTTGGTGGCACACACCTGCGCAAGACTCTTCTCAGTGCATCAGAATTGTGAGACCAGCCTGGACCGTATGGATCCTGTCTCTAAAAACAGCAACAGTGATGGTGGTGGTGGTGGTGGTGGTGGTGGTGGTGGTGGTGGTGGTGGTGGTGGTGGTGATAAATGTTCAAAACGATGTTAGCATTTTTATTATAAATTTATGTGGCAAAAAAGCTAAAAGAGTGCTATGCTGAATCTGCAAAGTTGAATAGTTTTAAGGATTCCTCCCCCTTTTAAATGCTTTTTTGGTACCATCTTCAATTGTCATGATGAACATTTATTACATTTATAATAAACTTGTCACAAACTCATTCTTCAGTTTCATAAATGCTCAGAACCATGGCTTAGCCACTTGGGCGCAGACATCTGAGCTAGGAATTGTGGTCTTAGGGAGGAAACGATGAGAACAGGCCAGGAGGAGATCCACCCCTGCTGACACAGACAAGCCCCTTTTCAGAGGACCCTGCAGCCTCGCTCGCTCTGTGCCTGTTCGTTTACAACCGTGTGCAGAGAAAAGCTGGGAACTTGAGGGTTCTCCTGCCTTCATTGTCTATCCCTCTTGCCGTTCTGTCTTTCCAAGTTCTGCCATTTATTTATTTATTTATTTTTTGTCTCCCAACTGCTTGAAATACTATACTCGAGGTAGAAAGAAATTCAGTCAAATGTGAAGATTCTCAGATCATAAGAAGACCCTGCTCAGGCCCAGGTCATAAAAGGACCCAGAGGCTACTGAGAGGAGACAAGCTCTGAGAGAGACCCGTCCTGCTGAACCTTTGGAACTTATGAGGGTCAGCAGGGTAGGGCAGTGGCTGAACCGGAGTGGGGCTTTCCTGGACAACAGAAACGGCCCCAGGAAGTTGTTTGGTGGCTTTTCTGGGAGAAACGTGAGCCAAGTTATCTATGAAAGCTATGACTCCTGGGACAAGCAAGAACAACCCCACACCCAAGTCTAGTCTGGGGGATCAGTAAGGTTTTTGGGGTTAGTCATAGGAACATGCCCTAGGGTTAGTCATAGCTTTTCCCAGTGCCCACTCATGAGAGCTCTGTTCCTGGAACTCCTTAGAAGCCTCCCGAGAGGGAACCTTGTAAGTTAGCTGAATCCTGTGAGCCTCTATCCCCTTTCCTGGAGGGAATATCTCCTCGATACTCAACAGGAGGTCATCGTGGCTTCTTCACTGTCTGTCCCATTTGCCTTTATTTTTATCAAAGGATGCTGGAGCAGAAAATAGTCCCAGCCCAAATTCAGTCTGGCTAGCCTGGCTCTTCACACACCCCTTTTTTTCTGGGAAGAACCTGACCAATGCTAATCTCTTTGAAATATATCCTCCGCCCTTTGCTTCTGCCAACCTCATTGCACAGAGAGGTCTGGAGGGTGGTGGGAGACACTGTTTAACTCAGGGACACAGTACACACTGCCTTTGCCAACACTTCTGGCAGAGTCAGCCTCCTGCTTTTCCTATGGCAGTCAGCTTCGGAGTGCACTGTTAGTGTGTGGTATGTAAAGTCCCAAACACAGATGGGATGTCTTTGGTGCCTGAAACAATACGGGCCAGCAAAGTGGATTAAGGCACCTATTGCTGATGTGTTAGAATGGTGGTCATGTCTTAGTAGCACTCTAGGCCAAGGCAGTTCCACGTGGAAGAGCTTTTATTGGGGAAAGAGAGAGAAGGTTGTGGCAGAAACAGAAGAGGGAGAGAGAGAGAGAGAGAGAGAGAGAGAGAGAGAGAGAGAGAGAGAGAGAGGTGTTTTCCTTATTTATATGGAGAATGACATAACACAGGTAAATATGGGAGGTGAGCCAAGTGGATGTTGGGAATATGGTGCTTGTTGCCTTGGCAACTGGTCTGCAGGTCACAAGTCGTGCTGTCGCCTATGTGATGTCATAGGTTTGGGAGGTCCTGATGTCAACAGTTGCCAAGCTTGACCACCTAAGTTTGATTCCTGGGACATGCGCAGTAGAAGGACAGAACTGACTCCCTCAAGATGTGATCTGACCACATGTTGTGGCATGTGCAAGTGTGTGTGTGTGTGTGTGTGTGTGTGTGTGTGTGTAGGTGCGCACGCATTCTAACCCCCATCGTGACTAGTCCAAGTGTGTGCACACGTACATATAAATAAATGTAATTTTTAAGAACCATGCATACTACTTCAAGGAAAGTTAAGCTCTGTGTCCTTAGGACTTTAAAATGACTGCCTGCTTTCCGAGGTTACTAAAGATCGCAGGACATGGGAACGGGAGCAAAGAAGGCACGCTAGGGCTGATCCAGTTCAAAACCAACTCTAGTTCCTTCCCCTCCCGAGCCAGCTGTGCAGGGATGGCCATGTCAGGCATGGCCTGGCGACTGGATGAACTGCAAGGAGGGGAACTCAGGCTGTTGCAGGGGGTAGGGGGAGGGAGAGGGGCCCGGGACCTCGCTGAATTTAATGAGCCACCACTCAGGAGCTTTCAGAAGCTAGGACCTTGTGACTCAGGTCATTGCCTGCCAAGGAAAACCAAAGGAAGGCTAAAGCTTGTGACCAAATCTGCGGTCTGCCTTTCCTCCTGGGGGCTCAGAATATGCAAACTGTCCTGAGGGCGGAATCTCCCTGAACTCTGAATGGAGAGTGCATTAACCAACTCATTTGGTCAAATTGTTTTGAATTACAAGTATTAATAGAAAAAAACCAAATCTGTATTGCTTTTCCTAAAATGCCTTTCCAGAACATTGTTAAGCTAAACCTACTGACTCTGTAGGCACAGTACACTGATAGAACTGAAAGGCCATCACCAATATAGGCCAGGCTGTTGGAGAGAGAGATAGGAGGAAGTCAGTGAGTTCGAGGCCATCTTGGTCTATATTGGAGCTCCAGGACAACACAAAGAGACGCTGTCTCAACAACAAAAAATAAACTTCATTAGACAAAACCTTACAAACAGTTTTTTAAAATCTCGCATCAGAATTAATCAGATCCAATGTCAATGCACCATAATGAACGTATAGTTTGAATTGGCATTTGAATTTCCCCCAGGCTCTCTGGGGTGGAGTTTGCAGCTCCCCTGTCCCCCTCTTCTGCTGCACAGCCAGCTTGGCTCTCTGTAAACCAGGCTGCCCTGAAATCTCCCAAACAGGTAGGCTCTTACCCACCCCAACCCTACATCCCCTCTTGTCTGCTGTTTTGGGTACATTCCCTCATCCTCTCTTCTTGACCAGGAAACCCCAGGCTCAGCCCCTCTGAGCCCACCTCACCTCACCTGCTACCTCCCTCTGTCTGCAAGCTTCCTCCCACCTTTAAAAGTTACTTTTAAAATATTTAGTTATTTTTAGCTTATATGCATTGATGTTTTGTCTGCATGTATGTCTGTGTGAGGGTGTCAGATCCCCTGGAACTGGGGTCACAGACCGTCGTGAGCTGCCATGGGGGTGCTGGGAATTGAACCCAGGTCTTCTGGGAGTGCTAGCAGCCAGTGTTCTTAGTTGCTGAGGCATCTCTCCAGCCCTAAAAGTGACTTTTTTGACACCCCTTTATGCTCCTCCTTCAGTCCTAAAGGAGGCAGATATAGAGACCCAGGCCTGAGTCTATCATTTAACCTTCCCTGTATTCGGTGTAAACATTTATAGAGCTGCTTCTGTGTTTCTTTCTCAGCAGGTTCTAGTACAGCACTCACCCAGTACAGCACTCTAGAGCAGAATGAAAATCAAGCTTCTTGCAGCCCAGAATCTTCCCCCACAGAGGTCAAAGAGAAAGGAAGCCCTCCCCTTACTGGCTCAACAAACTAGAGTGTGTTATCCTAGACAATATACTAGGGATCTTTGAGACCAAAATCCTTCCTCCCTTCCCATTTCTTTTCTTTTCTTTTCTTTTCTTTTCTTTTCTTTTCTTTTCTTTTCTTTTTTCTTTGAGACAGGGTTTCTCTGTGTAGCCCTGGCTGTCATGGAACTCACTTTTGTAGACCAGGTTGGTCTCGAACTCAGAAATCTGCCTGCCTCTCTTCCTTCCCATTTCACACACACTCAAATGCACCACTGTCCTTAAGGTGATCAACAACTGTGCATGAAGCAAGAGGACCTGACAGAGTATACATACATGCATGCATGTGTATGAGCATGTGTGCATGTGTGTGTATGTGTGTGCATGAGTGCGTGCCTGCATGTGCAAATGTGAGTATGTGTGCATGCATGCACGTGTGTAAAACCAACATCCAGTGCCCTTCTCAGTCATTTCCACCTTGTCTTTTCAGAGAGGGCCTCTTCTTTTTTCCCTAGAACTCACCCATTTGGTTGGGTCAACTGGCGAGAGAGCTCCAAAGATCCCTCTGTCTCCGTTTTCCCAATGCTGGGGTTACAAACACATCATGCCTAGCATCTTATATTTTTGGTTGTGAGCCTAGCCTCTAATAACTGAGCCATCTCTCCAGCCCCATGTTTAGCTTCTTAATATGGGTTCAGAAGCTAGAATTCTCATCTTGGAGTTTGCAAATAAGGACTTTGCTGACTGAGCCATTCCACACACCCCAGCCCCTCCACAGCATTCTTTGTAACCTGTACTCACTAGTTCTGCCCGTGGGATCACGCTGGTCACCTTTGTTAGCCAATTGGCTCCCAGATGACAACCAACCTTCTCATACGTCAGTGGCAGGAGGTAACTTGGAGCCAAGCTCTGAGAACTCCTGCATCCCCACAGAGATGGAAGGTGGTGCTCACATCTCCAAATCACAGTGCCCAGGTCCTGGAGAAAGGCCTTCATTGTAGACACAGTGGACCAAAAGCCCAGCAGGTTTCGAAAGAACTCACACACATTCAGAGAGGAGAAATTACTTACAAACTCTGAAGTAACAGTTTAAGAGGGGGGAAAAAGTCAGAGAGAAAGGACCTCTCTTGTTTTCAACAAGCTGAATTAAACCTCTTGGTCTTAATTTTTAACTGTACTTAAACATATGGCTGACTTTGCTGGGGTCCCTGCTAACTCTATGGCCAACAGAATAATGATTCTCAAGAGGCAAGAAGGAAGCATAGTTCAGCATGACTTAGTTATCCACACTGGTGCAAACACCAGGAGTCTGACCCTGCGTAGTTTATTGTAAGCATATTCAAGTACAGTACAATTTGGGGGAAATCCTGGTAACAATGACCTCAATCCCTTGTGTACAATAAATCTTAAAGCATGGCAACATTGGAACTCAAAAGTACATGTGACCTCTCCCATAAAGACTAGTGCTGTAGCTTAAGGACCTAGGACCGGTGGCCTGGATCTTGATAGCACAGAGATAGCACAGAGATTCCCAGCTATGAAGTGCATGTGGCATCTCACATAAGGATGAGATCTGAGAAACAAAGCGAAAGATCAGGGAGGAAGATTCTGGGATAAACATAAGAGTCTGGAGGAGGACCAGGCGTGGTGGCGCATGCCTTTAATCCCAGCACTCGGGAGGCAGAGGCAGGTGGATTTCTGAGTTCGAGGCCAGCCTGGTCTACAGAGTGAGT
>NC_034599.1:112937245-112947121 GCF_900095145.1 Mus pahari | reverse complement strand
AGGACTAAAAAAAAAAAAAAAAAAAAAAAAAAAAAAAAAAAAAAAAAGTCTGGAGGAGTCACATGAAGCCTGGCCCTACAGAGAGCACCAAGTCACCTGGCCCTACAGAGAGCACCAGGTCACCAGGGCATTAACTACACCTGCTCCTAACCTTCTGGGTGGAAATGGGTGCCCATCCCTTCCACTGAAGAGGTAAGCTGTGTGCTTAACACTCCTGGTTCCCTCGTGCTTGTCTATGGTCAGGAGGACTCCTTCTGCGTGACTTAGTTAAACGAGTGGGCTGGGTGGCTCATATTTTTAATCACAGTACTGAGGAGGCTCAAGCAGGGAGATTGCAGTGAGTTTGGGGCAGCCTAGGCTACATAGAGAAGTCTGGGTTAGAGATGGGAGATAGCATGAGACCTCCTCTCAAAAAGTCCTACAGTGACTAGAATTCTAATATTAGAAAGTCCATCTGTTTCTCCACTAATTAAAAAAAAAGTGATAGAACATTTGCTTGTTCACAGTTTGTTTGGATAGAAATAAACAAATACCACAAAGTGCTTTAAAGAGGAAGAGGGAGGGAGGGGTGTCAAACCTCAGATAATGGTGTGCTTTACAAAGGAGGTAACGCTGTTACCCACAGGGAGGGTCCTATAGCTTGGGTTTGGGTTTCTCTTAGCAGTCACTGTTTTTTGGCTTGGTGGTGTGCCTTTGATCTGTGCTAAACGCTGCTGGGCAACACCCTCACACTACTTTACCTGAGCTCATAGCTATAGCAACAGAAGGTCCACTAACGTGTACAGGAAACGGGGTGGAAATTGTAAAAATATACAAAAAGATAGATAGATAGATAGATAGATAGATAGATAGATAGATAGATAGATAGATAGATAGATAGATAGAACTGTCAGACACTGGAGACATCTCTCCATCAGTAAAGTGTTTATAATATCTGGGGACCAGAGCTCCGTCCTCAGAATGAACTAAAAGGCTGTGCTCAGGGACTCAGGAGAATGAAAACTTAAAGGGAGACACTGAGTTTAGAAATCAATAAGCAGAATCTGGAGCCAAAGGAGAGGGGGAAACACCATAATAAGGATGCCAACAGGGGAGAAGTTAGCCATCTTAGGAAAAGGGAAGTAAAGAAACAGGAAGTTGGCTGGAAGCTGTGGGCAAGGGTTCCCCATCCCTGGTACAGAGTAGAGGAGTGGACCCCATAAAAGGAAGTGGCCAGAGGAAGTGGACCAGGATGGGCAGTGAGAGTGCAGAGGGAATTTTATGAAGTGGGTCACACAGGAGTCATTTCTGTTTGGATTTAGAACCAGTGTTTCTCAATCTTCCTAATGCTGCAACCCTTAAATACAGTTCCTCCAGTTGTGGTGACTCCAACCATACAATTACTTCATTGCTACTTCCTAACTGTGGTCTTGCTCCTGTTGTGAATAGTAACGTTCCTGTCTGTGTTTCCTGATGGATGGTCTTAGATGACCCCATGTGAAAGGGCTCCTGGCCTCCCAGAGGGTCAGGACCCAGAGGTTGAGAACCGCTGATGTAGACCATCCAAATCTCTGCTTCTAGGTTCAACTCCGATTCCCCAGCTGAATACCAGTTGGTGGAGCCACAAGCTAATGCGGAGAAAGAGACCTGAGAGATAAGGGAGGTTTCCGTGGATACGGTTGGGTGGCGGTAGGAAGGGTATTTATGCATACGTTTATGTATGCATGAGTGTGTGTGTGTGTGTGTGTGTGTGTGTGTGTGTGCAGGTGCACCCGTGCACACATGTATGTGCATGCATGTGTGTGTGCAGGTACACACATGTATGTGCATGTGTGTGTGTGTGTGCAGGTGCAGCTTGCACACATGTATATGTATGCATGTGGAGGTCAACCTTATGTGTCATTCCTCACGTGCCCTCCACCTTATGTTTGTAGACTGTCTCTCAATGACATCTGAGGCTTCAGTTGCAGGTCTGTGAGCCCCAGGGATCTGCCTCCCCAGAACTGGGGTTACAAGCATGCACTACCACACCTGTCTTTTTTTTTTTTTTTTTTTTCTGTGTGGTTCTGGATATCTTCATGTTTTTACAGCAGGCAACTCACTGATTGAGTCCATGGGATTTGTGTTCTCACCTGAGTTATGTACTGCACAGCCGCTGCTGTTGGCTGATGGTATCGGTGCCAACGCAAGCCAGCCCCCGGGTACGCTTCCTGGAACCCCCCAGGAGTGAAAGACAGCTGAGAGATTCCTGTAGAGATTCCTTGTCAGATTTTTACCTTTCCTTCTCTCATGTCCTCTGCTTCCATGGAATGCCAGCATTGGGGCAGGTCTCTGGTCTCAGACTGCCTCACTATGTAGCCCAGGCTAGCCCCAAACTAAAGATTACCCTAGATTCCTGCCTGTTCTCCATCTACTGCCAGGAAGGAAGCCCTGCCTTTAGGTTCATTTCCCAATCTAAACAGCTCAGAGCACCCAGAGATAAAGGCTTGCTCAGGTCAGATCAGAAAGTTCGTTTGCTGGGCATATCGGGTTGGAGGATGACTGGGGAGGGAGCACTCTTTGCTGACTTGAGGTTTCCAACTCTAGTGGAATCCCCATGCTCTGGGGCTCACCGATGACGCTGGGTTTGAACCGACACAGCGTGCTAGCACCTTCCAAGTAGATTTATAGACCCTGTGCCGCTCTGACTCACAGCGGAGCCAGCGTGGTTTCTCAGCATCGGGTTACAAGACTCAGCAGAAATTGCTGGCACAGGTGTCTGTCTGTCCACCAGGAGCCACGGCCAGTGTGATGGGTGAGAATGTATGCTAAGATGACAAAGGGTCTTTCCCACACTGGTTTTTGGTTGTGGAGCCACGGTGAGCCCCTACTGGGACCCCACATGTGAGACTTATCTTCCCCGGCCAGGTCTTACTCAGTCACTCACTCACTCAGCACAGCAGATACCTGCAGAGCTGCCAAGTGTAAGGGCCCAGGGCCCACAGCCATAAAAGATATGTGCATGCCCTGTGCAATTCTCCAGGAAGAGGACACACGGAAGGTGTCACCATCACTTTCTTGGAACCTGTCATTGCATTGCTATTTGTTTTAGTTTTCCATTAAAATTCATATCTTTTTCTTGATTTTTAAAATTGAAAAAATCCATCAATTAAATCATTTTCTAAATGGAGAATACTTACGTGGCTAAGAAAAGAATCCAAGCAGATATAGTAAAAAACGAAATCTCCTTTTTTGGATCCTTTGATCCTCAGAGTTGCCCTCAGGCACTGTTGCTCCCAGGGATTCAGATTCATGCACACACACACACACATACACACACACAACCTTTTCCAACCTTCTCACAAATGGAAGCATTCTATGTCCATGGGACCTCACACGGACCTTGTGGGTTTGTCTTGAAGCGTTTAGTGTTCTGTCATTCAGATTCACAGTAGTTAGGTCTGTCAGAACTGATCAGAGCTCAATAAAGGGCATCGCACTCTCCTCCACTTTCAAAATAAGCAGAGAAAGGTACATTTCTTGCGTCAGTGGAAAAAAAATACCATCTTTACCATGCAAATTTTCCACAATGCTCGGGGTCCAGTAAAACAAGAGTTCCACGGGCTGTCTAACCGTCAGACGGTCTCTGCAAGAGCCTGCTGTAACCTTGAACCAGGCTCTCTCTTTCAGACTGGAGACTGAACCCCAGACTTGCAGAGGGACCCAGCAAGCCCAAAGGCTCCTAGCTCATCTTCTGGCTAGAGGGGTCCATCCTCTGAGTCCACAGAAGCTGTTGGATTGGAAGACAGATCCCCAAGCCAAAGAGCTTTTCTTAGCTTTGACCTCCTCTTGGGGGGTCAGCACTGCTAACTCTTCACACTGAGAGAAGGAGGAAGACTGTGGCTACCCTGGGGTCCCCCACTTATGACCTCCACAGGTCATATCGCTGCATGGCATGTCTTCCCATTCATGGGAAGATAATCCTCTCTGCATAACAAGCCTCTCAGGATAAGCAACAATTCCTGTTTGCTCGTCTGTCAACTATAGATATATGAAATACCACATTTTAGGGGATACTTATTTATTTACTTATTTATTTGTGAGACAAAGTCTCAAATATCCCATATTGGACTGAAGCTTGCTGTGCAGCCAAGGATGGGGTGACCTTGAACTCTGCTGGTTCTCCTGCCTCCACCTCCCAATTGCTGGGATTACACATGTATACTAACATGCCCGGTTTGTGTGACGCTGAGGTCCGAGCCCAAGGCTTTGTGCTCCCTAGGCAAGTACTCACACTGCAGTTACATCCTCAGCCCTGAATGATACCCGTGAGCACTGTGAGCCAGCAGGCAGGGACTGACCAGCTTGAATGGTGCTGAGTAAGATCACCACAAAGGCCCTCCACAGAGAAAGGGGCCTGTGGCCTGAAGCAAAGACTGACTATGCAATCCCCACAGCCTGAACTCCATCACAACCCGAGGTGGTCCACAGCAGACAGTCTCTGCCCAGTCCACCAGGGGAGAGATTGGCTGGCTGGCTGACATGCAAATTCACAGACAGGAGATGCAGGAAGAAGCCACAGCTGAGTGGGTAGGCTGTGGTGAGACCATCCTGAGCAGGGTGCACTGGGTGTGGAAACTCCCTGTTAAAACCCGAGAGCTTTGTTTTCCATTTCAATGGGGAAGGAGGCCAAGGCAGCCAGGAAGTGCACTCTGAGATAACTTCAGACTTCTGAAGGATCTGTCTGTGGGTTCAAGAGGCAGAGGAGGAGGCCCGGAGCAGCTTGGCAGAGTGACTGACCAGCAAGCACATCCTGCCTAGGATGTGACGGAAGGGGACAGGTGTTATTACCCAATTTGTGGAGAAAGAATAGGGATAGGCTAGGGTTGAGAATGTCCCGATAGATGAGCCACTCCCAGCAAGAGCAGCAGGCTGGCTGAGCCCATCTTCGGCCTGGTATCAGCTGATGCTTCTCTGGATACAGAGCCCAGGCTACAATACTGCTTCTTATCCACCTAGAGCTGCAGATGGCCAACCCAGGGCGACTGGGATGGAGGAACTTTCCACACAGAATTAACCCTGGCAAAAATCCCGTGTGCTATGAGACAAGAGTGTAGGACTACACTGGTTATTTTCCTCACACCAGTGACCAAATACCAGACTAGAAGCAACTAAGGATGAAAAAAGTTACAGTTTCTGTGGTAGACTGGGCGGAGGCTGTCTGCTCTGGACCATCTCAGGCTGTGAGGGAGGTCAGGCTGCAGGACAAGCATAGGTAGTCTTTGCTTCAGGCTACAGGGCCTTCTTCTCTGAGCACCTCTGCTGTGAGCTTAGTAGGCTGGTCAGTAAGCTGCCTCACAGCTGGAGTGTCCTTCCTCCCCGAAAGGAGGTGGCTTACCAACTGGTGGGATCACTCTGGTGTGAAGTGGTGTGAAGCCCTGGCAGGCGTGTGAGGCAGCAGGTTCCCATGTGCCTGTAAGTGGGAAAGCTCGCTCACTCCTTTTCTAGGAGGCTTGGGACCCTAACCTATGCGATGGCTCCATCCACATTTAGAGTGTTTTGTTTTTGTTTTTGTTTTACCAAGACAGGGTTTCTCTGTGTAGCCCTGGCTGTCCTGAAACTCACTCTGTAGACCAGGCTGGCCTCGAACTCAGAAATCCACCTGCCTCTGCCTCCCAAGTGCTGAGATGAGAGGCGTGTACCACCGGGCCCCTGGCTACAGTGGGTCTCCCTACCTTATTAACTCAATATTTAAAACCCCTCTCATGGGGCTGGAGAGATGGCTCAGGAGTTTACAGCATTTTGCTGTTCTTCCAGAGAACCAGGGTTCAATTCCCAGCACCTACATGGTGGCTTCCAACCATCTATTTCAAGGGTTCCAACACCCTCTTCTGGTCTGGGAGTCGGGCACAATCATGGTGCTGGCAAGACATGCACACATGTAAATAAATAAATCTCTGTAAAAATTATAAATAAATTAACCCCTCACAGATGTGCTGAGATATGCATTTCGTGGAGATTCTAAATTCCATTAAAGAGCTGGAGAGGTGCAAGTGCTGCTCTTGAAGAGGACTCAGTCGGGGTGGCTCCCATGTCAGGGTGGCCCCCATGTTAGGGTGGCCTACAACCACCTGTAAGTCCAACTCCAGGGGATCCATTGGGCCCTTTAGGACTCAACAAACACCTGCACTCCACGTGCCTTCCCACACACAAACCCACATGCACATAATTTTAAATAAAATCATTAAAAAAAAAAAAGGAACCAGCATAGTATGAGCTCACATCTTTGATCCCAGCAATCAGGAAACAGAGACAGGCAGATCTCTGTGAGTTGCAGACCAACAGGGTCTACATACTGAGTTCCAAGCAAGTCAGGGTTGCACAGTGAGACCCTGTTGCAAAAATAAAAATTAAAAAAAAAAATGTTTTAAAGGATAGGATAAGTGAAGATGAAATCTAGTTCCGATTGTTCACCCGGTCAGTGTTTTCTCCCGCTTGCTGCATACAGCCAGTGAGAAACGCAATCCTCAAAGGCTCACATGGTCTGGTTTCTCCATCCCTTCCAGGACCTCACCATGTCCACCTCCTTCCCCGAACTGGATCTAGAGAATTTTGAGTATGACGATTCTGCTGAGGCCTGTTATTTGGGCGACATTGTGGCCTTTGGGACCATCTTCCTGTCCGTCTTCTACACCCTCGTCTTCACGTTCGGTCTGGTGGGAAATCTGTTGGTGGTCCTCGCCCTCACCAACAGCCGGAAGCCCAAGAGCATCACCGACATCTACCTCCTGAACCTGGCCTTGAGCGACCTGCTCTTTGTGGCCACCTTGCCCTTCTGGACTCACTACCTCATCAGCCATGAGGGCCTCCACAATGCCGTGTGCAAGCTCACGACTGCCTTCTTCTTCATTGGCTTCTTTGGGGGCATATTCTTCATCACCGTCATCAGCATCGACCGGTACCTCGCCATCGTCCTGGCCGCCAACTCCATGAACAGCCGGACAGTGCAGCACGGCGTCACCATCAGTCTGGGTGTCTGGGCGGCGGCCATCTTAGTGGCGTCACCCCAGTTCATGTTCACAAAGAGAAAGGACAACGAGTGTCTGGGTGACTACCCCGAGGTCCTGCAGGAAATGTGGCCCGTGCTCCGCAACTCGGAAGTCAACATCCTGGGCTTCGCCCTGCCCTTGCTTATCATGAGCTTTTGCTACTTCCGCATCATCCAGACGCTGTTTTCCTGCAAGAATCGCAAGAAGGCCAGAGCCGTCAGGCTCATCCTCCTGGTGGTCTTTGTCTTCTTCCTCTTCTGGACACCATACAACATCATGATTTTCCTGGAGACTCTCAAATTCTACAACTTCTTCCCCAGTTGTGACATGAAGAGGGACCTGAGGTTAGCCCTCAGTGTGACCGAGACAGTGGCGTTCAGCCACTGTTGCCTCAACCCTTTTATCTACGCCTTTGCTGGGGAAAAGTTCAGGAGGTACCTGAGACACCTATACAGGAAGTGCCTGGCCGTCCTGTGCGGTCATCCTGTCCACGCCAGCTTCTCGCCAGAGTCCCAGAGGAGCAGGCAGGACAGCATTCTGAGCAGTTTTACTCATTACACAAGCGAGGGAGATGGATCTCTCCTGCTCTGAAGGGGTCTGTCTCTCTGACCCTAGCTCCACTAAGAACCCAGAGTTCTTGCATCAGATTCCCCTGCCGCTCCCCCTACATCTTATGTGCAAGAAATATGGACCAGATACCTGCAAATCAACCCCATGGTGTTTTTGAAAAATTTATGTTCGATGTGTGAAAAACACACATATCTCTTATTGCAAATGTTGAACACTGGGGCTTACTGGTGACAAAAATGCTAACCAGATTAGTGCAATTACAAAGGGTCCTGGTTGCATGATCATGTGGTAAAGGGCAACTAAGTCCTCAGACAGAGCGGGGCCCAAGGCTTAGATCCAATGTTCCCTCTCTGGCCTTCAGATCCTTCATAGTGACAGATCATCCAGGCTTTATCATCAGAGAAGGACCACATCTCTCTCTGATTTCAAAATTGGTATTCCTAGGGAACACCTCCATTGGCCGAGTGTGTCAGGTGTCCATCCCTGACTAGGTGGTGTTATTGAAATAGAAGGGATACCTAAGATGCTGTTGGAGTCTCAAGGTTAGCGGTTGAGAGAGGCATATCTCTCAGAAGCTGGAGGGTGGGAGCTACTCTGACAGAGCAAGAATGGCTGACCCGCCTTACCATGGAGCTCACTCAGGCTCCCCTTCAGTAACTAGCAGTGTCTACTGCCAGCTTCTTTAATCCTCTCTTGAGATTGTCCTGAACTCTCCGAGGGTTAGGGTTTGGGTTACTGCTCACAGCAGTAAATTCTTTTTTTTTTTTTTTTAAGATTTATTATTATAAATAGGTACACTATAACTGTCTTCAGACGCACCAGAAGAGGGCATCAGACCCCATTACAGGTGGTTGTGAGCCACCATGTGGTTGCTGGGATTTGAACTCAGGACCTTGGAAAGAGCAGTCAGTGCTCTTACCCACTGAGCCATCTCACCAGCCCCCACAGCAGCAAATTCAATCCCAAGGCCCCATCCTCCGAGACCAGGAAGATAGGATGCAGTTCTAACAAGAGACTCCATGCTGACTCCTCATTCCCATGGGACTCCGTCCACCCAGTTGGCCAGGTCCCTTCTACTTGTCTTCACCCACATCCCTTCACTCCTCTCAGCCCAGGGGAAGAAATAGAGAGAGCTATGCCCCAGAGTGAAGGGATAGATTCATATCCCAACTCTGTTGCTTGCACACTGGGGAGACTGGAGCCAACGGAGCTTCAGTCCCCTCAGTATAGAAAAGGGACTGTGGTGCCTTCTTCCATTCTAGCGTAGCACCTCAGCCAGGACTTCAGTGTTCCCTGGATCAGGAACTGTTGCCCTGCCTCTGAGAAACTGAGCCGGTCGGGTGGGAGGAACCTGCAGGCTTTGCTGCAGGACACAGCCAGACAAGAGGAGACCCATCCCTACAGCATCCCCCAACATGTGCCTAGATCTACAGAGCCATTCCCATGTCCCCGCTGTCAGGGCAAGACCCAGGCCACAAGAGCAGCTTGCTTTCTCCCCTGACCCTGCAAGCATCACATAGGATGTAAGCACAAGAATGTCTTCATGCATTCACTGGACTCCGCTCTCATTTACAGGCTTACATTGAGAGGTCCAGTTCTGCAACTTGATTTTTAAAAAAACCCAAAACCAACAACAACAACAAAAACAAAAACAAAACAAAACTGGATTTCAGGGGCTGGAGAGATGGCTCAGTGGTTACGAGCACAATCTGCTCTTCCAGAGGTCCCGAGTTCAATTCCCATGCCATGTCTGAAGACAGGGTCAGTGTAGCCAAAAAAACACTGGATTTCAAATATCTCTCTGCCCCTGTGCTGATCGTGATAACCATTTCAGAAGTCTCTCCCTGACGGTGGCCCCACTGAGGGAGCTGTGGCCTATTGCTCACGGTGGCATGTCTGATATCTCACTGGCAGTCTGTATGTTTGTGTCGAGTATGACAGACAGACTGAGTCATGTCCCCCACAGGCATGTCCAACCCTTTGTCATTGCAACACGGTGCTGTCATATACAAAGGTCACAAATGAGAACCTCAAAATTAAGTTACGAAAGTAGGGATCTGGAGAGATGGCTCAGTGGTTAATGGCACTGGCTGCTCTTCCAGAGGACTGAGGTTGGATTCCCAGCAGTCATAGTAGTTTACGATGGTCTATAATATAACTCCAGTTCCAGATGACCCAACACCCTCTCCTAATTTCTGAGGGCAGCAGGCATGTGCATTGTGAACAGATGTTCATGCAGGCAAACACCCATACATATAAAATAAGTAAAAAAGAGGAAGGAAGGGAGGGAGGGAGGGAG
>NC_034599.1:112934007-112936566 GCF_900095145.1 Mus pahari | reverse complement strand
GGCAGGCGGATTTCTGAGTTCGAGGCTAGCCTGGTCTACAAAGTGAGTTCCAGGACAGCCAAAAAACCAAAAAAAAAAAAAAAAAAAAAAAAAAACCAAACAAACAAACAAAAAAGCAAAGCCCGGCCAGGCATGCTAAGCTACATCCTCAATGACAGCATTCACAAGGCAGAGAGGGGTACCCCTGCCAGCCCAAGACCAGCCTGGTCACATTGTAAGATGGAAAAAAAACCAGGAAAACAAAAAACTAAAGATCTCTAGGGAAGGCCAACTGATCCTCAGAGTCTAAAGCGTCTTCATCTTGACAAACCTGGAAGTAATGGAGCTTACAAGTCTGTCACACACAGCCACCTTGTCTCTTGGCAGGGCTGCCTTGACTGCCAAGCTCAGTGAGAGCCAGTTCAGCTTGCTTGAAAATTTTTAACACTGATTGATCAGTTGTTTGTACATGTATGTGTGTGTATGCACATGTATGTATGTTTATGCACTTGGGTACATGTGTGTATGTGTATGTATGTATGTGTATGTGTGTATGTGTATACATGTGTGTATGCATGTGCATGCACATGAACACACATGAAGAAACTCAGAAGACAAATTGCAGAGGTCGGGGCAACCTATCCACCATGTGGGCCCCAGGATCAAACTTGGGTTGAGCCTGGCGTGGTGGCGCACGCCTTTAATCCCAGCACTAGGGAGGCAGAGGCAGGTGAATTTCTGAGTTTGAGGCCAGCCTGGTCTACAGAGTGAGTTCCAGGACAGCCAGGGCTACACAGAGAAACCCTGTCTCGAAAAGCCAAAAAACAAACAAACAAACAAACAAAAAACTCAGGTTGAGGTGGCAATTATCTTTACCTGATGAACCATCTCTCCAGCCCCGGTTTAGTTTTGCATACATATGACCTTCATTTGATAATGACAATTTGTTACAAGTTCTTTATGAAGCACATATTGTAGCTGGCTCCAGAGATGTTTCCACAGCAGTGAGACCACACCTCTGTCCTCAATGATTTTGATTTATTTTTTGAGATACAGTCTCACTTTGTAGACCAGGCTGCCCTGGAACTCAGAGATCTGCCTGCCTCTCCCCCCGGAGTGCTAGGATTAAGGGTGTGCACCACCACACTGGGCTTGATATCTGTGGGCAGAAAAGGCCTGGCTGTGCTTAACTTGCTTGCTGTACGACAGAGCAGAGGTAATGAATCTGACCCAAGATGTTAGGGATATGAGCTTCTCCAGGTGAAGCAGGGGCTGCTGGCCAAGAGGGATGAATGTGAGTTTGTGTGAGAGAGCACGAGGTTCCTTCAGTGTCAGACCCTCATTCCAACTGATGAGCCATGAGAGTTGTCATCGAAGGTTAACCTGTTCCTGGACTCCCATATAGAGAAGAAAGAATTCTTCTGGCCTGAGAAGCAAACATAGGGAAAGAAACATTTTCTTTTCTACAAACAAACTAATCACACTGAGCAAGTGAGATAGGTCAGTCAATCAAAGGGCTTACCACTGAGTCTGCCTACCTGAGTTCAATCCTCAGGGCTCCCGTGGTGCAAGGAGAGAAACTCCACACAGGTACCATGGTGCATGCACACGTAATAAAAATAAAATAATAAATCAGTGCCCTGCATTTTCTCACTTGTTTTGCTGAACAAGACAGGATGGGACAAACACAAAGAGTTTCATTGGAAATCCCCACATGGCAAGGACACATCTGAAGCAATTGGCCTTTGACATATAACTGGGTCAGACCTACTGCTGCCTCTGAGCTTGGAGCGCCAAATGGCAAGAAGTGAATGGTGGTGTGCTCTGGAGGCAGGAGACGTGGAGGCAGTGCACACCAGAGGCCTTCAGCAAGTTCTGCACTTTCTCAGAAGCTCAAAGTTCTTATCAGAGAGAAGGGAATACAGAGCTTGTTCTAGTGTCTCAAGGGATTAATAAGACCCTAGTTTCATATCGGGCTACAAAGCTCAAGCAAGCCACCCCGCTTTCCCGGCCCTCCCTTTCTGTGGGAAGACACACCCAATAGCTAGTCTTTGCTTCTGTTTTTCTTAGTTCCAGGGTCACAGGTAACTGAGTGGTCAGAAGTAACTTGATCCATTGCAGGTTTTTCAGGGTTCCTTTTGTGAAGGTGTGGTTTGGTGTGTGTGTGTGTGTGTGTGCGTGTGTGTGTGTGAATGTCAATGTGTATGTGTGAGAGTGTGTGTTTGTGTGGGTTTGAGACTGTGTGTGCATATGTGTGTGAGTATATATGTATATGAGAGAGTGTATGTGTGTGTGAATGTCAGTGTGTATGTATGAAAGTGTGTGTGTGTGAGTGTATGTATGTGTTCATGTGAGAGTGTATGTGTTTGTGTGTATGTGTGAGTGCAAGTGCAAGTGTTCCTGTGAGTGCGTGAGAAAGAGTCAGAGACAGAGGTCAATCTTGGGTTTCATTCTGGGAGTCCTCCAGCTTGCTTTTTGAGACAGAGTCTGAGTTCCTCTCCCTCTCTCCTTCTCTCCCTCTCTCCTTCTCTCCCTCTCTCCTTCTCTCCCTCTCTCCCTCTCTCCCTCTCTCCCTCTCTC
>NC_034599.1:112931513-112933616 GCF_900095145.1 Mus pahari | reverse complement strand
CCTCTCTACCTCTCTCCCTTCCCCTGTCCCCCTCTCTCTGAAGTCTGAGTTTCACCAATTAGGCTAGGCTGGCTGGCAAGGAGCCCAAGGGATCTACCTGTCTCTGACTCCCCTGTATGGGACAAAGCGTGCATGCCAGCCTTTTACACTTGGGGTCGAACTCAGGTCCTTGAGATTGCACAGTGGAGAAGCTGGGGTAGGAAAACCTGCCTTATACTTTTGGTTGTGAGCCTAACCTTTAATGGCTGGGCCATCTTCAGCCCAGGAAAGTTGAGCTTTCAGGAGGTTGTCAGGTTTGGGAGCCTGAGGCTGCTGGAGACAGAACTTTGTGGCACAAGGGTTGGGGAGGGCCATTTATTGGTGAAGGACAGGGAGAGGGTATTCCGGAGGGTTGGCTGCACAAAGTAGGTGGGAAAAGTGGGACTGGAGGGACATGTTATGACAAGCAGATTAAGTCCAGATTGTCAAAGTCAAGCACATTCGTTCCCTGACAGCCTCTGAAGCTGTTTTCTCCTGCCTTCTGGCCAGTATGCACCTTCAAGTATGCACCTGCTGTTTTCCACACTTCTCTGGTAGCCCTCCTTCACTCCAGCATCCATCTGGCACACCACACAAGAGGCTGGGCTTGTCAGGGTGTTAGGGAACACACTTCTTAGGAAGTTGGGCAGCTGGGAGAAGCGGGAGACTTCAGACCATGTCCAAGTGTCCTCTCCCTGGGCCCCTTTCTCTTTCTCTGTTGGTCCTTTCCCATACCTGCCCTGAGGCCCTGCCTCCCTCCCTCAACAGGCTGAGGAGAGGAAGGGGGGAGGCTATGTAGTATGATGGGGGATGGGAGAGGGATGGTGCCTGACTTGACCCTACGTTCTGGCTCCCATGCCTCCTGCTTCCCCACCTGGACCTTCAGCAATGTGGTCCAAGCAGGAGTTTCCCCCAGAACCCAGGCCCTGTGTGCTTGGAAGAGCAGAACCTGAGCAACCCTGTTTGCACGGGAGGGTGGGCGACTTCACCCACCCAGCACCAGCCTTCACCCGTCGTCGCCCTCCCACTCAGAAGGGAAAAGCACAGAGCGAGCGCCACCACTGCTGTCCTTCTGCCATGGTGAAACAGAGCCCATTCTAACTCCACCACCTGCTGGGCCCCAGCTGTGTGGTGACAGGGGTCCTCCCTGTCCAGTCAGGAGGAAGCTAGGGAGGCTCACACTTCTTCTTTGGGGTTTGTGTTGCAAAACTCTCCCTCACTCCTGACATTAAGTCCTGTTTTTACCCTCACCGCTACACGCCAAATCCCATCGCATCTTTCTAAAAATAGGCAGCTGAAGAAGCTGTGACTCACCCATGAAATGACCAAAGAGAGGCCAACGGAGGGGCTGGCCCAGTGCGCACGCTGCTCTGCATGATGGGATGACAAAGAGCCATTGCTCTTAGGAGACAGCTAATCCCCCATCCTCCCTGGTTTCTAACGGAAGGGACCATGCCCAGGGTAGTGCAGACTAAGAATGCATACCCGGGAGGATGGCTCTGTGGGGCAATGTCAGTACCCCACAGATGGAGCCAAAGGACCGAGTGACCAGGGCTGACTCAGTGGGCAAAGGGCTTGCTGGTACCAATTGTATTGACTTAAGTTCGTCTCTCTAGCATTCACGTAAAAGCTGGGTGTGGTGGCAAGAGTCTGTGACCCTAGAGATGAAGGGACAGAGACAGATGGACACAGGGGCCTTGGTAGCTAACCAGGCGAGCCAAACTGGTGAGCTCCAGGTTCAGTGAGAGACCCTGTCTCAAAAATAAAGTGAAGAGCCACAGCAGGGGCTGGAGAGGTGGCTCAGCAGTTAGGGAGCTGGGATCGACTCCAGCACACACATGGCAGTTCACTACTATCAGTAACTCAGTCCAGGTGGATTGGACATACACTTCTGGCCTCTGTGGGCACTGCATGCACGTGATGCATAATAGACATATGTGCAGATAAAACCGCCTTACACATTAAAATAACTTTTTTTTTGTTTTTTTGTTTTTTTTGAGACAGGGTTTCTCTGTGTAGCCCTGGCTGTCCTGGAACTCACTTTGTAGACCAGGCTGGCCTCGAACTCAGAAATCCACCTGCCTC
>NC_034599.1:112920371-112931303 GCF_900095145.1 Mus pahari | reverse complement strand
AAAAGCCATAGAGGAAGGAAGATTCTCAATATCAACCTCTGCCCTCCACCCAGTAATGGCAACATACACACAGACTCTATACACATACATGCATAGACTCTTATACACACATAGACCCCCTACAAACAGACCACTACATGTACACATACATTCCTATACACACAGGTACACACACACACACACACACACACACACACACACACATTTTTTAAAAAGAAAGGAATAACAGTCATGTGTGGTAGCCCACACCTTTAATCACAGCTCAGGGGAAGGGGGGTGTTGATCTCTGTGAGTTTGAGGCCAGCCTGGTCTATATAGCAAGTTCCTGACCAGGCTACATAGTGATACCCCGGAGTGAGGAAGAGAGAGACAGACAGACAGACAGACAGACAGACAGACAGACAGACCATGTCTGTCATGCAAACCCTATGATAAAATAACCTCAGCCAGACCATCCATAGCCTTCCACAGCCTTCCACAGCCTTTCGCTGCCCTCCACGGCCTTCCATGCCCTTCCATGCCCTTCCATGCCCTTCCATGCCCTTCCATGCCCTTCCATGCCCTTCCATGCCCTTCCATGCCCTTCCATGCCCTTCCATGCTCTTCCATGCCCTTCCACAGCCTTCCATGGCCTTTGGTCTGAGCAGTGCCCTACAGTTTTTAAGGAATTAGTCAGTCTTTCCAAATTAGGGTCACACTACTATGGTGACATGTCACCATGATGACAAGCTATTAGAGTCCTGAAGAATAAGTCCAGATTGACAAAGTCAAGCACATCTGTTCCCTAGCAATGTCTGAAGCTGTTTCCTCCTGCCTTCTAGCCAGTGTGTATAGGAGTCTAGCAGGAAGGGTCACTGGCTGGGCTCCCCTGGTGTCTACTCCGGGTGTCCCCTTCCTATTGATGGAGGAGGCTAGGAAGCTGTGGGGAGGAGAGAAAGCATCAGAGACATGGGAGGGTTCCAAACACCCAGCCTCAAAGATAAGGGCCAGCCCTCCAGAACTCGCCAGCTGTCCCACCCTCTGCTCATGCCTCGATTTGAGATCATTTGTTTCACTTCTTAGAAAAGATCTCAAGATTGTGGGTTTGGGGTGTTTTCTTCAGAAGTTGTCCTTGGAGCCGGGACCATAGCTTGGTTGGTAGAGTGCTTGCCTAGCATGCACAGACCCCAAGTTCAACCCCCCAGCCTCACATAGACAAAGGGAACAAGCCTGTCCCGTGGGCTCGAAGAGATGTCTCAGTGGGTGCACAAGCATGTGCTCATGTGCATTGCTGCACAAGAACGAGGACCTGAGTCCATATTTGCAGCCCCCACATAAAAGCCCTGCATGGCAGCAGACACCCAAAGCCCCAATGCTGGGAAAACAGAGCCAGCCTGATACCTGAACCTCTCTGGCGAGCCAGTCCAGCTGAATCAAGCTCCGGGTCCAGTAAGAGGTCCTGTCTGAAAACTGTACATGTGTGTGCGAGTATGTCACGTTTATCTGCATATACACACATGCAATCACAAAGTGAAGACAATTTAGCTTAAGTGAGGGGTTGTAAAGACTGTTCCCCAAAAGAAAACCAGATTGTCAAGTCATAGAGGACAGCTGGGGTCAGCTCAGTTGTCAGAGAGATTCCCAGAATACTTGAAAGCCCGGTTTCCTGTCCCAGCTCCTCATAAACCAGGCACTGCATGCATGCCTGTGATGCAAGCACTTTGGGGGTGGATGTTAGACCAGGAGTTCAGTCAAGGTATTGAGTTTGAGGCTCCTGCTGGAGTTCCTCAGGTGGAAGGGCAGTGTTCATCACTGTCTGGCTACAGTCAAGGAAAAATGCTCTAGAGAATAAAAGGGGTGCAGAGAAAAAGCAGAACCCAAAGATGAGGCAGCACAGGGAGCCCGGGGTGCAGCTTACAGACCTGGGTCCCGTCACACCCAAGCTCCTGGTCTTTCCATTGTGTAAGCCAGTAACCACCCCTCTTTACTTTGGTTTTACTTGGGTTTCCATTATTGTGGTTTGAAGCATTGATCAGTGAAGCCTGGGGAATGTAACCTTGCTCTCAGATAGCTTCTTCAGAGACTAGAGTGGTCTCCCACCATCCTCCCTCAAAGGGTAAACAGTACACCCTCAGAGGCCTTTGTCTTCCTGGCTCATGCTCATTTCTTTCACTGTAGAAACAAAGATTTCTTTTTTATTATTTTACGTGTACATGTGTGTGTGCCCGTGTGTGTGTGTGTGTGTGTGTGTGTGTGTGTGTGTGTGTGTGTGTGTGTGTGCGCGCATGTGAGTGCAGGTGCCTTCAGAGGCCAGAAGAGGGCACTAGATAACTTGGCTCTGGAGCTGGAACTACCACAGCTGTGAGCTGCCCATAAGGGTGCTAGGAATTAAACTCCGTAAGAGCATCAAGTGCTCTTAATCACGGGGCCACCTCCCCAGCCCTGTCTGACTTTTTAATGTGGGTACTGGCTGCCAAGCTCATGTCCTCACACCTACAAGGCAAGTGCTTTACTCACTAAGCCCTAGGACAGTTGAGATGCCTTCAATGCCTTAGGTCTAGCCTAGGTCATCAGTCATTACTGATTCTTTCTTTTCCCTGAATCATGAAACCTCAGCTGGGAAGACTGACTGGGGCATCACCAGAGCAGCAGCTATATCCTACAGGTGAGAGACTGAATCACCCCAGATCTCACCACTACTGAAGGATGAGTGGGTACCCTGAAGCACCCCACACTGCCCCACGCACCCCACTAGCTCAGGGTGTGTTCCTGTCACCTCTCAGCAGCACATCACACCCACTGCTGTTCAGACCTACTTCAGCTTGTAGCTTTTCTCAGGAAATAGAACCACTCCCCACCTTAGCCCTCTTTCAGAGAAGTACAAACCCTCAGGATTGAAGGCAAAGCCCTACCCTTCAGGCTTGCTGCACCGTTCCTTAGTACCATCTAAAGACTTGCTTTTCCACTGACTTGTTTGTTTTTGAGACAGTGTCTCATCTTGTAGCCCTGGCTATCCTAAAACTTGCTGTGTAGACCAGACTGACCTCAAACTCACAAAGATCTGCCTGCCCCTGCTTCCCATGTCCTGGAATTAAAAGTGCGACCAAGCCCAGCCTTTTCCCGTTGTTTTTATTTAGTTGGTTTTTTGGTTGTTTGTTTGGTTGGTTTGCCCGTTGCTTTTGATAGGTCAATCACCCACCTGCCACAGGTCACTATTCTGATCTAAACAGAGAGGAATGAAGAAAAGAAAAAGGAGCCCGGCAGTGGCGCACGCCTTTAATCCCAGCACTTGGGAAGCAGAGGCAGGCAGATTTCTGAGTTAGAGGCCAGCCTGGTCTACAGAGTGAGTTCCAGGACAGCCAGGGCTACACAGAGAAACCCTGTCTCAGAAAAAAAAGAAGAAAAAAGAAAGAAAGAAAGAAAGAAAGAAAGAAAGAAAGAAAGAAAGGAAGGAAGGAAGGAAGGAAGGAAGGAAGGAAGGAAGGAAGGAAGGAAGGAAGAGACCAAAATGGCTATTGCTTCCCAGGAAAGGGACACAGTAGCCAGACAGAAAGCTTTTAGAGCCATAAGAAGTGGTTTCTACTACTTCTAACCAAGGAGGACCCATCAAAGACCTAGTGGAAGTCGCAGCCACACATTCACACAATAGCAAAAGAAGCCTCTGGCCCCAGGGATCACCAAGTCCAAGAGGGAGCCTGGACTCGCACCCTCACCTGCAGCAGCAGTGTCAGCAGATGACGGCTGAGACAGAAGGTCCAGGTAAGGTCAGAGACGCACACCAAAGATCCCCACACCCAAGCTCTAACAGAAGGTTGCCCGTCAGCCCGTCAGCCAACAGGGCCTGAAGGTCAGAGGACCGTGGCCAGATCACAGCTCTGAGCTGTTTGGATGATCTGACAAACACTGTGTTTTGTTTTTAAGATTTATTTTGTAGTCCAAGGATAGCGGCATATACATTTAATCCCAGAATGTGGGAGGCGGAGGCAGGCGAGTCTTTACGAGTTCAAGTCCAGCCTGGTCCACATACCAAGTTTCAAGGCAGCCAGAGCTACATAGTGAGGCATGTCTGAAAACAACAAAAAGACAAGATTTATTTTGTTCTTCATCTCTGTGTGGGTGTGTGTTCTCTGTGTCTCTCTCTAACTAACTCCCTATCTTTCTGTCTCCTCTCTCTGTCTTTCTACTCCCCGTCTCTGTCTCCTGTGCTCTCCCTCCTTCCCTCCCTCTCAGAGCAGGGGAGAAACATTGTCTTTTTATGTAGGTCAAGCTGTCCTGAACCTCTCTGCCCTGGCTAGTTCTGTGTCAACTTGAAACAAGCTAGAGTCATCTGAGAGGAGGGAGCCTCAACTGAGACAATGGCTCCGTAAGACTGGCTATAGGCAAGCCTGCAAGCGTTTTCTTAATTAGTGATTTATGGGGGAGGATCTGGCCATTTTGGGTGGGGCCATCCCCGGGTGATGGCCCTGGGCTCTATAAGAAAGCAGGCTGAGTAAGCCATGGGGGGAACAAGCCAGTAAGCAGGACCCTCTCCATGGCCTCTGCATCAGCTCCTGCCTCCAGGCTCCTGCCCTGCTTCAGTTCCTGCCCTCACTGCTTTTGAAGATGAACTGCTCTATGGAACTGTAAGTGAAATAAACCCTTTCCTCCCCTAGTTGCTTTTGGTCATGGTATTTCATCGCAGCAATAGTAACCCTAACTAAGTCACTCTCCATCTCTGGCCCTCTTGCCTCTGCCTCTCAAGCACTGGGTTGAATAGAGACACACTAGACACGCTCATGCCCAGTGTTACTGGCCATCTTAGAGGTTTATTTTTAAGCCTTGCTGTTTCTTAAGCTCCCGCTGTGGTAAAATTCTTAGCAAGCAGTTCTCCATGAAGGAAGCAGACAGAAGGCTGGGAGCTAGAAAAATAGGAACCCCACATGTCCTGTGTCTGCAAGTACAGACCTAGGCAGACAGACTGACCTATTTTTGTGAGGGGAATCAGGAAGTACCCATCGCCAAGACTCAGCAGTGCTGCAACCCTCAGCAACCAGCTGAAGATAAGCAGCCTAGAGGCCCTGCACCTAAACAAGGGCGCATAGGCCTTGCACATGGGGCGACTCTAGATTCTCCAAGCTGCTGGAAAAGCAGGAATCCAGCCTTCCCCAGGACCTTGTCTCTCCCTAAGGCAGCCGTATGGGAAGACTCCTCATTGGACCTCCTCATCCAGCACCTACAAACCGTAATGACCTCTCTCTCCCTCCTGGTGAGAAGGAACCTTGAGTTTTCCCTGGGCTGGGCCAAAAGTGAGCCATGGAATGGCTGAGGGCATCTGTGTCACTGGAGAGTCCCCTGAAGGTGCTTATCATTACTGTCTTTATTGTCTCACCCTACTGACAACCCAGGGTCTAACCCCAGCTCCGCCACTCATGAGCCCTGCAGACAGACAAGAGTCCTTTGGCCTCTCTGGGCCTCTGTTTATTTATGGAGGAAATCAAGTCCTGCCTGGATATGGAGGCAGGGAATGAATGTGAGTTCCAGCCCTCCCCGCCCCCCAGCAACTGGGAGGCTGAGGCAGGGGATGAATGTGTGTTCCAGGCCAGCTTGGGCTACATAGTAAAATCCTGACTCAAAAAAAAAAAAAAAGTAAAAAATGAGATTTTTTTTTCCTGGCAAAAAGCATTCATCCCTCATTTCAAAGCCTCTTATCTGTGGACTGCTGACCTCAGGCAGGTTTTCTGGGTCTCTGCTTCAAGACTGAGACCCAGTGGCTGGGTGTGGTATCTCAGTGCAAATGGACTGTGGTCATCCAAGTGTGTTCATCACTGGAAATAAGCTGAGAAGAAGCAACTACACAGATAGAACTGTTATTTCAAACAAAACTGAAGGAAGGAAGGAAGGAAGGAAGGAAGGAAGGAAGGAAGGAAGGAAGGAAGGAAGAAAGGAAAAAGGAAGGAAGAGAATGAACCAAATATAGCATCGTGCATCTGTGTGGGCTACATAATACATTCCAGGCCAACAGAGGCCACATAGTGAAACCCTACCTAAAATGAGAGGAGATGGGGAGAAAGGAAGAAAGAGCAGGAGAAGAAAGAGGAAGGAAGGAAAGAAATGTGGTAAATTTGATCAATGTTCCCCACAAAAACCCATGAACCAAACGTTCACAAAACCCTTGCCAAACATCCCCACTTCTTCAATCCATTACAAACTACTCGGGGTCCATCCACGGCTTAGCAGGCTCAGGAGTTTGCCCCCAAGCCTGACGACCTGAGTCCAGTCCCTGGAACCCACATGATGGAAGGGAGAAATGACCCCTAAAAGGCAGAAGATGTGCTCAGCATCCTCCATGTGCCAGACACCTTCCTCAAGAAACTGTGCCACGGGCTGAAGAGATGGCTCAGTGGTTAGGAGCACTGCGTACTCCTACAGAAGACCTGAGTCCATTCCCAGCACCCACATGGCAGCTCACAACTGTCTGTAAGTCCAGTTCCAGTGGAGCCATGTCCTTTCTGACCTCCATGGGCTCCAGGTATGCACATCCCGCAATACGTGTATGCAGGTGAAACCCTCATACACATAAAATTATAAAACCATTTTAAAAATAAAGAAAAGGAACTGTGCCACACCCTCTGACCTCACTCCACCCCAGAAAGGTTCTGAACCTTTACTGCCTTCCTTGGCTAGAAGTAATATGACCAGAACTACATCCAGACCAGTCTGTAGTCGGAGACAAGTAGATGGCTACTATCGCTGTTTGGACCTTGCAAAGGAGCCAGGGCTGACAGCGATGGACAGAGAATCTTGTTAATTAAGGAGGAGTCTGGGTTCTGTGTCCCACAGAAGGTGAACATTTACTTGAAAGGTTCTTGAAAGGCTGGAGAGCGCCCTCAGTTCCTGGCTTTCCCATATTGGGGCCATCATGAAGCATGGACTGTCCTTGCATGCTTGACTTATGTCCTTGTCCAGACTACAAAAGTATAACTAACACACACACGCAAAAATGACCCAATTCAACAAATACAAACCAAATGTGTGATGCTGGGATTCCAGACATGCACCTCCATCCAGGGTGTCTAAAGTGCTGGGGATTGAGCGTGGGGCTTCCTGACCACCCTAGCAACCAAGCCACACTCCCGCGTGTATTTCCTGTAATTCTTTCTGGGGCACTTGCTCTTGTTTTACAAACACACTAAGATCTCCTCACCCCAAATCCCCACCACATGATCATGACTCTTCTTGTGGTTCTGGGTGCTGCCAGCTGAACACTCAGAGATACCTCAATGTCAAGTCGACTCAGAACCCCCTACTTGTGCCTGTGAGCCTGTAGATCCTATAGTCTGAAAGCATCCACTTTCTGAATAGGGCAGGAGGCCACTGAAGGGCTCTGAGTAAGAAATATGAAGAATTTGTTTGAGAAAGGATGTTGAGAGTATATGAGAGGGAGCCATTAGGAGAAACAAAGTCCCAGAGAAGAAAGATAGCAGCCATCCTGGTTGCTAAGGGTTTCTAGGAGGACTTTGGTACCCAAAGCAAAGCAGGCGAGCATCCTTGAACACTCACCGCCCAGCATCACCCTCTCAAAGAACCACCACACACAGCCTGGTTGCTCTGTTAGGAGCAGGTTTGTTTGCAGATGTAAGTAGAGGGACACAAATTATGCCTCAGGATCCAAGGCCTTAAGGAGAGGGGAGATGGACCTAAGGCAGAGCAGATGGAGTGGGCCATAGCTAAGCTAAAAGCTAAAAGCTGATTGCTCTGTGGTGATGGGTCTGGGTACCAGATAGGAATGGGAGCTCATGATGTACTTCCAGCTCTTCTGGAAGTACCAATGGCAATGATCACCTGCGGTGAGGTGGGGGAGGTTCACTGAAGATCTGAAAACGGGTGAGATGAGGAACAGAGTGACACGTGAATGAACAGCAGCCGGAACGAAGGCGGCTGACTGCTGACCAGCCATCTGGCCCCATGGAGGTCTCAGAGGCCATGGATTAGGAGAGGCTCTAGTCAGCACTTCCAGATTCTCAGTTCCCTGAATGCAGTTCTGCCCACCTTGGTCCTTCTCCGTTTTGCTGTTGATTTGGCAGAAATACACTGTAGCTGTCTTCAGAGGGCGTCAGATCCTATTACAGATGGCTGTGGGCCACCATGCGGTGGCTGGGATTTGAACTCGGGACCTCTGGAAGAGAAGTCAGTGTTCTTAACTGCTGAGCCATCTCTCCAGCCCTAAAAAATTCTTTGACAGTTTCATGCACATGTACCATGATTTTAGTTGTTCTTGCCTCCAGTGTCCATCCCATCCCGTTTCCTCTCCCATAGAAAACATCCTCCTCCCTTTTTTCCCTGTCATGTTTGTGTGTGACCCACTGAGTTTAACTAAGGTTGTTTGCACAAGCACAGGCGAGAGGTTTTTTTTTTTTTTTTTTTACCATAGTGAGAGCAGTTGATCTGTGGCACATCACAGAAAGACAGTGAAATCCCCTGGGACTTACATTTCCAAAGATTTAGTTTTATTTATGCATGCAGGAGTGTGCAGGTGCCCAGGAAGGCCAAAAGGGGGTGCTGAGTCCTTAGAAGCTAGAGTTCCTCCCCCACCCCCGCATTTGTGACCCACCCAAGGAGGGCACTAGCCCCTGAACTCCAATGCTCTCATCAAAAGGCTTCTCAGGACATACTCTTAACCACCGAGCCCTCCTTACAGCACCCACCACCCACGGTGGTTTCTTTTTAATCACTTTGGGAGGGGGGAGGATACAGAGGGTGGGGGAATGAAGCTAGGGTCTCATGGATGCTAAACAAGCACACTACACTGAGCGACATCCCAACCCTTCCTACCTTCTCCTTTATCACGTTCACAAACCCTGTGTTTAAACAGTGGCTTATAATTTACCCAATTCTTCTTACAGTTCTCCACAGCTGAGTCCAAGGACAGAGGACATTTCTGGCAGGTGGGATGAAGGGCACACTGCAGGTGTCCAGGCAGAGAAGCAAACCAAAAAGAGGTGAGAATTAAAAACCCAGTTCGGACTGACATCATCAACCCGGCTCCGACTCAGAAGTCTGACGGCCGGAGGTTCATTGCCAGCATATTTAAAATACAGTTCAATTTGGGGGAGAAAAAAGAGATTCCTGGTGTAATAGAATCCCGGATACACAAGAAAGCATAATTGTGTGGAAACTCAATTCAAAGTACATACCATCTCTTCCAAGAAGCTGGGTTCTAGAGATAGACCGCCCTACTGTCTTAAGGGCCTAGGGGAGGATTTTCATGGTTTCGGTCATACAGATAGCGCAGAGGTCATTTGGCCCATCCCTAGTCCTGGTTGTGGAAGCTTTGGGGAGCTCCTGGCTGTAAGGGTCATTTAGATTCCTAGCCATCTCCAGTCCTGGTTGTAGAACCTTGATATGTCCCGGCCCAGTGAACGACACAGATCACCAGGCTGTTAATCGCCTCCGCGTGACTAATACGCGTGGTCTTCCCGGATACCTGCGGATGCAAGTCTGATACCTCCTGACGAGAGCCAGCAAAAGACGCCCAGACAAAAACGCCGAAGCAGCGCTTTCTAACGTGACTGGCTTCTGTCCTATATCAAACCAGGTGAATCTGTATAGAGAACCTATGGCTAGCTGAAGAGACGACTCAGCAGGTAAAGGCACTTAACACCAAGCCTGGTCACCTGAGTTTGATTCTGGACACCTACAGGAAAGGACAGTGCTTACAAGTTGTCCTCTGGCCTCCACACACACACACTACGGCACATGCTCACTCTCACATATAAATAAATAAGTAAATAAATAAATAAATGTCAAAATAAAATAATTTGCCAGGCAGTGGTGGCGAATGCCTTTAATCCTAGCACTCAGGAGGCAGAGGCAGGTAGATCTCTGAACTCCGGGCCAATCTGGGTGACAGCCACACACTGTAGGAAATGAACGTCTGCTGTGGTAGTTATGGTAGGGCAGTCAATGAGTGCACAAAAGCTACTGGAGTGGAGGTTAGTCTGGTTTCGTCTGGTTTTTGGGGTTGTTGGGGTTTTTTTGGTTTTTTTTTTGTTTTTTTTTTTGTTTTTTTTTTTGAGACAGGGTTTCTCTATGTATCCCTGGCTCTCCTGGAACTCACTCTGTAGGCCAGGCTGGCCTCAAACTCAGAAAGCTGCCTGCCTCTACCTCCCAAGTGCTGGGATTAAAGGCATGTGCCACCACTGCCTGGCTTTGTTTTGTTTTGTTTTGTTTTAAGATTTATTTATTTTTATATATGTGAATATACTGTCGCTGCCTTCAGACACCAGAAGAAGGCATTGGATCTCATTACAGATGGTTGTGAGCCACGATGTGGTTGCTGGGAATTGAACTCAGGACCTTCATAAAAGCAGTCAGTTCTCTTAATTGCTGAGCCATCTCTCCAGGCCCTAGTTTTGTTTTTATTTCTCTCTAACTACCATGTAATCAGCAGCTAGCTCTGTGGTATTTTACCTCCCACTCGAGTCAGACCAGACCTGACTACATGACATTAAGCATTAAGCCAGCAAGACTGGAAACAAGGAAACATCTTTTTTCTGCAGCCACTTCCCAGAATGCACTGGCCTTCTACTGTTTGTGGCTGACAGGGAGGTTTAATACTCTTAGGAATAAGTGAAGCAGGAGGAGAATTATCACTCTGTTCTTCAAAATTCTGCATGAGAGGCTGGAGAGATGGCTCCACAGGCAGGATGCGTGGCTGCCCTTGATCTCTCCCAGAACCCACATGATGGCTCAGGACTATCTGTAATTCCAGTTCCAGGGCATCTAATGTCCTCTCTGACATTCGAGGGTTCTTACTGCACGCACATGATGCACAGATATAAATGCTGGGGAAACATTAACACCATAAAATAAAGAGCAATATGTCTTGTTCTTTGTGCATGAGCCACCTTTCCTGGATAAGTGTAGCTATCGTCCCTCATCAAAGGAGCCTGTCTTTACGGCAAACGGAAACCA
>NC_034599.1:112917208-112919596 GCF_900095145.1 Mus pahari | reverse complement strand
TCTTGTTCTTTGTGCATGAGCCACCTTTCCTGGATAAGTGTAGCTATCGTCCCTCATCAAAGGAGCCTGTCTTTACGGCAAACGGAAACCACCACAGAAAACCCCAACTAGACACAATGCAGAGATGAGCAGATTTCTGTGTGTGCATACACATATATACATACGCATGTGCATATATACATACATATATGTATGCAGCCCGACAGACATAGGTCGTTATAAAGATTTCTCTGGCCATGCAGGTTAATGAAGCTCTATCGCCGTCTTAGCCATTGTCTCTCCTGGCAGACGGATGGGGACAGCCTTGTGAAGTCGTACTCTCTTTCAGATAAGTGATGGAAGACAGACTACTTATCTTCTCAATCACTATTGGCTCGAAATAACCACCGTGCCAAAGTGCCAGGTGTGCGCATGGCATGGTCTGCCTTCATAACAAATGTGGCGGGGTGGTCCCCTCCAGGACTCCTTCCCATCTCGCTTCCAACCCAATTCTCAAGCACGGGAAAGAGGAAAAGAGAGTACGTGAACCTTTGCTCTGCAGTAACCCTGTCAGGACAGGAAGGGAGCAGCCAGAATCTGTCCTCCACACTCTGCTCAGAGGGATAAATACTTCCTTCAACTAATTCAAGTCTGAACTAGACACTAGACTACTGAGTAAGGACAAAGAAAGGGTCTTTTAATGTGTGTTGATGCTTTTGCCTACATGTATGCCTGTGTGAGGAGTCAGATTCCCTGGAACTGGAGTTATAGAAGGCTGAGTCGTGAGTGCTGGGAATTGAACCTGCGTCTTCTGGAAGAGCAGCCAGTGCTATTACCCACTGAGTCATCTCTCCAGCCTCTGATTTACTTTATTTCACTTGTTTATTTTGAGACAGGTTCTTGCTCTGTAGCTCTGGGCAGAGTTGGACATCTCCATTAGGACCTTGACTCCTCTCTGGTTGCTTGGGCTTTCTCGCAGCATGATTGCTGGGCCCCAAGATCTCCAGAGACGGAGGCTATGCTGCCCTTATGACCTTTTGGCATGTTCTGCCTTCGATAATAAATGTAATGTGATGGTCTCCTAGAGATATTCCTCTGTTGTTATCACAAACCTACCTGACCTCAAGAGAATCACGTGGACCTCCTTTCAGTTAGAGGCATTTCAAAGTCACGTTATAAAGAAAGCATCCGTGACAGGAAACACAGGTATGTGGTGTGTCCTGGGACTGAGTAAACACATCTGCAGGGTCCTCCTGAACTCATATCCTCTTCAGTTGAAAGAGGAAGGTGCATGTAAGCCACACATGTTGGGAGCCATCCTCTGCAACCAGGACATGATGGGGCTTGGGAGTCTGGAGAGTAACTGATAGCCTTGAAGTCTGGTCAGCTACTTGTCGGCAATCTGTCTCTTCAAGCAGATGTGGGCTCCGTGAGAATTTATACACATGTGTAAGCTGTAATATGTATGCATACATATATCTATGTATTGAGTATATGCACACACACACATGCATGCACACACACACACATATATACACATACATATACATGCATACACATACACGCACATACACAGTATCCAGTGCTCAACCCACAGTTTAGCACACAGTGCCTATAAACACAACAATTTCATTAGAATAAGGTGAGTACAGTCAGGTGGTGGTGGAGCACGTCTTTTATCCCAGCACTTAGGAGGCAGAGGCAGGCAGCTCTCTGTGAGTTTGAGGTCAGCCTGATCCACAGAGCAAGTTTCAGGACAGCCAAGGCTATACAGAGAGACCCTATCTCGGAAGGAAGGAAGGAAGGAAGGAAGGAAGGAAGGAAGGAAGGAAACAAAATAGAAAAAGAAAGAAAGAAAGAAAGAAAGAAAGAAAGAAAGAAAGAAAGAAAGAAGGAAGGAAGGAAGGAAGGAAGGAAGGAAGGAAGGAAGGAAGAAAAGAAAGAAAGAAAAAGAAAGAAAGAAAGAAAGAAAGAAAGAAAGAAAGAAAGAAAGAAAGAAAGAAACCTGGAAAGAAAGAAAGAAAGAAGAAGAAAGAGCTAAAGGAAAACCTGATGCAGCGAAAAAGGGGGCAGTCAAGGCTAAAAAGAGCAAGAAAAAGAAGGAAGATGATGAGGAGGATGAAGAGGATGAGGAAGAGGAGGAAGAAGAGAAAGACAAAGATGAAAAAGATGATGATGATGAATAAGTTGGTTCTAGCACAGTTTTTTTTTCTTGTCTATACAGCATTTAACCCCCCTGTACACAACTCACTCCTTTTAAAGAAAAAACTTGAAATGTAAGGCTGTGTAAGATTTGTTTTGTACAATGTTTTTTTGTATAGTTAACACACTACCGAATGTGTCTTTAGATAGCCCTGTCCTGGTGGTATTTTCAATAGCCACTAACCTTGCCTGGTACAGTCTGGGGGT
>NC_034599.1:112895014-112916398 GCF_900095145.1 Mus pahari | reverse complement strand
TCTCTCTCTCTCTCTCTCTCTCTCTCTCTCTCTCTCTCTCTCTCTCTCTCTCAACCCTGTCTGGAAAACAAAGACTAAGGAGGCTTCCGCGCACAGTGGTCCTGCAGGATGGTGACATGCTGCCCCCTTCTGGTAACTGAGGATAATGCCACCTATTTCAAATTGCATATTTCTCTCTCTAGAACCATGCGCCCCTCTCCTAGCCTAGCCTAGCCCAGCCACTCGCACTTTATATGGCTCTTTCCTAATGGTTGGTCTGTCTGTCCATCCGTCCGTCCGTCCGTCCATCTGTCCGTCTGACAACAATCCTGGCCCCTGTGTTAATTTCCGTTTCCATCTCCCTTGTGTCTGTTCTCATGGCTCAATTCTCATGGCTCAGACGGTCCCCTCCTGAAGCCCCAGCCTGCCTTGGCATGCTTCACCTCTTGCTCTGCCGGGATCCCTCAGGACCTGCTGTGGCTCCTGGCAGCCTGTCTTACCCACACTGCACCACTCCTTCTTCCCAAAATAGCTTCTTGTCTCCGCATGGCTTCCAGCTACTCTCTGACGACAACCTCTCCCCAAACATATCTGTAGTCTTCCTCCTCCCAAGTCCAGCACTGAGCCCACTCTTCATGGGCCACCCCTCAGATTCCTCTGCGTGCAGGGGACGCCAGCTCAGTCCTCTCTCTGACTTCCAGCTCTGAGTGTGACTCATGGGCTCCTCCTGGAGACCTGGCATCTCCTGTTGAAAGCTACTGTTCCCCACCACGCTGCTGTCCTGCCTGCTCATTCCCCAAGCCAGGCTAATAAAAGGGGCCTCGATTTTCCCTCTCCTCGACAGCGTCATACAATCTTTTTCTTTTGGGTCTGTGTGCTGGTTAGATTTCATGTCCACTTGACACAGGCTAGAGTTCCTGCTCTGACTTCCTTGAAAGATGAACTCTGAGATGGAAGAGCAAATGAAGTGAGTTCCCAGTGCCTCACCTCAGCAGTGAAACTGTACCGCCCTGTGGCTCATCACCAGGAATGCTTTGTTGCTGTTCTAAGACCAGTTCACCGCGTACGCATGATTGCGGGCATGCTCCGGCAGCTGGCCCTGTTCTAAGTCTCGTCAGATACGAAGGCAACCCTGTACACCCGAGTTCAGCTTCTGCCTGTCTTTCGATCTCCTGGACCCAGTGGGTCCTGGACTGACGTGTTGGCTCTTTCTTCTACCCCTATACTCTCTCTGTGACTCTGATGACTGTACTGCTACCTGCCCTTATAGAATCTTCTAGAACAGCTGGAGCACAGCTCAGTTGGTACAGTACATGCCTGCCACGAACAAACCTCCGAGTTCCATCCCCAACACTGAGTGACCCAGCTGTGTTGGTAAGAGTCGATCATCCCAGCATTCAAGAGTTTGAAGGAGGAGGATCACAAGTTTCAGGTCACTCTCAGCTACACCTCAGATTGACCCATGGGCATACCTGTGGGGCATTTGGATAGCTAATTAGTGTAGGGGAGCGCTAGCCCACTGTGGGTAGGTCCATCCCAAGGCAGGTAGGCCTGGGCCAGGGAACTGGCTGGTAAAGCTGCTATTCTCCAGCTTCCTGCCCTGCCTGAGTCCCTGCCCAGTTCCCTCAGTGATGGGCTGTGGTGTTCATCACAGCAACAGAAAGCAAAGCAGGCTCTCCATCCATCCATCCGAGTACCCTAGATATAAAAACACCATGGGGGCCGGTGAGGTGGCTCAGCCGCTGAAGGTGCTCGCAGCCAAGCCTGACCTCATGCCCGGGTGGAAGGAGAGAACCAACCCCACCTTGCTGTCTTCTGACCTCCACAGGGGCCCCGTGTCACAAGCTGCGGCCACCCACACAATAATAATAAATAAATGTGATTTTAAAACTTAAAAAGGAGGAAGAAAGGAAGAAAAAAGAAAGAGGGTTGCAGAGATGGCTCAGCGGTTAAGAGCACTGACTGCTCTTCCAGAGGTCCTGAGTTCAATTCCCAGCAACCACATGGTGGCTCACAACCATCTGTAATGCCATCCAATGCCATCCAATATATATTATATATATATATATATAACAAATTAATTAAAAATAAGAAAGAAAGAAAGAAAGAAAGAAAGAAAGAAAGAAAGAAAGAAAGAAAGAAAATCCTACAAAGTCACACAGTCACACATTTGGTGGCAGGTGTCACAGGTAGGATTCAAACCGAGGCAGTGTGTCTCCTGATCAGGGGCCTTAATCCACTGGGGTTACTCTCCGAGGAATTCCTCTGTGGGGTGGAGGCAGGCTGGGAACCCCTTCTGCTCCATCCTGTGATGAACAGACCCTGCCTAGAGGAGGGGCTGGCTGCCAGAGATGGGGTGCTAGAGCATCAGGCTCATGAGACAGCTAGGAGGGAGAGGTGGCACACGCCTTTAATCCTAGCACTCAGAAGGCAGAGGCTGGCAGGGCTCTGAGTTTGAGGTCAGCTTAGTCTACGGAATGAGTTCCAGGACAGCCAGGGCTATAGAGAGAGACCAGGGGTGGAGGGGGTGGGGCACGTGTGACACCAAAAGAACAAAGCAGAACCTCACAGCAATCCTCTTGGATCCACCTGAATGTTGGGATTGCTGGATAATAACTTAAATTTATCTGACAGCCTATTTCCAGAGAGGTGTGTGGGGTGAGCCCTTCATCCCTTTAATGAAGATGGAAGCCTGGGGATTTCTCACAGGAGTTAGCACACTTGACACTGGGAAAGCAAGCTTGCCTGTGTCCCCCCCCCCCCCGCTCTGATTGCTTTTGGGGGAAGGGGGCGATGGGATCTCACTATGCAGCCCTGGCTGGCCTGTAGATCAGACTGGACTCAAACTCACAAAGAACCCCTGTCTCTGCCTCCCATGTGCTGGGAGTAGAGGCGTGCACTGCCATACCCTACTTAATTAGATCTTTTCTTCAGAAACTGTTTTCCGTTTGAAGACCGCAGGACAACCCGCAGAGACTGGTTCTCTCCTTCCACCAGGGGGGTCCCCGGGGATTGAACTCAGGTCATCAGCCTTGGTGGTCTTCAGCAGGTGAGCCATCACCCCACACTATGGTAAGCACTCTCCACAGTCATTTTCATATGATAATTCATTCGGTGCTCGAAATCACCCAGAGAGGCCTTCACTGCTGGTTGGAGATGCTCCTGCTTCCTCTGGTACATCCTGTGAGAGAGAGAGAGGCTGTGCCACTTCTGTCCCTGCCAGAGACAACCAGGACTCTGGAGCAGGGGATGAGGACAAGAGGGAGGGTTGTCCAAGATGCACCTCCCAGGCCCGAGCTGACAGCAGGTTGGTATTGACACCGTGGACAAGGTTCACAACGCGCCTGCCATCACCCCTGGCATCTGAGGGCACATGGAATTCAGAAGGAAGACCGGACACTCACACCCAGGGAGGAGCCTGGCTTCCCACCTGTTGCCTGTGCCCTGGGCTACTCAATGTCTGACCCTACGCCCCTTGGGGGTTGGAGGTGAGGTGGCGCAGAGTCAATGACAGACCCCAGGACAGGTGAGAAAGACCGCAGCGAGCTCTCTCTATGCTGCTATACGCTCCTTTAATACCCTCCACCCTTGCCCCATTGGTTCCAAGAAAGCGCTCTCTCCTAAACAGCAGAACCTGATTGGCTGGCATTGTCTGCACCAGCAGACAAGTGTCTCTCAGGCAGTCCTCAATTAGGTCCTCCTGCAGGAGATGCTTTTGCGGCTCCGAGGCCCCCAGCGTTTACATAAAGGCGGTGCCGTTCCTGCTACACCCACCTGGGACAAAAGCCACTTCCGTATTTTCTGTGGCATCTCTCCACACCGGCTTTAGTGCCAAGTAAGTGACGAAGCCTGCCAGGTCCCCCGGGGCTCCGTGTGACTGAGGAAGAGACAGGTGCACAGTCTGTCACTCCATCTGTGACCGCGAAGATGATGACTCCAGGGTCAGAAATAACTCCACAGTCAGTTTCCATGTGTAGGTCCTCCCAGCCATTCCCAGAGAGTCTGGGCCCTGAGTCAGAGGGAAGAGTCTAGAAGTAGCCATGGACCCAGGTCACTGGGCTGGGACACCACGGATCTACCCTTCGGATTTTTTTTTGATAAATTAAGGGCCTGTTTCTTTAGAAATCTCTCTCACCCCCAAGTTTACTTCCCTCATAGCTTCAAAGACCTGGGCTGTGGAGCTAGGGTGAGAATAACTGGGAGACAGGCCAGCTATGCTTTTGCACAGAGAGAATCGGAGGTTGAGCCTTTTACATGAAGGTGTCTCTGGTAGTGAGAAGCCTGGTCCTGCCCTCAGGGAGATGATGCTGGGCTTTGGGCTCGGTGGACCACGTGTGGTAACAATAGTTCAGCATAGAGAGAGGGGGCCTGCAGGATGAGAGGACAGGGTCATCCACACATCAAGTGTCCCCCCATTCATCTCCTCAAAATAACCATCCATGACTGAGTCATCCACCCCAGTCCTCGGGGCAGGCTTGGGTTGAATGGGACTCCTCCTCCACCCTATCTCTCCCTAGCCCAGAGGAATTGTAACTGATTCCCCAGGATGGAAAAGTGACTTCCACAAGCCCTAAAAATAACCGGACCACTTAATACTCCGAACATAGCCTCTCCCCCGCCCCCACCCTCACCCACCCCCTGCCGGGCAGATAAAGGCAGCTGCCTGGCTGGCAGAGAACAGAGACCTAGAGCCAAGGCAGAGAGAGGCGTGGAACCCAGGAACAGAACAGAACAACAAAGAATCCCAGGACAGCGACAGACCCCAAGGCTAGACACCCCAAAGCACCCAGCCACCAGCCAGACCCTTGGTGAGTACCCTCCCCTCTTGTGTTATAGGCTGGCCTCCCTCTCTAGTCCGTGTCCCTCTGGACCTTGCAGCGTGGGTGTCAGGAGGGAGTCTAGCGGTAGCGGGGAAGGTGTGGGGAGGACGTGATACAGATGTACAGGCCCCTGGAGAGGAAAGCCACCAGGACTTACCTCTAGAAGGTGGCAAGTGTTTGTATGTGCTCAGAAGTTGCTGTGGCTACCTCAGGGGGACCCAAGAAACCCATTCTCTCTCATCTAGTATCATCGAGAGATGATAGTTCCACGTGGTCGCCGGGAGCTTTGTGGGGTTTTTTAATGTTTAAATTACAGTTTTGTTTATTTTTCTGTGCATGTGAATGGGTCCATGTGTTGTGGTGAAAGTGTAGGAGTCAGAATACATTGTTTCTCTCTTTTACCAAGTATATGGCCCCCAGGGATGGAACTCTCTCTGGTCCTCAGAAATAACAGGAGGTTCCTGTACCACTGGCCCACCATTCTGGCCTGGAGTTTTGATTGTTTTCTGTTTGGTTTGAGACGGGATTTCTCAGTGTAGCTCTGGCTGTCCTGGAACTCGATTCGTAGACCAGGCTGGCCTCAAACTCAGAAATCTGCCTGCCTCTGCCTCCAGAGTGCTGGGATTAAAGGCGTGCACCGCCGCCACCATCACCCGGCCAAAGTTTTGATTTTTCAGATGCAGCTATGGGCCTGGGACATAGCTCAGCTGGTTAAGTGTTTGCAAAGCATGCACAAAGCTCTAGGTTCACCAAATACAACCAGAAAAGATGTTGCATGCTTGTAATCTGTCTCAGGATAATCTGAGGTTCAAGGTCATTCTCGACTACTTACTGAGTTCCAGGCCAACCTGAACTGGGTGAGATTCTGTCTAAAAAAGAAATAGGGGCTGGTGAGATGGCTCAGTGGGTAAGAGCACCCGACTGCTCTTCCAAAGGTCTGGAGTTCAAATCCCAGCAACCACATGGTGGCTCATAACCATCTGTAACAAGATCTGACGCCCTCTTCTGGAGTGTCTGAAGACAGCTACAGTGTACTTACATATAATAAATAAATAAATCTTAAAAAAAAAAAAAAAGAAAGAAAGATGCTGAAATGGGGCTCCTCTTGCTTCAGGGCTTCCTCTCAAGAAGCCTGAGACTGCGCGGAAGAGACAAGAGGTGTGGAAGGTAAGGAACCCAGGACAGCCAGAGCCAGAACATGGTCCAGGGCAAGCCCAGTCCCCAGCTATTGCTGGTCACGGTCTTAGCATAAACGGCCCCAGCGATGTTGTACCCAGGCCAACCTGTGAGTTAACTTCCCTCTTGAGGCAGCTTTGGTAGTATCCCATGGGGAAATCCTCCAACTAAGCCTGGGGTGACTCAGGATGGAGAGATCAGATCTGAATGTGCCCAGTGGTAGGCATCGAGAGCAGGCTGGTGCCAAAGAGGGGGTCCGAGGTGGAGGTGGGTGGTCCTGAGTAGCTGGCAGTGCTGAGTGACTGTCTCAGCCTAGGGGACCTGCTCACGGACAGTCTTTGAAATTACTATATCTGAAACCTGCCCTCAGGAGTCTCAGGCCAGATGGGAGTGGAGCCGGGAAGCCTGAAAGCCTGCCTCAGCCTTTTCTGAGGCCTCAGCTGGTCACGTGACCAGCTCCATGGGCGGCCCCTGTCCCCTTGCTGGGCTTCTGTATCCCCTAACAACAGGCCATTAGATTCTTTGGCCTCTGTGACCCTAGCAAGGATTCTGGGGGTCCCTGGGAGTCTGGGTTGGGGACAGCTGGTGGTCTGTATAGGAAATCTGCCCAGGCCACTCTCGTGGTGACTAGATAGAGCAGAAGTGGGGACAGGCATGGGTTTGTGTGTGGTCTCCTACACAGAGCTCAGAGACAAGAGGGACCACCCGGAGGTTTTGCTTGGGACTCCATAAGGGGATGTCAGATCTTGCTTCCTCCGGACTCTCATATCCTCGGTGGAGAGGCCAGGGAGGGAGTTGGGCAAACTGCTCTCCCTTCTCCTCCTTCTGAGGTAGGAGGTCAGGAGGACAAGAGGTCAGGAAGATGCTCTGTCCCTTGTCACCAGCGTTCCTGCTTCGCCGCACACCCTCAGATGCCTTTGGGCGATGGGTATCCGCAGGTTGGCCTACAGGTCAAATACCTTGGTACTTCACAGAAAGCAGAAGTCATCATCTTCCAGAAGCCCAAAGTATGGAAAGGGCACGGGCACACCAGGTCTCCCTGGCTGAGTTGGAGTGCCTTGATATCTGCTGAGGCCTGGACCTCAGCTATATTTAGTGCTGAGTGCAGGGTGGAGCAGTGGGCTGGGGCAGCAGGAGGGGGCACATATTTTACATTCTTCCCCTAATGGCCTCTGGGGACTGTCATAACACCTGTCACATGACAGATAGGACATACATGAAACAGAGCAGAAGATGGCTGGAGGAGTGTGAGGCCTCTGAGGTGTAAGAAGAGTCAGGGAGAGGCGTGCCTTGCTAGAAGCTGGGGCAGGATCTAGATTCTGGCTGGAAGCCCTCCCTGCCATAGACTCTCCAAGCTATGCTTGCTGGTACAAAACTGGGGAGGGCACTCTGTGACAGGGCAGGCCTCTCATGTCCAGAGCTGCTTTGGCAGAAATGACCTTAATCCCACGATGTTCTACCACACACCCTAGACATGCAGGACTGGAGGGGTGCATGGCAAATAACAAAGCCCTGCACACCCAATCCTGCAATTTCCTGGGAGTCAGGCCTTCGGTAAGGTCTAGGGACTCGAAGTCAGCACAGCCTGTAACTCATTCTGCAAGATCTGACCCGAAACTCAAGCTGCTTATCCTTAATTGCAGAGAGCTGCGGGGAGAAGAAAACTTAGGAGACAGTCAGTCCAGGACTGGCAGGGTGGCTCAGCTGTGACAATGCTTGCCTAGAATGCACGAAGCCCGAGTCCAATCCCCAGCATGTAGACTGGTGGCACATTCCAGAAATCTCACACTTGCAAGGTGGAGGCAGGTGGAAGTTCAAGGTCACCCTCATCTATGCATCCAGTTTGAGGCCAATCGGGGTTGAGACCCTGTCTACATGTAAAATGAAAACCCTGACCTGGAATTTAAACATTGGCTCTGCCTAAACATGAGCAGTTCCCCCTCCTTGGGCCTCTCTTTTGCCAGCAAGGACCCAGGGGCCTGGGAAAGGTTGGAGAGAGCCAAGAAGTGGCAGTTAGAGAAAGGTTTCTAGTAAACACGCTAAGTGTGCCCTCTGGTGGTGTACATGGGAATTTCACCACTATAGGAAATGAGTCTTCATTTAATTTAGGTTTTTGCCAAGATTACACTCCAGCGCCCTCACTATTTGGGAGTCTGCTGAGAATAATGTTTTTATTATTATTATTATTATTTTGGGTTTTGGTTTTTCGAGACAGGGTTTCTCTGTGCAGTCCTGGCTGTCCTGGAACTCACTCTGTAGACCAGGCTGGCCTTGATCTCAGAAATCCACCTGCCTCTACCTCCCAAGTGCTGGGATTAAAGGCATGCGCCACCACTACCCAGCAGAATAAATGATTTTGACAGAGGGAGATGTAGATGATTCATCCAGCTTTTCTACTGGATATTTGGATCCCTCCAGGGGCTGGAAGGAGTCTCCAGGCGGGCTGTGTCCTGCTTGATTCCAGTGACCCAGGTGAGACTAGGAAGCGGAGACTCATATTGATGAATGGGTGGACTATCATACTCCAGCCCCAGAGTGAGCCCCAGGCTAGAGATCTAGAGATGTTGGAGCCCCTTAGTAGTGGCCACACAGTCCCTAGCCTTTCTCGTACTAGTTAACCCAGGAACTGCCCCTTACTTAACTCAGCTTCTCCCCTCCTTCCCTGAAGGATGGCTGATGCCCAGATGCAGGTAGCTCCTACACCAACCATCCAAATGAGGACAGGAAAGGACCTGTCCCTCCCTCAGCCCTCAGCCCCAGAGGGTCTTCCGCCACCGCCCCCCAAGGAGTCCTTCTCCAAGTTCCAGCAGCAGCGGCAAGCCAGCGAGCTCCGGCGTCTCTACAAACACATCCACCCTGAGCTGCGGAAGAACCTCGAAGAGGCTGTGGCTGAGGACCTGGCCGAGGTCCTTGGTTCGGAGGAGCCCACTGAGGGTGATGTTCAATGTATGCGCTGGATCTTTGAGAACTGGCGGCTAGATGCCATTGGCGATCACGAGAGGCCAGCTGCCAGGGAACCTGTGTCAGGTGGCAACGTTCAGGCCACCTCTCGAAAGTTTGAGGAAGGCTCCTTTACCAACAGCTCAGATCAGGAGCCTACGGAACTCCGGCCATCAGGGGGTGATGTCCAAGCTGCCAGACAGCTGTTTGAGACCAAGCCGCTGGATGCGTTGAGAGGCCAGGAGGAGGCAACACAGACAATCATGAGGGAACCTGCAGCCACTGGAGATGTACAGGGAACCAGAAAGCTCTTTGAGACTAGGCCCCTGGACCGGCTGGGTTCCCGCCCCTCTATCCAGGAGCAGAGCCCTTTAGAGCTTCGCTCAGAGATTCAGGAGCTGAAGGGCGATGTGAAGAAGACGGTGAAGCTGTTTCAGACGGAACCTCTATGCGCCATCCAGGATGCAGAGGGCACTATCCACGAAGTCAAGGCCGCCTGTCGGGAGGAGATTCAAAGCAATGCAGTGCGGTCCGCTCGCTGGCTCTTTGAGACTCGACCTCTGGATGCCTTCAACCAGGACCCCAGCCAGGTGCGGGTGATTCGGGGGATCTCCCTTGAGGAGGGAGCCCTGCCCGATGTCAGTGCAACTCGTTGGATCTTTGAGACGCAGCCTCTGGATGCCATCCGTGAGATCGTGGTAGACGAGAAGGACTTCCAGCCGTCTCCGGACCTCATCCCCCCTGGCCCAGATGTTCAGCATCAGCGACATCTGTTTGAGACATGTGCCCTGGACACTCTGAAGGGTGAAAGAGAAATCGAGGCGGAGGCTCCACCCAGGGAGGAGGTGATTCCTGGTGATGTCCGCTCTACACTCTGGCTATTTGAAACAAAACCCCTGGATGCTTTCAGAGACCAGGTCCAAGTGGGTCACCTGCAACGGGTGGGTCACCAGGAGGGTGAGGGGCTTGTGACTGAGTGTCTACCCAGTACTGGAACTTCGGTGTTGCCTCTGTCTCAGGGTGTCCCCCAGAACGATGGGTTGAAAGGGGACGTGAAAACCTTCAAGAATCTTTTTGAGACCCTTCCCTTAGACAGCATCGGGCAGGGTGAGCCTTCGGCCTATGGGAACATAAACAGAGGACAAAAGACTGATTCTGCCGAGCAGTCCCAGGGTTCTGACGCCCCCGTATATGCGATGCAGGACAGCAGGGGACAGCTTCACGCCCTGACTTCTGTCAGCAGAGAGCAGGTAGTTGGAGGTGATGTACAGGGCTACAAGTGGATGTTTGAGACACAGCCCCTGGACACACTGGGTGGAAGCCCCGGTACCATCGATGTGGTACGAGGTATTACTCGGCAAGAAGTGGTGGCTGGGGATGTTGGCACTACTCGGTGGCTCTTTGAGACACAGCCACTGGAGATGATCCACCAACAAGAGCAACAGAAACGAGAGGAGGAGGAGGGGAAGGGTCCAGGAGGCCCCCCTCCTGAGCTCCCCAAGAAGGGTGATGTACAGACCATCCGCTGGCTGTTTGAGACCTACCCTATGAGCGAGTTGGCAGAGAAGCGAGAATCTGAGGTCACAGGCCCCGTGAGCAAGGCTGAGACACAGTCCTGCACCTGGATGTTTGGGCCCCAGTCTCTGAACCAGGCAGAAGGCTCTGGGGAGCAGCACCTGCAGACCAGCCAGGTTCCAGCTGGAGACAGGCAGACAGACAGACACGTCTTTGAGACTGAGTCTCTGCCAACCTCAGGCCAATCTAGTGGAAGAAAGCCTGTGAGGTACTGCAGCCGGGTGGAGATCCCTTCTGGGCAGGTATCTCGACAGAAAGAGGTTTTCCAGGCCCTGGAGGCAGGCAAGAAAGAGGTACCGGAGACCACAATCAGCCCGGGGTCCATACCCACAGGCTCTGTGCATAAATTCACCTGGCTCTTTGAAAACTGCCCCATGGGCTCCTTGACAGCTGAGAGCATCAGAGGGGACAGCCTCCAGGAAGAACAGCCAAAAGGCTCTGCAGGCCATGGGACACCAGAGAGGCAGGAGACAGCAGCCGAGAGAACCCTTCGGACTTTGCATGCCACCCCTGGCATCCTGCACCATGGAGGCATCCTCATGGAAGCCCGAGGGCCAGGGGAGCTCTGCCTTGCCAAGTATGTGCTCCCAAGCCCAGGGCAGGGGCGCCCCTACATACAGAAGGAGGAGGTGGTGTGTGGTGAGCTCCCCCGGATCGTCCGTCAAGTGCTGCGCCGGACAGATGTGGACCAGCAGGGACTGCTGGTTCAGGAGGACACAGCTGGGCAGCTCCAGCTCCACCCACTCAGGCTGCCAGGTCCTGGTGACCCTGGGAATATTGAAGACATGGACCCTGAGCTCCAGCAGCTGCTGGCCTGTGGCCTGGGAGTCTCTGTGTCAAAGACGGGGCTGGTGATGCAAGAGACAGGGCAGGGCCTAGTGGCACTGACCGCCTACTCCCTCCAGCCCCAGCTAACCAGCAGGGCCCCTGAAAGAAGCAGTGTGCAGCTGCTGGCCAGCTGCATAGACAAAGGAGACCTGCACAGCCTTCACAGTTTGCGGTGGGAGCCGCCAACAGACCCAAGTTCTGGACCAGCTACCGAGGAGTCCCCGAGGCTCCACCCTACTGAGAGCATCATACATGTTACCCCATTAGACTCCACCATGGAGATGGGGCAGCTGAGAGTCTCGGGATCCACACCCTGCCCACCTCCACCTCGGGCAGCTGGAAAAGTGGTCCTTCCAAATGGGAAACCTGTAGCCCAAGCTCCATTGCAGGAAACGAGGAAGCAAATGGATATCCACCATGCTGGGCCGAAAGGGAAGGCAGCCTCAGGAAGACCAGAAGGAACCACTGCTTCCCCTCTAGGGTCTGGGCCGCCAGATCTCCAGGAAGCCATGCAGAATCTGCGTTTGGCAACCGCTGAGGCCCAAAGCCTGCACCAGCAGGTTCTGAGCAGGCATCCACAGGGCTCTGACCCTGTAGCCACCTCCATGCCTGTCCAAGGTGTTCTGCAAGCATCCACTCCTGCCACTGGGGTTACTCAAGGCAGCATCAGGCCTGTGGCTGGAAGTGAAGCCAGGATCCCAGCAGTCCCCAGAAAGGTCAGTGAGGATGACAAAGCAGTCCCCAGAGGGCTGCCTAGGGGGCGGGTGACCGTACAGGATGGCATCTATGCTGCTCACCCTGTGAGAACCTCTAACCCACCTGGGGCTATCCAGCCTTCTGAAAAAGAGTCCCATCCGAGGCACAGCCCACCCCAGGCGGACCAAGGTCAGAGTCCCAGGCCGGGGTATCGTGAGCCTGGGGGTCATTCACAAAGTGCCTGGGAACCTCTGGGGAAAGTGATGCCCCAAATCTCGCTTGAGTACCTCCAGGCAGCAGACACCTCCCTGAAGACTGCCCCTCTAACTCACCACACCCTGACCTCTAAACCCCAGGCTGCAGGTGCCAGCCTGCACTCCCATAATGCCTCTGTTCCTCCCCCTCCTACTCTCCCAGCTGCTGTGACAGAAGAACCTGACCACCCAACTCAAGGCCACCACCAGGAGGACCCCATCCAGCAGGCCTCCGAGCCCCTGCAGGAACCCCTTCTTCATATTCACAACAGACCCGCTGGCCAGAAAACCCCTGAGGGGTCAGAGACGAAACCCTCCAAAGTGGAATCTGCCATGCCTCCGAGAAAGAAACCCCCAGTACCTCCCAAGCCTGCACATCTAAGCCAAAGCCACCCACCTCAGAGGCTGCCCAAGCCCTTAGCGGGCTCTGCCAGAACCTCAGACTCAGGACAAGACCATAAGCCAGGTGAGCCAGGTGTAGCCAGCCCAGGGTCAACCAAAGCTCCCACAATAGCAGGCCAGGACTGCCTGCCTCTGACTGAAAGCTCCAAGGGGCAGAAGCAACCTGTGCATCAGCATCCACTCAGCGCTACGGCTCCCAGGCCTAACAGGGGTCAGATAACCAGCAGCAACAGCCAGAGCTCCGAGTCTCCTACATTGAACGTTCTCAACAATGACTCCAGCCCACCACGAACGCACTCTAGCTCCCCCAAAAAGCAGCCTGTGGGCTGCTCCAAGCAGGGGACCCCTGAGAGCCCAGAGATTGTCCAGGGCAGCCATCAAGAGCTCCAGGGCCTCCTGAGCCAAGTGCAAACCCTGGAGAAGGAAGCAACTCAGAGCGTGGATGTGCAGGCCCTGCGGAAGCTCTTTGAGGGTGTGCCCCAGCTGGGAGGGGGAGCCCCTCAGGCTCCCACCGCCCCCAACGTGACTGAGGCCTCTATGGAGCAGGCCTTTGGGGAACTGACTCGGGTGAGTTCAGAGGTTGCCCAGCTGAAAGAACAGACCCTAGCCAGGCTGCTGGACATCGAAGAAGCAGTGCACAAGGCTCTTAGCTCCATGTCTAGCCTCCAGTCTGAGGCTCCCACAAGCAGCCATCCACAGGGAACTGCAAAGGATCCCGGTGTGAACAGGGTCTCCGCCAGTAGCAGAGCCAGACCGACAAGCTCCAGCCAGGTCAAAGATCCACCCCTAGTCAAAAACCAAGAAAAGGTTGAGAGCCATCCTGAGGACAGGATGAGAAATCACGAAGAGGCCAGAGGCCAGTCAGCAGTGAGCGTCCTGCCCTCCAGGAGGCTGGAGACACCACAAGGAGCCGAGCCTGGCCTCCTACAAGTCTCACCTTCCTGCACAGGATCCTCCTCTCCAACTTTCATCTCAGTCCAATCAGCTACAAAGAAGCTTCCGGAAGTTTCTAGCCCTCAGGGAAGCCATTATATCTCAGGGAAAAATACACACCTAGGTCAGGACATAGGTCAAGCCCTGCTCTACCAGAGAGACATCCAGGATCAGGCTGGGACAAGGGAGTTGTTCATCAAGGGTTCTGTGCCCACAGGGCAGCCAAAGAACATTCTGGAATTCCAGACTGGGTCAGCTACCTCCAAGTCCTATGGAGCCACACGAACAGTGACCGAGCAGTATGAGGAGATGGACCAATTTGGGAATACAGTCCTCACTTCCTCCACCACCATCACCCAGCATGCAGACCCGCTGACGGACCCCGGCCCCCAGCTCTGCCTCCACACTTCTCCTATGCTAAGGCAGTTCCTCCACAACCCCTCCAGGTTCAACAGCGACCTGGCAGAAGCTGAGATAACATGGGCTCCCTGTAACCACTTCCACCCAGCTGCCCAGTGAACCCCTCTGTCTCCCACCAGTCTTGGGTACCTCCCCCAGGACTGAGTCATGGGTCTACCTCCAGCACATGTGGAACAAGGACCAAGAAAAACGTGGCTTTCAGAGAGCTGATGAGGCCTGTTTGCCTTGTAGTTCTTGAAAAAGAGGCAAGAAACGTAAAGCAGCCATCCACAGGAAAGTCAGATGGGAGGGGCAGGACCTGACAGGTGCTTGTGGAAAACTAGCCCACACTAGCCCAGCTCACACTCACAAGTGAGCCTGCATCTCATTGCCTAGAGCTGGAGGGTCACCCTTGCACTGTGTCCCTCCGTGGCCAGCCTTTTTCTTTGGTTATGGAATCTGGCTGTCTTAATCCCTGGTGAGGACCTGAGGCTGAGCAGACTGGACATGACACTGGTCTCTGAGATTGGACTAAAGGCTCCAGAAAAACCTAGGTGCCTGCCTCTTCATCACCAGTGGTCCAAAGGGCGCAGAGAGCGTGCTAGCAGTCAATAGTGTTCTGAGAAGCTGAATACATCACCCTTCTTGACCCTATCACCCACACTCTGCACCCCGAATGGGAAAAATGACCCAAAAATAAACTCAAAAGAGATTCCCTGTCCTGTGTGTCCGACTGTGTGTGTGCTGCCCCAGAGTCTGCATTCCCGGGGAATGGAGTCATGATCACCAGGTGTCTGCCTTGGCTGTAGCAATACAGAGGCTGAGGTGCCAGCGTTCCCCAACAGTGTATGCCAGAAAACAGAAAGGCCCTGCCCGCTCTCCTGCGCTGGGTTATTTGTGTACACACATCCACCACACTTTATCTACACCCTCAGATACACATACCACACATGCATATGCGCACTCCACTGGCGCACACACGCCATGTGCCGCTCTCATGCATGTATACACACACGCAGATGTGGACCACAGGCATCAACACGCCACAGACCTACACGCTGCTGTCCCCTCATCTCTGCCTCCCTCCTGATGTTCTTAGATGCCATTCCAGGGCAAATTCTTAAAATCCTAGCCCAGAATGGGACAGCCACCCGGTAGAGCTAGGCAGGAAGAGGTAGGAGCATTCCCACTAGAATTCCCATGCCCAGAGTGGCTCAGCCATTTCCTGTTCACAGAGGGTAGGTACTGTGTGCCAAGCAGGAGGTGTTCTTGGGGAGGGAGTGATCAGATCCTGGCTGGAAAATGCAATGATTTTAGTGAGAACCATTCTCCCTCTCTCGGAAACCATGGAACCTTCTATGCCAGGTCCGTTGTAGGTCACAGGGGTGACAGCAAGATCCCGTGGGGTGCTGTCTGAGGAGACTGACTTTTAACATGAGGAGAAGGAGAGACAAGAAAGATGACATCAGAAAGAGGGTGAGTGCCTAACTTTCCACTCAGAAGGCATGAGTCATGAATCATGGCAGTGTGACCATGACAAAGAATAGCCTCAGAGAGGTGGCAGGGGTGGACCTCCGTAAGGAAGAAACATGTGACATCTGAATGTCAAGAGAACAGGACTCAGGGTGAGTGGCGTGTGCACGTAATCCCGGCATTTTGGAGGAGGAGTCAGGAGGATGAAAGTCACTGTTAGCAACTTAGTAAATTTGAGGCCGGCCTGAGCTGAATTAGACTGCCTCAAAAGAAAGGGTATGGGAGCTGGGTGTACTGGTTCAGCCCTTAATTCCAGCACTACGGAGGCAGAGACAACAGGTCTCTGCGAGTTCAAGGGCAACCTGGTCTACGAAGCAAAATTTAGGTTGGCCAGGACTACATACGGAGACACTGCCTAAAACAAACAAAAGTGCGGAAGTAGGTATACACTCAGTGGCACCTTGTTCACCTAACATGCAAGCTCCCGGTAAGTCAATCTTCAATACCACAAATGACAAAATACCTGTACCAGGTAACCACGTCTCCCCCCACCTTGTCTCTCTCCTACACCTTCCACGGGCTCTCGCTTGGCCTCTGGGCCCAACAACTTAACGCAGAAGTGTTCTCTTCAATGTCCTCATCTGTCAATGGGTATGATTGTGTCAACAACCCTGTGAACACTGCGAATTGACAAGTGTTAATAAGCCGTTGGCTAGCATTCATTCTTTTTTTTAAAAAAAAAGATTTATTTATTTATTATACGTAAGCACACTGTAGCTATCTTCGGACACACCAGAAGAGGGCATCAGATCTCATTACAGATGGTTGTGAGCCACCATGTGGTTGCTGGGATTTGAACTCAGGACCTTTGGAAGAGCAGTCAGTGCTCTTAACCATTGAGCCATCTCTCCAGCCTGGCTAGCATTCATTCTTAGAACAGCAATTTAGAGGAGAGTTTTGTTTTCTAAAATTCGAGACATGGTCTTGAAACAACCTGCAGATCAAATTAGCCCTGACTTTGTAATCTCCTGCCCCTCACCCATCTGTACTGAGGATTACAAGTATGTATCACCCAGCCCAGTAGCTTTGTTTTCTTATTTTATTCGGTTTTGAGGGTCTCGTACCAAACTGACTGGCCTCAAAATTGCTCTGTGGCTGAAGATGATCTTGAACCTCTGATTTTGCCTCTACCTCTCAAGGCTGTGGGCATGTGACCACAGCCTTCTGGAATAATTTTTACTATCTCCTTCCTCACCTGCAGGGGGCATGTGCCCGGTGTTGTTCATCTTTGTTACTAGTCAAACGAGCACACAAATGAACGAAACGATTGAGTCAATCTGTGGATTCACGCTACTGGCATTCAATAGCGCTTCGTGCCAGGATCTGTACAGGGTGCTAAAAATAGAGATGAACAAGGCAGAATTCATTCTTGACCTCACAGGGCTGACAGAGACAAATATATACGCAGATTAGGTCATTTTACACAGAAAACTGTGTGAAAAACAAGGTCAGTCCGCAAGGGCAAGCTGAGTTTGGGTGGTCTAGGATGCCTTGCTGCAGGGCAGAAGGGGCGGGTGAGCGCTGCTGCGGAGCGGCGGGTGGAGAAGGCCCCGCCCCGCCCCGCCCCGCCCCGCTCACACCTGCAGCCGCACCTGCCTTCGCACCTGCCCAGGCCCCGCCCCTCTCCACACGCGCGGAGCGCGCGGCGCTCAGACCCCGCCCCGGGAGCCGACGGGGCGTGTTCCCACGGCCGTCGTCAAGGTGACCGTGACGTCGCGGGCTGCAGAGTTCGGAACGTTCAGGCGGTGGCTGGTTGCCAGGAAACGCCCGGCAGGCGTGCTGCCAGGGCTGGCTCTGCGAGCAGACGCCGGGCGCCAGGACGCGCCGTCCCGGCCAGCCCTCGCGCGGAGCCTCCCTCCCAGATTCCAAACGGATGCCGGTTCCGGGGCTCACCCGGGAGGGCGCCTGGTCCCTCGATGCTCTGTCCTTGCCTGCGTCTGGAATTCGTCCTCTGCTTCCCGCTTTCATCTATCTCTGCCTCCCCAGTTTGATGCTCTATATCAAAGCAAAATGTTAAGGGCCTTTACAGGCCAGATCGCTCTGCCGATAAAGGCGCCTATGGTACAAGCTTGGCAACCTGAGTCTAACCCAGAATGCAGGTAAAGATGGAGAGCAGAGAATCTACAAAATTATCCTGTGACCTCCACACACAGCAAGTGGCATCCTCACCTACCCACACACAGCATGCACACACAATCATAAAAGATTGAAATTTTTTATTATTGATGATGCGAATGTGTGTCTGTGTGTAGTTATATACACCTGACTGTAGGTTCCTACCGGAGCTGGAGTTTTGACTGCCCTCTGTGCTAAGAACTGAACTCCATTTTCTGGAAAAGCAGTGCAAGCTCTCAACCTCTGAACCATGTCTACAGCCCCAGTAACAATACATTTCTTAAATTAGTGTTAAATGTTAGAGTGGTTCACGCCTGTAACCCCAGTCTCTGGGAAGCCGAGGCAAAATACTACGCCAGTTTGAGAAGAGCCTGGCTACATAGTAGGTCCTTATCTCAAAAAGCCAAATATACGTAATTATGTATTTTTTAAAGTTTTAAAAGGAGAAGGTAGCTCGCTCAGTTAACCCCTCCCTTCTTTGGGAGGCAGAGGTAGACAGATCTTTGTGAACTGGAGGCTAGCCTGGTCTACATAGTGAGCTCCGGGACAGCCAGGATAACATGGGATTTTGTCTCAAAAATAAAAGTCTAGAGATATGGCTTGGTGCTAAAGTATTTGCTTAGCATGTACAAGGCCCTGGGTTCAAAGCGCACGTGCACACACGCACGCACGCACACCTCTCCTCCCTAATACAATCCCCTGGCTGCCCAGGTTACTAGGTCTGGAATCTAAACTCTCCTGTAGCCTGTAAGACCAGAATGGCTTGTCTCTCCACATTCTTCTCTAACCCCCCCCCCCCAGGCCCCTGCTGCTCCTTACCCTCCTCCTCCAGTCATAAAACACATGGGTTGGTTCCTGCCTCAGGACCTTGGTCCTCTCCATCTATCCTTTTTTCTGGAAGTTTCCCCTCCCAGATCTTTAGTGGCTGAAATCCTCCATTTTGATCTCAACCTAACTTCCCTCTTGTCCACCTCAGTAATATTGTGGTAGGTCTTTCCTCGGGGCATAGCAGTCTTCCACTACCACCACCTTGGAGTACAAATTACCTTGGATTGGTAGCCATGGCAACTCACTGAGCCAAACAATACAGTGATAAATGTACCTTAATGGAGCAGTTAACTTTCCCTAGACAGAGCCTACCTAAGATCCAGGGAACTTCACCCAGGATTCCAGCCATGACCCCTCCGGCTCCCTACGCCAGGCTGCGGGTCTCTGGATTATAAGAGAACATAGCGAGAGGGGGACTCCAAGGTGAAGCTCCCATGAGCTCAGGATTCACTACTGGGCGGGACTTTCCCATGATGCAGCTGTCACCCACGCTGCAGTGAGTAACTCTCATCTATGCACTGGAAGTTAGTCCAGTAAACTCATTTGTCTTGCAAGTCAGACTTGGGTGGGATTGTTACTATGCTCACGTCTCCCCAGGAAAAGTTAACCACACGCCCAGCCCTTTCCTTCTATCTAAACAGGAAGGACCTCCTCTGTGTTTCCAAGTCTTGTCAGGTTTTCCCTAAAACCTATCAGCCTATGAACTGAGGGCAGGAGCTGCCCGGCTGCAGAACTGCAGAACCACGGCTGTGAGGCTCTTCTTCCTCTCTCTTCTTTCTTTTTCTTTTTGTTACTGTTGTTATTGTTTTGTTGTGGCTTGTTTGTTTGAGGCAGGGTTTCTCTATCCCTGACTGAACTGGAACTCACTATGTAGATCAGGCTAGCCTGGAACCCACAAAGTTCTGCCTGCCTCTGCCTCTCTAGTGCAGCTGCTAAAGGTGTGAGCCATCATGCTGTCTGTACTCTTCCCTAAAGACGCTTCCTGCAGCACTTGGGTTTTCTCCTCAACATTTGACTTCCACGCTCTTTATTTGAAGCCCCGTCCTCACTATGTGTCTGACTTCCATGCCAGTTAAAATGATGTGGTCATTTCTTCTCTTCCCCACCGTTCTTCTCCTTCAGTCCAACATTTACAGCTGGCCTACTCTGGGGGGTTGCTTTTAAACTCTAATAAAATTGGCCTTGAACTTTTGGGTTTTGTTTTGTTTTGTGTTTGTTTGTTTTTTGTTTTTCGAGACAAGGTTTCTCTGTGTAGCCCTGGCTGTCCTAGAACTCACTCTATAGACCAGGCTGGCCTTGAACTCAGAAATTTGCCTGCCTCTGCTTCCCAAGTGCTGGTATTAAAGGCGTGAGCCATCACGCCCGGTTCGGCCTTGAGCTTTAAAAAAAAAAATTTGCATGGAGGGTGTGTGTGTGAAGGGGGGACTGGAAAGATGGCTCAGCGGTTAGGAGCACTGGCTGCTCTTCCAGAGGTCCTGAGTTCACTTCCTTGCAACCACATGGTGGGTCACAACCAACTAAAATGTGATTTGATACCCTCCTCTGGCATGCAGGTATATATGCGGATAGAGCACTCATACATACATACATACATACATACATACACACATCTTTAAAACTTAAAAGAAAGTGCATGTGCGTGCATGTACACACACATCCACACACACACACACACACGAGGGGGCTTGAGAAATGATAGCTCAGTATTTCAGCTGTTAAAAGCACTTGTTGCACTGACAGTGGTAGCACAGGCCTTTAATCCCAGCACTCAGGAGGCAGAGGCAGGCGGATCTCTGCAAGTTCAAGGCTAACCTGAACTACATAGCAAGCTCTAGGACAACTAGGACTACATAAAAAGACAGAAGCACTTATTGCTTTTGCCGAGGACTGAATTCTTTCCAGAGCCTGCACTGGGCAGTTCAAAGCTGCTTGTAACTTCAGCTTCAGGAACTACATACAATACCATACCTCTTCTGGCCTCTGTGAGCACTGCATCTAGGCTGTGTCACAGATCTAGGCATGTGGCCCACCTGGCAAGCAGAAGCTGCACTCAGATTCCCAAGAATAAAGCTCTGTCTGTGGATTATAAACTAGTCACGAATCCCTCCCGATTAAAAGGAACAGGACAGGTGACAGGTAGCACCTTTTGATGGAGAAGAGGCAAAAGTGCAGAATGTGCTACCTCCTTGGCAAGTGCCTCCTCCCGCGCCAGCCCCTCCTTGCTGGAATCCCACTTTTGTGAAGAACACATCCCTCTTCCAGGAATGACTGCTGATACACAGTAGGTACACGGTTTGTACTTTACAGGGAATAAAGGTTTGTCTGTCAGAGCATCACAGGACGCAGCTACTCACTTCTCCTGGCTGTGAGAAACACTTGAAGCAACAGCTTCAGGGAGCCCTTACATTTTCCTGGTTGTTTGGGAGTGCCATCCACCCATCATGGAAGTCACAGCAGAGCTGAGACAGCTTATCACAGTCAGAAAGCAGAGAGCGGGGGACACTACTGCTCGCTCACAGAGACCATGTCTTCACCCCAGTCTTCCCGCACTGAGGCATCAGAAGTTTGTTCCTGTGGTGATTCTAAATTCCATCAAACCGATGATGAACCTCTTAATTGTATTTAAGACGGCAATCAACTGGAGATTTTTTTAATTACATGTATTTATTCATGGAGGGGCTCATTCCTGCCATGGTGCCCACGGAGGCCAGAGGACAATGTCACCAGCCTTTTGCTTTCTCTAGGGGGACAGATGCAGCTACTGGACAATAGGAATGATTTATGTAAGGCCTGAGGATATGAAAGCTTCCAAAACAGGGTCTAAAAAAATGTTTAGCCGGGCATGGTGGCGCATGCCTTTAATCCCAGCACTCGGGAGGCAGAGGCAGGCGGATTTCTGAGTTCGA
>NC_034599.1:112893737-112894762 GCF_900095145.1 Mus pahari | reverse complement strand
GATCTCTGAGTTCGAGGCCAGCCTGGTCTACAAAGTGAGTTCCAGGACAGCCAAGGCTACACAGAGAAACCCTGTCTCGAAAAACCAAAAAAAAAAAAAAAAAAAAAAATAGATTCTTGTAAGCTTCAGTTATCTACTGGAATTCACCTCCCACAGTCAACTAACAGCCTGTCTCCCTCCCCACTGCCTATTCCTGAGGGTGGGATCTATATACTTTTCCCTGGTTCTGGGACCCCACATACCTCCCCCAAATACCGAGAGCATGAGCCTACAGATTTCAAATGTACGCCCAAGAAATAGTCATCTCCCTAAACTTTATCTTCTGCCCCTAACATCCAGGTGTTCTCTCAGAACCTGCATCAGGGAAAGCTCCAAAACAATTACCAACAGGAGCCCTGGCCCAGCCTTCAGACTGCTTCAACGGGGCCTACACTCTCCTAACTGCAGATGGTCCCAAAACCCGTACATCAGTAGAACTACCAGCTCTTCCTAGACTTGGCCAACATTCCAGCCTTTTGGCCACAACCCCAAAACAAAACTGTGTCCCAAAGTCAGCAGGAGAAAGTAGACCCTTATTCATTTATAATCAATAAAGGCTGGGATGTTTGGTTTCAGACCAGCCAAGGCTTTGAGGTGCATATCTTACATATAAAAGCAGACCTGGCCTCCAGGTTCTCCCAGCATTCCTCAGTCCCTACCTGGCGTACCCTGCCCCCAACCCTGAACTTTCATGGCCAGAGGCTGGACTGCTTCCCCTCCCCCACTCCCCCCACTCCCACCCCTCACCCCCAGAGGCTCCTCTCTATTTAATTTTGGTCTCTCTCTCTCAAGTGAGGTGGTTTTGACAGGCAGGCCTCAGAAACAGGAAAGTGGATGCTTGGGAATGGAGCTTTTGAGATAGGATAAGAGTTATTTTATTATCTTAAAATATTCAAGCCGGGCGTGGTGGCGCACGCCTTTAATCCCAGCACTCGGGAGGCAGAGGCAGGCGGATTTCTGAGTTCGAGGCCAGCCTGGTCTACAAA
>NC_034599.1:112891802-112893297 GCF_900095145.1 Mus pahari | reverse complement strand
AAAAAAAAAAAAGATATTCTAAAGAGAACGTGTGAACTCCCTCCCTTTGGATGATGATGATGATGAAGATATTCTAAAGAGAACTCATGCATAGCCCCACACACACACCCATATATCAGACGGTTGAAATAATGAACTCTTACAGGAGTATTAGCCAGACAAACCTTTACCATTCACATTAGTGAAGGCAGAGGTAGGTGAATTCGAGGCCACCCTGATCTACAGAGTGAATTCCAGAACAGCTAGGGCTAAACAGAAACATTGTCCACACCACCCCCCCCAAAAAAAAAAAAAGAAAAAATGGACCCCAAGAAACTGAAAATTTCCCAGAAATCCCATGATGGAGAAAGAAAAGGTTGAAGTCTGTTGTCTGCCAGAGAGGGAAACCATCTTTCAGGAAGAGCTTTCATGCACTAACTCTTGCAGGAGGACCTGGAGCAAAGGTGGTGACCATCAGAAAGACTACACCTGGTCCAGGACGTCTTGGTTGTGTGTACCTCTTGCCTCTTATTTAAATTCAAATTAAGGACCAGGAAGAGAGACTTAATGGGTTCAAAGGATTTCTTTGTTTTTAGTCTTCGTGTGAGTGCACTGCTCTCTCTCTCTCTCTCTCTCTCTCTCTCTCTCTCTCTCTCTCTCTTTGCTTTTTCAGTGTAGCTTTGTCTGGCAGAGTCAGACTCGGCAGGGATGCCAGGACCCAGGCTGACTGGCTCTGTTATCAGCCCTGAAGCCGAACACAAACCTGTGAAGTTTCTCAGTCTGAACATGAACTTAAAGGATCAAACGGCTATCTGTTCCTCATGCCTATTTATTCATGACGGACGTCCATTTGTTCCTTCTCAAAACCTCCACATTATTTCCCTGTGTTTCCCATTTTATGTAAGGGTAGCATCAGGCACCACCCACCCAAGCCCCAGCTCCCAGCTGCCCGACCCCCAGGTCCCAGTAGACTCCCCAGATCTTTGTCCCCATGATGCTCAGCTCCATAGTTGCCCTAGTGCTTCAGTGACAGCTTCCCACCCCTGGTGAGTCCCCCAGACCATCGCTCGTCCTACACAACCCTTCTGGGTGTCTCTTCACCCTCACCTTTAAATCCCCCATGTGTGGGTGGTCCAGACTCTCTTCCTGGCAGCTGCTGTTTGTCACCCAGGCTACCGGTCCTTTGAGGGCCTTTGCTGTTCTGCTCAGAATGCATCACTCTTCTGGCTTGGGCCAGGGCCAACTGACCCTTCCAGTTCTCATCCTGTTTAAGGCCTAAAATACTTTCAGAGACCCTTGAAAATCTAGCTTCTGGAACTGGGCGTGGTGGCGCACGCCTTTAATCCCAGCACTTGGGAGACAGAGGCAGGCAGATCTCTGAGTTCGAGGCCAGCCTGGTCTACAAAGTGAGTTCCAGGACAGCCAGGGCTATATAGAGAAACCCTGTCTCAAAAAACCGAAAAAGAAAGAAAGAGAGAGAGAGAGAGAGAGAGAGAGAGAGAGAGAGAGAGAGAGA
>NC_034599.1:112867261-112891065 GCF_900095145.1 Mus pahari | reverse complement strand
TCTCTCTCTCCCCTCTCTCTCCCCTCTCTCTCCCCTCTCTCTCTGTCCTTTGTTCTGTTTACCTGGGACAAAGTCTTACTCTGAAGTTCTAGCTAAAATAAAACTCATTTTAGTGACCAAACTGGCTTTGGATTTGCAATAGTCCCCCTGCCTCAGCCTCCTGAGGGCTGGGATTTAAGGGGTGAGCCACCAGGCACAGTAAAAAAAAAATGATTGTTTTAGAGGCAGAGTCTCATGTAGCCCAGGCAAGCTTCAAACTGGCTTTGTCACTAAGAATGACCTTGAACTTCTCATCCTCCTGCCTCTAGCTCCCGAGCCTTAGGGTCACAGGCTGTGCCACCCACCACGCTGGCTTATCATATGCTGGTGATCAAAGCCAGGGCTTTGTAGATGCTAGGCGAAGCAGACTACCAAAACAGCACCATCTCTCGTCTCTAGAGAACATGGATCAATATATAGCATAATATATAACAGCATTAAGATATTCATCTTTAATATATAGCATTAACATGTTCATAGTTAAAGTACATAAAGAAAGAGAGGGACCCCCATGATGCCAGGAGAACCCAGGATCCTGGCTTTGCTTGGGTTGGACTCCACACCCCCTGTTTTCCACCCACCTTTTATGGAAAGCTTGACCCGAAGACAACTCTGAGGCTCCTCTGAGGACTTCAGAGCCATCAGAAATGTCCATCTTTGGCCCCAGCCCCAACTTCCCAAAGTCCTATCCCACTGTGGGGCACCCAAGCCACCCATTAGTGGGACCTATTCGTGGATCCCTCCAAATCCACCTTGCTCTTTTTCCCCTCTCAGTACACTCTCCCATCCACGACCACAGAACAGACTTAAACACACCTAGCTAATTTCAAATGGCTTAGGCTCAACCTGGGGCTCTAATCTGCTGAGAGTAGCTGCATGGGCGGGCCCTCGGGTGCTCGCTGCGGGAGGGGCGGGTCCGGGGGCGGGTCCAGGGGCGGGATCCGGGGGGGGGGCGCACAGCAGAGTCTGCAAAGCTCCGCCTCGCCCAACCTCCTCCCCTGCTAGATTTCTTACGAAAAAGTGCGGCTTGAGAATTCCCAGAAGGTTCCGGATGTGAAGTCACGGGCGTGAGGTCATCGAGAGCGGTTCCAGGAATCTGAAACTTGTGGGCGAGAAAGGAAAACTCAGAAGAAGGAAAGAGGGAGTATTGGGGGTTGAGGGGGTGGGAGCCAGCTGTCTGAGCCCAGGCTTGTCCCCTGCCCGAACTTGGCTCTTCAAACCCCAGAAAAGATCACGCGTCACCCTGCCACTTATGAGAAAGGCCAGTTGAATGAAGAAAGCCGTACTCATCCGTATGAGCCATGAGCTAAAAGTCCGAGACGAGTAACACAAAAGGAGAGGGTCTGCCCGCGGGTTGGGGAATAACTTGAAAATATGAGCATGTCCTTTGACCTAACAACTGTACGTGCAAGAATTTGTCCTTAAGCACACAACAGAAGGATAAATGCTGAAGTGGTTTGGGGCCAGAGATTGTTTAAAATATCGAAGACCTAGATAATCCCTCTGTAAGGAGCTAATTTTAAAATACGGCATGGGAAATTAGCACTCCATATGTTGTGTTTGCAAGACAACTGGCTTGCCGGTTTTCTTCTGCATATTTGTTTGTTTTGAAGACAGGGTCTCATAGCCATGCCGACCTGAAACACTGTACATATATATAGCCCAGGCTGGCTTTGAACTCTCCACCCTCCTGCCTCTGCTTCCTGAGTGGATTACTTGCCAGATATCTAAGATACTTTATAATGAAGCCCAAGAATGCCCTGCCAACATTTCCACATCCTGTGCTGGTCTCGTTTTTTTCTTCACTATCTAACAGTGTAAAGGATTGAGCTCAGGACCTTATGCTTATAGTATATGCTGGGGGTATACATATCAAGTTATAGCCCACTGTGGTGTTTTGTTTTATTTTGTTTTGTTGAGACAGGACTTCCATGTGTAGCTCTAGCTGTGAGCTCGAGATCTTTCTGCTTCTGCCTTTAATATCAAGCATACAGGCAGCAGAGGCAGTCACCAGTCTGGTCTACATATCAAGGTTCAGACTAGCCTTGGCTATATAGTGAGGCCTGTGTCCAACAAAACAAGTACACCGAGTAGTTTCAAGGTGGGGGGCACCACACAGACACTGGCAGAGCTGTGACTAGAGCAAAGGTCTGGTTCCTGAAGCCTACGGAGGGGAGTAATCACAATGCACTGACATGGGGAGAAGGGAAGGCCAGGGATACAAGTTGACATCTGAGCAGAGACCAGAATGGGGTGTGAACATCTTGCATCTGCCAGAGAGGTGTGAAGAACGCTGGGTAGGAGCCAATGGGCCCTTGTGGGACCTTTGGATTTTACATGCCAGCAGAGAAACCCTCGGAGGGTTTTTGTTTTGTTTTTTGAATCGGGGTCTTATGCAATGTTGCCCAAGCTGGCTTTGAGCTCTCTCTATAGCCAAGGGTACACTTGAATTTTTAATCCTCCTGCCTCTACCTCTTGAGTGCTTCCACTACTACTCATAGCTTTATTCTGGACTGAAGGGTGCATGCCAGGCAAGCACTCTACCAATGGAACTACAGCCCCAGCCCCTCAGTGGGCCTTGAACAATGAAATGACAGATCTCTCTGGCTACTGAATGGAGATCTACCCTAGAGGAGACACAGGAGGCCAGCCACGATCTCAGAGAGAAACAACAGAGACCTAGAGAGAGCGGGAGGAGACAGGGAACAGGATTCTGCTCTGAGGTGAATTTTGACGACGACAGAGTTGATAGAAGTTGCTGACCAGTAGCCGGAATGTAGGTGTGAGGGGAAGAGGCCCCAGCTATTGTGTGACCAGACGCACGAAGCCTGTCTTTTACAGGTTGGAAGGGACTGAGGATTTCCTGAGACTAGTGAAGGACCAGTAGTCTGAGCTGCTTACTAAGGCTGGGGTCTCAGGCTGGTAGAAACGGGGAAGTGTTCGGAATTTGAACAAGAGAAGGCTCCAGGGAGAAACAGCTGGCATGCTTGAATGAGAAATTTGACGAGAGTTTCATTTAAAAAAAAAAAAAAAAAAAAAAGTCGGAAAAGTCGGCCTTTGCAAGTCAAGCCAAGTGTACGGAAGCCGAGAGGACAGTGCTGGACCCCGGGCTGCTGAGTGTGGATTTGAGCATCTACACTTCCAAGGGGGAAGAAGAGGGGTCTCAGCTGCGGGGGGGGTGGGGGGGAGGTAGGGAAGTTGTAACTGAGGCTGGCTACATAGCAAAAGCCTAAAGAGAGAGAAAGCTCAGTGCAGGGAGTAGAAGTGAGACATCCAACTTGTGTGACTTCATCCAAGGAAGGGGATTAACTCTGCTATACAAGTGTGGATGCCGCCAGCCAGCTGGCAGGCGCCTAGTACTGTTGGAGCCTCTTCATGGCAACCCTACAAGGGGAACACACCTCCGACCTCAGTCTATTCCCCCAGAGCCCCTGAGAAGCCTGAAGCCAAGGAGGCTCAAGGACAGCTTTCAGAGTTTGTCCTCAAGTGCAGAGCCAAGACCAGAGAGCCGATGGATGGACAGTGTTCAGCAGGGAAGAGAAGAGGAGTTGTGTACAAAGCCATGACCCTGGAGACTGAATTCAGCTAGAAAAAGAAAGGAGGTCACTCGCTGCCCTCTGGCAATCAGAGGTTGGGAGGGAAGTCAGGAGGAGGAGGATAGGGTCCTCTAGCGAGACTGGAGACCAAGCAGAATGAGAGTAGGATCAATAGGAAAAGGGGGTTGGGGAGAATGGAGAGAGCGAGAGAGCAGGCTGGAATAAACCCTCCAGACAGGCTAAGGATTGAGACAGACAGACAGATAGACAGACCCAACACAGAGAAAGAGACAGAGAGAAAATAATGTCCATGTATGTAAAAGTCAGGCTTTGGCAGCCTGTGTAAGTAATTACTTACTTACACAGTGCTAGGGGAGGAGGAGGAGGAGGGGTCCAGCTAGTCTAGCAGAGACACAGTTCTAGGTTCAGTGGGATCTGTTTCAAAAGCTGAGGTGGAGGGGCTGGAGAAGGGTACATCAGTATACCCCGGAACACGCATATACAACACACAAGTAGACAAACAAACTTTTCAGTTAAATAGAGAATTTCCCAGTACTGTGCCTCACACATCCCAGGGATGTCCTCTACCTTCAGCTGCCTTCCCAGAACCCAGGGTAGATGTCAGGATTTCCTCTAACAGACAGGAAGCCAGACTTGGCATGATGGAGAGCATTCAAGGGAGTCAGCAGGGTCTGGGAGGGATGGGTCCCTCCACCCTGGGTCAATCTAGCCAGCGGCTTTAGGAGCAATGACCTTGGACATCTGGATTAAACCAGGTCCTGCTGTGTGCTCTGACCCATGAAGCCAACTTCCTCCCCCAACTGTATCTAGCCCGTTAGAAAAGCAATCTTCAGATCAAGTGTGGTGATGGCACGTGAATGCTTTTAATCCCAGCATTCAACAGGTAGAGATGGGTCGATCCCTGCGTTGGAGGCCAGCCTGGTCTACAGAGTGAATTCCAGGACAGCCAGGGCTACACAGAGAAACCCTGTCTCAGAAAAAAAAAGAAAATCACCAATCAATCAATCAATCAATCAGTTAGTCAATCAAAGAAAAGCTATCTTCATATTTTAGTATCTTCATTTTTTATATCTATTTATTGTGTGTGTGTGTGTATGTGCGCGCGCGCGAAATGTGAATTCGAAAATCAAAGAACCGGTTCTGCCCTTCACCTTGTGGATTACAGGGTTCAAACTCAGTCTTCAGGCTTGGCTCCAAGTTTCTTTCCCTGGTGATCCAACTTCTTGCTCTGACATCGCAGTATTTCCTAAGTGTTTTATCCGTCCTTTTAGTTTGTGTGGGTTGTTGTTGTTGTGTTATATGTCTAATATATATGAGGCTAGCCTTTAGGTCGCTATATAGTCTATCTAGCATAGGCTAGCCTTTAGGTCGCTATATAGTCTATATAGCAGAGGCTAGCCTTGGACTTCTGAACTGCTTACTTCTGCTTTTCCCACGTGCTAGGATTATAGGCCTCTACCACAATGTTTGGGGTGCTCTTAGTATTTCTTTAATTGAAAATCTCTTAGGGGTTTATTTTATATGTATGAGTATTTTGCCTGTGTATGTGTGTGTAGTGTCCAAGGAGGCTGCAAGATGGTGTTGGTCCACTTGGGACTGCAATTAGGGTTAGTTGTGGCTATCAACGTGGCTGCTGGGAATTGAACCTAAGTCCTCCATAAGAGTAGCGAGTGCACTTAACTGCTGAGCCTTCTCTCCATCCCTACTTTTAGTATTTTTTAATATTCCATATCAGAAAAATACATTTCAAAGCCAGGATGGGTGGCAGGTGCCTATAATCCCAGCATTTGGGAGGTAGAAACAGAAGGCTCAAGAGTTCAAGACCACCCTCAGCTATACAGTAAGTTTGAGGCCAGCCTGGGATATGTGAAGTTCTGTCTACATGAAACAAACATAAATATTGTCCATGAGGCTGAGGCTACCCTTGAACCCGGGATCCCCCTGTCCAAACTTCCCAAGTGCAGGAATTACATATTGGCTCCATTATAGCTGTTTCTGGTGACTCCAGGATAACTGGCACAAGGTATTTCTCCCTGCAGAACACAAACTCGTGCTTTCCAGTTACTTACCAGTCTGTAATCCCAGTTACTTAGGAGGCTGAAGAGAGAAAGTCATCAGTTTGAGGCCAGCCTGAGCAACTTAGTGACACCCTGTCTGAAATTTAAAAAATAAATAAATAAGAAGGGGTGGGGCTGGAGCTATGCTTCCCGGCTTGGAGTAGCTTGTGCACTCTTGCGGAGGACTGGAACTGGCTTGGTTCCCAGCATCCTCATCAGTTGGTTCGTCACCATCAGGTGGTTTGTCACCACCTGTAACACCAGCTTGAGCCCCAGCTTCAGGATGAGTAGACTCCCCTAGCCTGTTTGGACAAGTGTTCACACACACACATGTATGTATACATACCATATACACACTGAAAACAAAGACGTATATCTTAAAATATAAAAATAGAAAGGGGCCAGATTATAAATTAGTGATAGACTGCTTGCCTACCTCACAGGCCCTGAGAGTGATGACCTCAGTGTCGAGGAATTGTGATGGTTTGCATATGCTTGGCTCAGGGAGTGGCACTATTAGGAGGTGTGGCCCTGTTGGAGTAGGTGTGTCACTGTGGGTATGGGCTTTAAGACCCTCACCCTAGCTGCCTGGAAGTCAGTATTCTGCTAGAAGCCTTCAGATGAAGATATAGAACTCTCAGCTCCTTCAGCCCCACATCTGCCTGGATACTGCCATGTTCCCGCCTTGATGATAATGGACTGAACCTTTGAACCTGTAAACCAGCCCCAATTAAATGTTGTCCTTATAAGACTTGCCTAGCCCTGTCTCGAAAAACCAAAAAAAAAAAAAAAGAAAAAGAAAAAGAAAAAAGAAACAGTTTCTCTGTATAGCTCTGGCTGTCCTAGAATTTGATTTGTGAACTGATTTGTGGATCAGGCTGACCTTGACTCCTAGAGATCTGTCTGCCTCAGCCTCCTGAGTGCTGGGAGCAAAGTTATGTGTCACCATGCCCCGCAGGCCTTGAATCTTCTGGTTTAGCTAGCTAGGATTGTAATCCTGTGCTTACCAGTGTGTGTATGTGTGTGTGTGTGTGTATGTGTGTGTGTGTGTGTGTATGTGTGTGTATGTGTGTGTGTGTGTGTGTATGTGTGTGTGTGTGTGTGTGTGTGTGTGTGTGTATGTGTGTGTGTGAGGAGACAAAACTATCAAGGCTAGTGGGTACACTGAGTTGACTACTAGAGAAGGTAGCTCTATTTCACTAAGACAGTATCTGGAACACTGGAACATTCCTCAGAGAATGCTACCCTACCCACTGCAGGTGAAAAGCTACATTCAAGGCCACTTCCAGCCTGTCCTCTGGGTAAATTGAACTGAGTTCTGATGAACGGAAAGATTGCCCCAGGCTGAGTCAGCTGTTTGCAATGATAAGCTAGGCACACGAGAGACCCGTGACCCTTCAGGGCTTCGGTAAGGATTGCTTTGCAGACAGGTGTTTCATTCCAGACATCTCAGAAGTGTGAGATCAGTGATATTGTCATAGAAATCACTGTTTCTGTAGTAACTGTCCTGTGCTTGTGCGGCACCAGATTGGAGTTGTCCGGTTGGAGATGGAGCTCATACTCAGTAACAACAAGGCCACCCACAGTAATGCAACTTGCTAACATACACTCACACCACCCTCCGCCGGGCGTGGTGGCACACGCCTTTAATCCCAGCACTCAGGAGGCAGAGGCAGGCGGATTTCTGAGTTCGAGGCCAGCCTGGTCTACAGAGTGAGTTCCAGGACAGCCAGGGCTACACAGAGAAACCCTGTCTCGAAAAACAACAACAACAAAAAAAAAAAAACAAAAACGCTCACACCACCCTCACATCCCTGCTACCACTGTGGCATTCATCTTCATCTAATAGCTGTAACATGGTAGCATGACTTCAAACCTTGAAGATGTATGAAGGAGTAAAGACAGTCCTTGCCAGAACTGTGTGCGTATTTTTAATCTCAGCACGCAGGCGAAATGGGCAGGTGGACCTCCGTGAGTTTGAAGCCAGCCTGATCGCCTGATCGTTATAGTGAGTACCTGTGTCAAGAAGAGGAGTTGGGTCACAAGCATAGACATGAGCACCTGAACCTGGTGTTTGTTGGTTTTTTTGTTTTGCTTTGTTTTGTTTTTTGAGACAGGATCTCAAGTAGCCCAGGTTGATCTTGAACTCACTGTATAACTAAGAATGATTCAAGTTCCCGATCCTTACCTCCCAAGCGCTGGAATTATAGGTGTGTATCTTCTAGCACAGTTTTCTGTGGTGCTTGAGGGTTGGGAGAAGGGGATTTGTGCACGTGTAGTGAGCATTGAAACTGAGCTATATCCCCAGCCCTGTGTTGTGAAATCTTGTGAAATGGTATGAATCCCACTGGGGCCCTGTTAGCAGTTAGAAAACCAAGTTAGTTTGTTCCCAGGATGTGGGTAAACTTAAGTCGAGTGTGTATTCATGAGTTTTTTTTTTTCAAAGTGAGAGAGAATAAAGCCGTTGAAGCCTCATTGAAACTGTCCAACATGCATTGGAAACCGCAGTTCATTCGGGTGGGGCTTATATACACGGAGCCATGGGTTGCTGAGAGACATCATGACCAGAGAAAAAGCACGACAAGCTCTCGGTGAAATTAGTTGATCAAACAACCTGATTGGATGACACATAGAATCAGTGGCACACGCCACAATCATGCCCCCAGAGAGTGCCAGCAGATAAGAGGCTGCACTGTCAAATAAAACATGGGAAACAGCCTCGAACTGTGTCAGGGGGAATTCTCCCCATCCCTTCTTACTTGATAACGGACCCTTCATTTTGATACATTCTCCAGGCTCAGGCAAAAGTAAGTAAATAAGTAAATAAAGTGGCTTAAATCAATTATGAGCATTCCATTTCTCACTTTGCGAATTTCCCTTGCTGCTGGAGAAGATGAACTCCTGGCCAGTGAAACAGGATGGGGTATCTGCTGAGGGTCCTCTTGTGGTAATTTTTCATTTTCATTTTTTTTTTCAAAAGAGTGTGTCATGTAAACTGGGCAGTGGTGGTGCACAGCTTTAATCCCAGCACTTGGGATGCAGGCATAGGCAGATCTATGAGTGGGAATCCAGTCTTCTCTTTATTCTCTGTATAAAAGCTATACAGAGAAACTTTATCTCAGGAGAAGAGGGGAAGAGGAGGGGGAGAGGAGGGGAGGGGGAAGAAGGGAAAGGAGAGAGGAAGGAGAGGGGAAGGGGGAGAGAGAAAAGAAGAAAAGGAAGACAGAATAAAGAAAAGAACAGAAGAAAAAGAAGACATTGGCTCATGTAACCCAGGCTGGGCTTCACTTTACTGTGTAGGTAGGAGTGACTTTTACCTTAGACTACAACATACCTTCCCCTTCAAAATGCAGGTGCTGAAATTACAGGTGTGTGTTAAGTATCAAACCCAGGGCTTGGTTCATGCTAACATATAGGTTGTTTCTTTCTTTTTTTTTTTTTTTTTTTTTTTGGCTTTTTCGAGACAGGGTTTCTCTGTGTAGCCCTGGCTGTCCTGGAACTCACTTTGTAGACCAGGCTGGCCTCGAACTCAGAAATCCGCCTACCTCTGCCTCCCAAGTGCTGGGATTAAAGGTGTGCGCCACCACGCCCGGCTATAGGTTGTTTCTTAATAAATACAGTATAAGCCGGGCGTGGTGGCGCACACCTTTAATCCCAGCACTTGGGAGGCAGAGGCAGGCGGATTTCTGAGTTCGAGGCCAGCCTGGTCTACAAAGTGAGTTCCAGGACAGCCAAGGCTATACAGAGAAACCCTGTCTCGAAAAACCAAAAAAAAGGAAAAAAAAACAAACAGTATATGGGTTCCTTCACCTTGTCCTCTCACCTTACACACACACACACACACACACACACACACACACACACACACAGCAAACAGGAGGAAATGTACTCGACGACATTGTTCCATTCATTTCTGGATTCCTTTTCAAGGTTAGCGATGGGGCTCAGTGGGTAAAATACTTGCCACTCAAGCAATGAGGATCTGAGTTCAGATCTCAACATCTGAGTAAAATCTAGACTTGGAGGGATGTATCTGTAATTTCAGCCCTAGGTGGGGTGGGGATGGAGCTTGTGAGGACCCAGACAGATCTCCAGTTAGCAAGTCTAGCCAAAACTATGAGTCCGTTCAGTCAGGGACCCTGTCTTGAAAAATAAGATGGATAACAATATACTTTGTTGCTACTGACTATTCCTCTGTTTACTAGAGGACCTTACCCAACATGGGTCTGAAATGTGCATGCCCACAAGAGTGAGCACGCACACGTACACAGCACACACACAAAGAGTCACGCTGTGGGTCTTGACACCCACTTTTAGTCCCAACACTCAGGACGCAGAGGCAGGCTGATCACTGAGTTCAAGCCCAGCTTGGTCTACACAGTGAGTTCCAGGGCAGCCAGAGCTACATTATCAAATCCTGTCCAGAAAACGAAATCAAACTAAAACAAAACAAAACAAAACCCCAGGAAAATAGTAGAGTCACACTCTAGTTTCCAGGTGGCTTCTGCCATAAGTGCCCCCAGCAGGGAATAGGCATAGGAGGAAGAGAGCCGGGGTTCCTTCCTGTCAGTCACTACAGATTATACAGCCCCTGCCAGGAGAACTCTATGGAGTCTCTCTCTTCCTTCTGGTGAAGCCCCTGGTCTCCTCCTCCTCTTTCTCTGAGACCAGTCAGTGACACCAGGTCTGGCTCTTCCGGGATTTTGTCCCCTGGGGAGCTCCGGAACGTGCACTTTTGTAAACAAGCCTTCTTTATAACCATCCTAAGGCTTTATAACCATCTTAAGGCTTTTATTTTTTATTTATTTATTTATTTTTTGGCATACTAACTAGTCTAACTCTAGTTCACAGATTTAGAACAAAACAAAACCCTGAATGTCAATGCACATTCTCCTTTCTTTTTTCTTTCTTTCTTTTTTTTTTTTTCTTTTCTTTTTTCTTTTGGTTTTTCGAGACAGGGTTTCTCTGTATAGCCCTGGCTGTCCTGGAATTCACTCTGTAGACAAGGCTGGCCTCAAACTCAGAAATCCACCTGTCTCTGCCTCCCGAGTGCTGGGATTAAAGGTGTGCACCACCAGGCTCACCCAGCTCACATTCTTTCTTAACAGCCATCCGCCATCAGGTGACAGCCTGGCTCCTCGTTCTTTGGAATGTACAGCAAAGAAAGCCAGTGGGCTCCATTCATGGCCTCTGGGTAGTTTTAGAGCTCTTTGTGAAGAAGTGGAAGGTGTCTGCTGAGAGAGAGAGAGACTCCCAGGAGGGTGTGTTGTCATCTCTTGCTTTTGGTCATCCTGAGAACCACACACTTACAAGTCAAGTGTTCTACTACCATCATTTAAACCCCATCATTTTTGCATTTTTGTATATATATATATTATATATATATGTAATCTCACTGACCTGGAACTCAAGAGTCCACCTGCCTCTGCCTTCCCAGTGCTGGAATTAAAGGTGTGCACCATCATGCCCTGTCTGTACTTTTAATTTTTGAGACAAGATCTCACTCACTCAATAAGCTCCCCAAACTGGCATTGAACTTTTGATCCTCCTGCCTCAGCAGCGCTAAGGACACCTGTTGTGTGGAGGATTTTGTTTTGGATTTTGGTGGTGGTGTACAACCCAGGCCGTGTCAGACAAGTGTTCTCCAACCAAGTCACACCCCCGGCCCATAGAATGGAAGTTACAGGACAGCTGTGAGCCACTCCAGAGCCATCTTGCCTGCCCACATTTTATTTTTTACTTGACTGGTGCTTATGTTGCAGCTTCAGCTTGGTGCTTCCTGATGCCCTTCAGTTTGTTCTTTTCACCTGAGATGTTTAGGAAACAATGTATCCTCATGTGTGGAACAGAGTAGGGCATCCCTTCCTCTATCAGCCAGTGTAAGCAGCTTTTGGTTGTGAGGATGTTTACCCTCTTTATATTTGCTGTATAATTGACACATTAACCTTAGTTGTCATCTTATCTTCTGTTCTGCCTCTAGTTGTTACAATGCTACCACCACTTTGTTTTCAGGTGTCTGGTTTTTATTTACTGTGATAAGCATGTATGTGCACATACATATATTTTGTTCAGTGATTTGGAGGGAGGTTTAGAATCTTCCCCTTCACCCACCCTGTTTTTTTTTTTTTTTTTTTTGNTTTGTGTGTGTGTGTGTGTGTGTGTGTGTGTGGTGACGTGGGGGGTTCAAGACAGGGTTTCTCTGTATAGCCCTGGCTGTTCTGGAACTTACTCTGTAGACCAGGTTGGCCTCAAACTCAGAAATCCACCTGCCTCTGCCTCTCGAGTGCTGGGATTAAAGGAGTTGTTTTTAATGTAGCTATTTCTGCTAAAAGAAGAAAGGAAGAGCTGGATTCTCCAAGGCTGAAGTTTGGCATCAAAGTTTTGTCTTCAAAATCTCCGTGTCCCTTCCCTCAACAGGAAAGATGGTAATAACCTCTCCTTGAGGCCAAAGATCCACAGAGATCCAGATACTGAACCAGAGGGCAGGATGAATAGTTACCATCACTTGTTACTCAATCACCATGAGATGGATCCCGGGACCCATGCAATAAGCCAGGCATCTCACACAACACAACACCACAGCCTCAAGACGGTCAGAGTCAGGAGTGCTGGTAACTCGCCAGCTTCCAGCCTAGGCTTGAAAGTGTGAGCCCTGGCTTCAAGGAGAGGCCTCTGCCTCAGAGAAATAGATGGAGACAGAGGGGAGGACCCAACACTTTATTGTGGTGTGCACAAGTGTGTTCCTTCATATACAGTTTTTATATACTCAGAGACACATATGTGCACATATATAACCGATAAACACATAAACAATGTACATAAGAATTCCGTTTATTTAAAGCACATCTTAAACTAGTAGTGAAAACAAATACCCTTAATGGAACATCTATATCAATATCTCTCCCCCAGCTTGTCCTCAGATCTCAGGGAACAGTGCAGAAATGGGGGTAGACACGATGCAGAAGCCAGAGGATATAGAAAAGAGTTTGATGCTCTCTCAGATGTGAGCTGTTACACTGAACTTAAGCAGCTGTAGTTATTTGCGCTAGATCAGGCCAATCAAAAACCCGGGGATTTAGACAACTCTGCTCCTTTCTGAGCTGCTTTTGGCCTTTGATGGCCTCAGCTGGAGAGGAAGAGTCAGTTTCATAGAGGTGTGGCCGCTGGTAGATTGCTAGCGATCCTGGGGAGGCCTCACACCTATTTGCATACTGGCCGAACTAACTGGACTCAGCCGGTTTTTTTGTTTTGTTTTGTTTTGTTTTGTTTTGTTTTGTTTTGTTTTGTTTTTAAGAATATCTTGAGCCAGGCGTTGTGGCTCACGCCTTTAATCCCAGCACTTGGGAGTCAGAGGCAGGCAAATTTCTGAGTTCGAGGCTAGCCTGGTCTACAGAGAGACCAAGGAGATAGGACTGTGCACCCCCCTTTCTCAACTGAGGCTCAGAGGCACTAGGGTCTCCCCAGCTACTTCTCTTTACAAAGTATACCCACAGGGGTACAAGAGAAGACCCTTGCCATGAACAGAGCTGGGCTGTCACAGATCACACAGATCCTGCTCCTGCAGAGACCACACCTTACATTTTACCTAGACCTTCACTAGCCTCAAACTCAGAGACCTCCCCGCTTAACTCAGACTTCTTACCTGTAAAGTCTATAACAGTAAGGGTTGTTGGATCTCCTTAACCTTAACTGGCTTCCCCAGCTTGTAGTGGCTGCTGTTCCTAGGGGTTATTTCACCCTAAATGCCTCTCAGTGCATTCAAAATATTACTAACATCAGGCAGTGGTGGTGCACACCTTTAATCCCAGCACTTGGAGACAGAAGCAGGCAGATTCCGGAGTTTGAAGCCAGCCTGGTCTATAGATCGAGTTCCAGGATAATTAGGGTTACATTGAAAAACTCTGTCCACCCCCAATAAAAACCCTCAAAACTTGTAATAATTTTAATTTTCCTAAATAAATGGATGGATGAGTGGTCCTTAGTAGTTACAGTTCTCCAAGTATTCAGAAATTCCCTGAGGATTGAGACTATGGGGGTGTTTTGAGAGAGCGAGCGCATGTGTGCCGTATCTACAGATGAGTACTCCACACCCAACTCTGCCTGCCTTGGATCAGACACTTCCCCACCAACAGGAAGAGTTCAGATGAGATCCCTGAGGGAGATGTTTCCCATCACCAGCAACATCTGGGCAACATCTGGTGAGCCATCCCAGGACAGGGAGATGCTTTTCTGCAGAAATACATCACTTATTTGATTATATTTTTTCCCTTTAATCTCCTTCTCCTCCTGCTTGCCAGGCTCCCTCGCCCATCAGGTTCCCCTCTCTCAGCCCCCAGTACAGTCCTTGCCAAGCCCCTGCCCTGGTTTTCAGCCTTGTCTGGTTTCCTGGATACAGAGCCTAGCAGGATGGAAACCTAGGTAGCTCCAGAGAACCTCGTTAACTCTGGAGTCCAGCCCTGCCCAGCTCCCTCATCAGCATCTTGCAGAATAGGAGGCAAAGAATGTTGCAGCTGGCTGGGCTCGCTGGTCCAATGCTCCCATTTTATGCACTGGAAGCAGGAGCTGGAAAAACTTTGCTGTAGGCCTCCTCTGAGCCCTGCCTGCTTCTGGGCTGGAGACGTACCTCAGTCTCTAGTGCTTGCCTAACATCCACAAAGCCCTGGGTTCTAGCCACAGCACTATATAAAATCTACACTGTGGCCGGGCGTGGTGGCGCATGCCTTTAATCCCAGCACTTGGGAGGCAGAGGCAGGCGGATTTGAGTTCGAGGCCAGCCTGGTCTACAGAGTGAGTTCCAGGACAGCCAGGGCTACACAGAGAAACCCTGTCTCAAAAAAAAAAAAAAAAATCTACACTGTGATACCTACCTGAAATCCCAGCACTCAGGAGGTGAAGGCCAGAGACCCAGGAAACCCAAAGCCATCCCTAGCTGCACAGTGAGCTGAAGGCCAGCCGGGGTACATGAGACCCGGTCCCCAGAACCCCTCTGCTGGTGAAGGAGGAAGAGTGGTGGTGCCAAGATTGTTGGTCATCAAGAACTGTAAATCTGCAGGCACAGGAAGAGGAGACTGAATCTGGCGGTGGGGAAATGTGCATCAGTCTATTTCAGGGCCTGGAGGGACAGCCCTGAAATCTTGTCACCTCTATAGACTGATGCGCAGTTCTCTGGTGTGTGTTTTGTTGTTGTTAGGTTTTTGTTGTTGTTGGTTTGGGTCTTTTTGTTGTTGTTGTTGTTTTGCTTTTGTTTTTTTGAGATACATAGCTCTGGCTTTCTTGGAAGTCACTATGTAGACCTGGCTGACCTTGAACTCACAGAGATCCATCCCTCTGCCTCTGCCTCTTGAGTGCTGGGATTAAAGGTATGCAACATCATGCCAGATCTTGTTTTGTTTTGGAGTTTCTCTGTGTAGCCCTGGCCGTCCTGGAACCTGCTCTGTAGACCAGGCTGCCCCAAACTCAGGTTCCCCAGCCTCTGCCTCCTGAATGCTGGAGCTAAAGGCCTGCACCACCACAGATCGGCCATGTTTTGTTCTCAAAAAGGGGGTTGAACATAGGGCTTTCCACATGCCAAGCAAGTGCCCCACCATTGAGCTACATGCATCTTCAGCTAGCCCTGTAGACTACTTCCTGAGCAGACTCAGCCACCCAGCAGCTTCTGTGTACCAAAGCTGTGTGTTGAGGATCTTGTCTGGCCTCCAGACCCCAGATTACCACAGATAAAGGGCAGGCTGACTCCCCCACCCCCACTCTGCTTGTCCAGTGTACACATGTACATCCTGGACTGAAGACCGAAGAAAGGGCCCGTCGTCCTCACCTTCGGTGCCATTTAGGCAGGACAGAAGGTCACCTCCCTACTGCACCCGGGGGAGGGGAGAATGGAATCCTGAGGGTTGGACTAGCCACTGACAGCATTCATCCAGGACAGTCAGAAGAACCCAGAATGCAGCGGGAGCGGGGCTGGGAGGGGGAGGGTCGAGCTTCCACGAAGGCTTCCAGGAGGAGGAGGCAGTACTTGCTGAGCCATCCTAGGCGTTGTTGGGATTCCCTCAGGTGAGCAGAGAGAGGGGGAAACGATCCAAGCGGTGCAGTCAGAACGGGAGAGAAAAGTGCTCTAGGTAATGGGTCGAACTGGCCCTGCCGTGGGCTGCCGAGGACTCGGGTGGGCTCCCGAGAGAGAAGTTGACTGCTAGAACACACTTTCTTCTGCCTAGTAGTACAGGGAGTTGGCTGCGAGCCTAGGGAAGGTCTTGGCGGGAGCAGAGGAGGCAGCAGGCCGCTGTAAGTAGCCAGGGTCCGGACTAGGAGAAACCAGATTCTTTTTTTTTTTTTTTTAAAGAAAAAAAAAGGAGAGATGGGGGTGGGGAAGCTGGTTCCAGCAATCTCTACTTTAGGTATTGTTCGGGAGTAAGGGCTCTGGCCCGAGGGCAGAGGTGAAGGCCAGGCCCTAGGGTGACCTTTTCTTCTCGCCTCATTCCTGGCTGGTCTCCAGTCTGGGCTAACTTTCTGCGGTATCTGGGAAAGAGAGGTAGGGTGAGAGAGCCGGGAAAGGGTCCTCAGATTGAATTGATAATAATCTGCCCTGGGCGGGTGGAGGCAGGGGAGGAGCTTCCATCGCTAGCAGCCTCAGTCTACCCAGTCTGCAGCTCGGGACTGCTCGGCGTGGAGAGGCGGGCATCTCTAGGACCCGGCTCTGAACGAAGCTCGGCTCCGCGATCGTAGGAGCCGAGCACGGAGCAGCGGCGCCGCGGCCGGGTCACAGTCCGCGGGGAGGCTCGAGGCGGGGGAGGGGGCGGGGCCTCCGGGGCGGGGCCGAAGGCTGCGGGCTGCGGGGCGGCCTGGCGGGAGGCCCGGCGTGCGTCAGCGCCGTGAGCCCCGGAGTTTTCCACTGACGAGGAGGGCGGAGTCGCGGGCGGGGCCGGGGCTGAGCCAGTCTCTCCCGCCGCCGCCGGACGCGCAGACCTGGGCCGGCTGCACCGACGGCCGCCCGGCGGAGCGCACTGCGGGTCGCTGCGCGCGCTGCGACCCTGGGGCCGGCACACGAGTGGCTTCGGTGAACTGGGAGAGCGCTGCTAGCTTAGGTGAGTGCCAGGGATCCTGAACGCGGCGGGCTGGGAATTGGGGCAGGGGGCGTCTCGGGTGAGTGGCGCTGCTGTCACTCCAGCTCCCCGCTGGTCTCCCTTGGGTCCTCCGGAGGGGACGCCGGGATCCGGCCTCCCAGCCCGGCTGAAGATCTCGCGCCCGGGGTGGGAGCCCACGGCTGGGAGGTGGCGGGGTGGGGGCAGGCTTCCCCTCCCCCGCCTCGCTGTGGTTACCCTAGATGTCCAGGCGCCCCAAAGCCGGGCGCAGGTGGCAGTGGGACGGGGCGCGCGTGCCCGCGGGTGAGTTTCCTTTTGACCTAGTTGCCTGAGAACTTTTCAGAAGTTACTCGCGTGGCCGGGGCAGGTGACATTGGTCGTCTTCCTCCTCGGGCTCCCTAGGGGGAGGGTGCCGGAGCTGCGGCGTGTGCCGGGCGCCCCCGGCAGGCGGGGGTCAGGGAGGGTTTGGAGGGATGAGTGAGGAATGAGTGAGGCTTGGTGAGTCACGGACCCCGGGAGGGAGGGAGGGGGAGAAGGATTGTGTCGTATGTTCACCTGTCACCGTCACACTCAGAGGCCACTGCCGTGAGTCACGGGGTGCAGCTACACCGACCACCCGCGGGCACACGTAGGCTCTCTCCCATGCACCTCTACTCCCTCTTCTGCACGCATTTACTCTCCTTCCTCAGTTTCCCCTTCCCGGAGGTCCTTTCGCCTTCATGTACTGTGTAGAAAAGCCTACACCACAGCAACGGCCACACAGTCACTCGGGTTGCCTAGACAGTCACTCCCAGATGTAGCCCACCTACCTGACAACAGAGAATCCCCTCCTCTCTACCCACCCAACACCTCCGGACCGAAGGCTCAGCCTTCTGCAGAGAGTAAGTCAATACTCCCTGCCCCCAAATCTTTGACAGCCCCGCCCACATCTCCCTGGCTGTCACCAAATCCACCCCCTTTTCTCCTTTGCGCTTGTCCTGTCAGTTCACCCGGCCCTACCCTGTGTGTCCTACGGGTCACACCTTCTCTGGCTCAGGCGCTGAGCCATCTTTCAACCATGCAAATCTAGAATTGTCAGTCCTTACTTACACACTTGGGTGGCTTCCTGTGCCCTCGGGCTAGCACAGGCCCTCTTAGTTGCGTGGCCACCAGAAGGCGCGCTGGCTGTCCTTGCTCCAGCCCCTGTACCATGCAGTGTGACCCCCTATCTGGAACTCTGCCAATGTCCCTCCTTCAGAGGAGCCTGCCTAGTCCCCAGTTCTACCCTTCTTGCCTATCTCCTGTATAACTCCGACTTGAGAGGTGTTTACCTGTGTGCCCAATGTCTGCCATAGTGTTTGGCCTTTTGGAAGCTTAGCCAGGATTTGATTGATGAATGAATGAATGAATGAATGTGGAAAACTGGCTTAAGGTGGAGGAAGGGGTGACTGTCAAGTGCAGTTTTCCCTGGGTAGAACTAAGTATTTCATACAGCCAGCAAACATTTGGCATTTACCCAGGGCAGGGCCCTGGAGGCTGAATCGAAGGAACTGTCCCCTCCCCCCATCACTTTCGGAGGCGCGGGTGGGGGAGGGGTACGTCAGTGCTTCCTGTCTGCTGTGTCTTGAACTGCCCAGCACTTTGTCTCCGTGAGGTCCAGAACTGCTTGGAGGTGATTTTCTGCATCCCAGGAAGCCCTTCAGGAGGGTCTGGGGTCCTGTGACCCTAGGTGTTGGAGGTGGGGGCATGACTGATCAAGACCTGGGGTTCTGAGGTCAAAGGACACATTCTTGAGATTCCTGGAAAGGGGATCGAGGCAACCAGGGGGGCTGGGGACTGTAGCACACTGGCGGGCTGAGGCTTCCCATAGCCGCCCCTTGTGCCTGGGTGGAATAGGAATAGCCTTCGCTGGTTAAATGTATTAGATAGCTGTGGTCACTAGACTGGGGTGACATTCCATTCTCTGGGCTGTCAGCGCCTGTGTGTGGTGGCAGGAAGGGGGCGGCCCCAGATTCTACTACCATCCCGGAAGGAGCCCCGTTCTCTTTGATTCCGGGGCCTGCCTCTGGGGCTCCTCAGGGGGTGTGGTGTTTCTGTCTGAGCCAGCTCCTGGGAATGGCTTTTCCTTCCTCCAGGACCCTAGGACAGGACTGTGTTCACCCTGGGAACAGGATCTTGATTCCTGAGTAGCTGCTGCAGCCCTACCCCCACCCCCTGACTCACTGTCTGGCACTTTTCTTGGGCTCTTCAGCTATCTTTCATTCCGTTTTCTGACTTGGCCTCCTCTGCTGTGCAGTCTTTCTGTCTCTGCCTTCTTTCAGCCTCTGGATCCCAGGTGGCACCCCTCCCTCCCTCCCCTCCCTCTCCTCAGACCCAGCCAGGGCTCCAGCACTCAGCCTGAAACAGCCTGGCCTTTCCAGAACTCTGCCTGCAGCTTTGAATGTTAACGCTCTTCAGCCTTAGTTCTTATCTTGGGTACACTCCACTGTGGATCTCTGTCCAGTCCACACCTACCCCCCTGACATCTGTTTACTCTTGGGAACCCGGAGCCTCTGAGATGCCACCTCACACTTGCATTCATGGGAGCATGTCCCCTTCCCCTCCCCACCCTGTCCTCAAGGCCACCTTTGACCACTGTTCTTGGCGCAGCCAGCTCTGACCCTGGCTGGGGGATGGGCATGTCTCCTCCTTAGATTAGCTTTCAGGGCCAGGAAAACTAAGACCCCTGGGCTAAAGCACTGTCTGTGCCACAGTTCTGCCTGCCCACTCTCCTGGGCCTCTCTCCCAGGCTTATGGCTATGCAGAAGTAGCCTATCGCCAAGCCTTGTATGAGGAGAGGCCCGGTACACTGTGGTCACTTATAACTCCTAAAGAGTTGACCCAGGGTTTCAGTGCTTGCCAGACAGCTGACCTATGTCCCTGGCACATATCTGTGAGGCAAATGTCTGTCATCCCAGCACGTGGGAGGTGAACGAACACTGGAGGATCAGGATGGAGGCCATCAAGGGCTACACAGACTCTCTCAATCAAGATCTATTAATTCCTAAAGCACTTGCCTCCAAGGTCATGACATCGGAGGTTAATCTTTGATTTGGGACTATTTTTTTATGGAAAGTGTTCTGTCCATAGCAGTACCCCAAAAAGGCAGAAGTGTGTGTGTGTGGGGGGGGGTGATGTCCTTTTGGAAATAACTTTTTGGAGAAGGGTTTTCTCTGTAAATCAGGTTGGCTTAAACTCCAGGCAATTCTCTTGCCTCATTTGAGATTGGATAAACATGAGCTTTGATACTCAACTCAGAAATGACTTCAGGAAGGGTGTAAGTCTAGATGAGTTGTTCCAGGGAGCATAGCAGGGACATGGCCTTGTGGGGAACTGCAAACCGTGGTGCTCAGTATGGGGACTGTAAACAGTGGTGTTCAGCATGGGGATTGCAAACAGTGGTGCTTAGCATGGGGACTGTGCAAACAGTGGTGCTCAGCATGGGGACTGTAAACAGTAGTGCTCAGCATGGGGACTGTGCAAACAGTGGCGCTCAGCATGGTGTTTTCTTTCTGTCATTTGGCTGTGGGGTATAGGGTGGCTCAGAAGAGACTAGATGGTAGGTAGCAGGTGGGGGCAGACACAGAACAGGTGATAAGCTCGGTGTGTGTGCCGTGTGTGTGTGTGTGTGTGTGTGTGTGTGTGTGTGTGTGTGTGCCGAGAAGCCACCTCAGGGCTTTGCAGGAGCCCTTCAGGGTGCTCCACCATCAGGTGACCTACATAGAACAGGAATACAGTATAGGAATGTCACTCCTGCAGTGGAGGAATTGTGAAGCATTTAACACCTCTGCAGACCTACCCAGGCCAACCTCTAACCATCATCCCCCCCCCCCGAAATCCCCTTAAACTGTCCCCTGGTCTCACACACACCCTCCTGAAAGACTGTCCCGTCCTCTAGCCTGGCTGTGGAGAAGGCAGGTACAGTGCCCTCTAATTGGTTTTCCCCTTTGTCAATCTCCATTTGCATTTTCTGTCGAGTAAGTTCCTGTGTCTCCACTCAGAAGTCCTCGGGCTTACTATTATTTGCACACTCACTGAGCACACGATTCACTGACAGAGGGCTTGACATGAGTCGATTCCTGTATTCTGCCCAGCCATGTGAGGTTCTAATGTGTATTTCCTTTGAGACGATGTCTCCCATAGCTGAGGCTGATCTTGAACTCTTGATTCTCCTGTACCTCCCGAGTACTAGGATAGATATCAAGTGTGCACCACCCTGACTGGCCTTCTGGGGCCTTCAGACAATTGGAGACAGTGATGTTGAGGGACCTGCCCAGGATCACCCAGCCAATAGCCAAGGCAAGGTCCAAATCAGGCAGCTGATTTTGGCCTCTGGAATATCTCCCAAGTGTGTGCCTAGCCCGTAGGTGAACTTCCAGGACTGCGGCTGCCTGGGTGTGGGTGCAAGAAGAGGGGAGGGAGAAGCTGAGGGTGGCTGCAGGCTGCAGGTTTCTGGCTTGAGCAACTGGGTGGGTGGCAGCAGTTACTAAGACAGGGAACACAGGAAGAGGAACAGATGGCGTGGGGAGGGAACAGAGAGGTTCAATTTGGGGCCTGTGAAATTGTGTATTTCCAGGATAAGTGGGTCCTTGCTTGGTTTGGGGGTCTCGGACTTGTGCCTTTTGTCTCACAGGAAACAACTGGAATTAGAGAGGGAGGTAGTTTTTTCCTCCCTTCTCCCCCCATGCATTAGGCTGTGGTGGTCGCAGGATGTTTAGGGGCTACCTGTCAACCTGTGTGTATGAGTGTGTCTGTGGTAAGGATGCGTGTGCACTTGTGTATGATGCCTGGCTCACGACCAAACACCCTCATCTCCTGGGAGAGTCTACAGGTTAACTGGTCTGTTTGTGCTTGTGGTTTGACTCTGGGAAGCTGGGTAACCTAGCCCGAGAAACTGCCCCGGAAACACCTGCGTGTCCTCTGTCCCCGGGCCTGGGGTGAGGGCTTGACCTGACAGTAAGATTTTCTTAAGTCTCTCCCATGCCTGCCTGGAGGAGATGGTTGTCCTCCCTTGAGTACTTTTTTATCCAGTGAGTTGACAGCTGGTGCCCTCGGATTTAGGGACCTGCTGGTATAGGCTAGGAGAAGGGACCACAGGACACCTTGGTGAAGGAGACCCAGACAGCTTTCAGCTTAGTTTTCCTGCCTCTTTCACTTCCTGTCATGGTGGTGGGGGAGGAGTCCCCAGCTGTGGGCATTCAACCCTGAAGGAGTGAGTACCACAGACTCAAGACAGCCACACAGCAGGTAGCTGCACTCAGCCACCATCCTTGAACCCTAGATCCTGGAAGGACTGTCACTTGTCTGAGTACTGGGGGTCAGGGAAAGAGCTTTAACCCCTCCAGCCTGACTGGTGAGTGATTGCATCCTACCAGGGTCCAGAGAAGCTACAAAGGAGCAAGGGAACGGGAGAGCAGGTTTCCTGGTCAGTTTCACTCTTAGAGGTTTGTTTGTTTTAAGGAGATTTAACCATAGGGGTGAGCGGTTGAAGGTGAATTGAAGATCAAAGTGAAGTCTCCTGCCACAGTCCAGCCTAGAGCAGGGGACTTTTCTCCTGTGGCATGGGGGTTTCTGAGGGAAAATCTAAGCTCCATCCCAGGGAGGGGAGGGGCTTGGGAAAGTGCTTCTGCTGGGAATCCAGCCAACATCAAAACCAGTGCCCATTCTCAGAGCTCCTGTTCAGCCTGGCCCAGGAGCTGACCTGAAGCTGTCAGTGGGCAAGGCGGTGGGCCTGTGTGGTGGGAGAGGAGTGCCGCCCTTGGGGGGTGGGGGGGGGGAGCTCTGGAGATTGCGGAAGACCCCGCATAGGCAAGTGCACAAAGACCCGAGTGCCTGTGAGTCAGCCTCCAGGATTCCTGTGACGATGAGCCAGGCTAGTTCTGTCAGTCCATCTGTTGGTCTGTCTGCCTGCCGGCCCGTGTGTGTCTGGTGTATGTATGTGCATGTGTATAGGTGCGTGCGTGTATGAATGTGTAGGTGGCAATGGGAAGGTACCTGGCTGTTTTCCAGAGAAGGCTTGTTATCAGCGGCCAGGTCTCGGGAGGCCAAAGTCTCCGGGATTTGGATTTGCGTGTTAAGACTCATTTGAGGGAAGAGGTACTGTGTTGTTTGGGACTGGGGACCCTATTGGGCTGGAGGGCTCAGAGTCTGGGAGACACTGTGGAAGGTAAGCAGGGGATAGGGGAAACATGGCTAGGCGGGGAGCCTATCACTTAACAGTTCCATTATCTTCATCCCAGGCCGTCTGCCCTCCGCTGTTGGAACCCCCTACATCCCACCATGACTGGGCTACTGAAGAGGAAGTTCGACCAGCTGGAAGAGGACGACTCCAACTCCTCCTCGTTCTCTGGCCGGCTATCTCGGCTATCTCGCTCCTCTTTCCCCGCCTCTTCTGCCTCCCCTGTCTGGAACTCTGATGTGGAGGGACCGGGTGGTCAGGCACCCCAGCCTGATCAGGACTCCTCTGGCCACCAGAGTTTCACTCGTGAGTCTCCCATTCTGGGTGCCCCCAGCCCTCCCCCTTCTTCCTTCCCTAAAACTGAAATTGGCCTTTTCGGCCTCAGTAGCCCCCTCAGGGTGCCTCCTTCTGTGAAGTCGTGTGACTGCTCCACTCTGCAGAGACACCTTGACTTCCTGTTGACCGTGGGGGTTGTGCTGTTGGAGACGGAGACCTTGCTTGAGTGGCTGTGGCTCCGGGGCCTTTCTGAGGGGTGCTGTGGCTGTTTTCCCCGGCACACCCTACCCCTTCCCGGAACATCACTGGGGCTCATCCCTCTTCTTACACCCCATGCACTAGAGCACTTCCCTCTCCCCAGAATTTTAGCTTCTTTCTGAATGTCCCCAAAAGGGTTTTCCCAGAATAGTTCTCTTCTTCCTTTTTTTTTTTTTTTTTTTTTTTTTTTTTTGTTTTTTGACAACATACCCCGGTCTAATCTAGGTTGTCTTCCATAGATGTGGCATCCCCCTCCCAAGTACAGGGATTATGGATGCGCTCCACTGTGGCTAACTTCCTGGTTATCTTTCTTTTTTTATTTTTTAAAGACTTATTTATTTTATAA